>NC_138578.1:74906273-75248773 GCF_964289735.1 Phaethon aethereus | reverse complement strand
AGGTCAACCTTGTGTGAGAAGCAAAAGCAGCAAAACTTAGTTTTAGCGCCTTGTCCTCCACTGTGTCATGTAGCTAAAGCATCATGGTTTGGTGGTAGGTGTCTGCACCAAAGCCTGGGGCACAAAGGTGGCAGGCTCATGGGGGTTTGAATCTATCCCTGTAAAGGAGCTAGAGGCTTTTGATGAACCTTTTCTCTCAGACTCTGCTCAACGTGGGGACAGAAACAGGGACTGGCACATTGCAGAAGACCTGGGGAAGAGAGAGGCAGAGATCAAGAACCTGAAACACACTGGATTATCAGCTTCGCCAGGGTTCCTGCTAGTCTGCTTGACCAAGGCACCGTAAAAACCAGTGCCATAAAACCCAGTGCCCTGCCATGGCTTCAAAGCTTCCTCAAAGTGACTGTCCCGTGTTTGCTGCCCTCAGCCTGCCCACATGCAGAACATGGCTCCCACCCATTCTGCCCCACTATGGGACCTACAGGCCCTGCTCCTTGCCAAGCCAAATTACAATTACTGCCAGCACTGAATCTTTATTCTTTGGATTTGATCTGTGTGTTGCTTTCCCAACTTGCTCTCCACCCACCCCATAATAAAGGATGGGCAGTGCCCTCACTTTGCTGTCACCCCTTCCCTCCTCCTGGAGGGTCATTCCCAGGGGAGCACCCACGTGCTCCTCCTTCAGTAAGTGGGGAAGCTGTCAAAACGTGCAATGAAGAAGGAACGTGTTCCAGATGCATGAAACGACACTGGGCTTCCTGAAGACGGCCGTGGACAACATTCCAGGCGTGGCTAGGCCTGGCCTTTGCGCCGCTAACACTGCCGCGTCCCTCTGCCAGCCACGGCTGTCTCCAGCAACGCCTGGGCTGCAGGAGCGGTGCTAACATTTTAGCAAGGAGGGTAATTTGCTTCCTCCGTCGAACTTTTTCTGTGACCATGTGTTCTCTGTTACTCAGTATTTTTAAGGCTGGAAAACATATTGTCATCCAGCAACTAATTTGGGGGCATGCCAATAAGAAGTGAAATGGTATGAATGATGTTGAAGATGATCAGGTAAAAAGCAGGGGTTTCCTATGCTTGAAGGCTATGCCTGCAGCATCCTAAGGTCCCACTTCCCCACTTCTTTCTGTTCAACCAGGATGGACAAAAGATGCTGTCTGTGACTGCTGCTAATTCCCCAGTGTCATGCTGGTGGAGAGATGTTCCCATCCAGGACTCCCTCTCTCCTGCCATCAAAGAAAGGTGGCATGAGCCCATAAAACCCCTCACTGTTACTCTGGGTTCAGCTGTTCTACCAATGGCAATTAAAATTCATGAATCTGATTGCTCGGACACAAGCAGAGGGAAACTGGAAATTTTTATCCCTTTTCTCTGTTGGGTTTCTCAAGCATAGGGTGGAAACCTGGGTGATCCATGAGCTCTGTTGAGCACCTTCATGTTATGAAGAGATCTGCTACTACAACCGCAACCCAGTGATAAGAGAAAACAAATTATTTGGGATATTTTGAGGAAACAGCTGACAGAAGAGCTATGAGACATTCTTTTTTCCCCTGTGGTGATAAATTTAAAAGCCAAAGAAGCAGAAAGATAAACAGTAAGAAAGATTCACAAACTGCATTGTTCATTTTGATGTTAAAAGGTCCAGATCAACAAGAACAAAAGCAGAACATGCTTATATCGTAGTGAAATTGGACGTGTGCTTGTAGGTGCTAATTGTTGCCAGGAGGCAGGTTCTGATCTTTCAGCTGTCATACCCTGGATTAAAACTGATGGATGGATTCAGCATCTTCTAAAAGGTGAAATGAAAGGGTCAAAGAGCGCCAAACCTTGTTATACAGCAGTAGCTGGCAACAAGAGAAACACTACTAGAATAATTCTGACCTGACAGGCAGAACCAACCCAAAATGCTGGGAGACCTCTCAGCTGCCAGTGCTTAATTTTAAGGGTTATTGGTAATAACGACAGAAGGAAAAGGCAGAGAAAGTGAACATCCCCAGTTATCATGGCCTTCAGAGGGAGCGGAGAGCCTGGGCTCCTCCAGGCATGGAGCTGGCTGGGCAGGCAGGACTGGAAACTGTGAGCAAGGAAACTGCTGCTGTATTTTCCTACCGTGCAGGGGCTCTGTGAATAGAAAAGATCACACTATGGAATGACCTCTTCACTCCCCCAGCACACCAGCAAAGCTCAGATTGTGTAGGTTAACACCTATGCTGAAAGGTGGAAATTGGGTTTTCTTCCAAAACTTTAGCTGAGACGGTAAACTTCATTCCCTGTACACTTTATGTCAAGGGTTTGAAAGCATCTGAGGGCAGACTTATCCGAGCTTCTCTGCTCCACTTTGAACTGCTGCTGGTATTGCTGGTAGGACATCCTCCAGCTGTGTGCCAGCAACCTGCAGGTATACCATTTCCTACGTACGGGTATATCTCACGCTCTTGTGAGGAAAACCAGGAACCAGCACAGAATCTTATCCGCAGTCTTAGTACTGATGTGCAAAATGTTTCTCTGTAACTGTTTCAACAGGCAACAAGGGACAGCAATGTGGCTTTTTGATGCAAAAAGGCACCATATTTCATTATGTAAAATGCCAGCTTGCAGAGAGCAACATTACATGACATAACCCATATTTCAGTGGCCAGAATTAAGCAATGCTTTATAAAACACAGGTTATGTTTCAAAAGACTTTCTTCAGAATAGACTGAAAGAGTTTACTCTGAGGTGGGAAAAAGTTGAGAATCAAAGGAATATTGGGAAAAAAGCTTCTAAATTAAGATCAGTTCAGTAGACATATACATTTTAGCATTCCCATTGTAGGAAACAGACTTTTTTTCAGTTTATTTACTGGGGTATTGGGGAGGAAAAAAAAATATTTTTCTTGCTTTTCTGCTTCTGCATTTATTGTTTATAAGTTCAGCACAACCCAGGAGACCCTCAGCGCTGGCACTGTAAACAAGAACCCAGGAACCACACACCTTAGCTACAGCAAGTGCCAAGTCAAGGTTTCCCTGAGATATTGTTCTCCATGGCAGATGCTCTGGAGCAAGTCTGACTTTCTGCAAGACCTCTGTGCTTATGGCTTTGAAGAACCCACTGCTTAAGGACCAGTGAAGATTGTCTAGAAAAAAGCCAATAACCATAACACCAAAGAGGTCTTAAAGCTCCTGAAATCAAATTTTATTATACAACATGTGAGATTCCTTTTATTTCACTCTAAACCTCTTCAGCATTAGATAGTTTTCTCAGCTGAGGCATCTGGCTGTGAAACAAATTCCAGAGGAGATTAGGTGAAACTGAATTTGGACATCTAAAGGAAAACCTGCAGCCCTTTGCTTTACAGAAAGCCTTGCTAGAAGAACAACGTTGCTTGTATCATTCTTCAGTTTAGTCCCACCAAGCAACCAAAAACTCTCTCAACCAAAGCCGATAAATCGATAACCTGATACTAAGAACATACTCTTTCTTTGAAAAGCAGGCAGTGCCATGAAAGCCATCCAGGAAATTGTTGTCAATATCCATTGTATGTATAAGGAGCTCAGGTACTCTGGCGTTGGCTGTGAGAACTGGAGGTAAGCTGATTAAAAGGTATTCAGTGTAGATATACGCTGTGATGCTGCCTTAGTGATCTGTGTGCCAGTTTGTAATCATGTTACTATTATTGCGTGACCACAGACAGAGCTCTTTGGTGAGACCTTGGTCACCTCCAGGTGCTTTCCCAAGAGTGGTGGGATGTGAGTTTGGTACACGGATCACAGAGGGGGGTCTCTCACCATTATGAAGACCCTTAAATCAAAGTGATAGAAATGCAAAGCTGGAAGAGCCCTGTCTAGTCCTCATGCCATGCTGTGGCAAGGTCCAGTACAGTAGGTCCTCTTAGCCCAACCTGAGGAAGAGACAGAACAGCCTTTGGAAGTGAACAACATGGACCTCTAATGCCACAGCCCCTGTCAACACTCACATGAGATGAAGTGTCTGGGCTCAATATTTTCTAAGTGTTTTCACTTACGTGTAAATACGTCCTTCCCTATACCCATACACATGCATGTTCACTCTCCTGTAGAGAAGCCTTTTAGAAAAATGAACTTGCTATTAAAATGACAGCTTGTTGGACAGCAAAGACAAATTAGTGCTAGTTGCAGAATAATTACATTGACAAATTGCTTGAGTTGTGTAATGTTAACATCAGTGAAAAGCCCCAGGTCCTCAGCAATACTGTAGCAATATGGGAAAAATCGTGAGAAAACCAGGATCCCCAAGAAAGTTTTGGAAATGTAAATAAAACAATAGTTCTGTGAATCGGGTAATTACAGGATGGTGGGGAACAGAAGGACAGCTTTAAACTCTTCTCAGGGCTGCTTTGCATGTGAGTTGCTCGCTCCTTTGACTTCAGCCTATTACTAATGTCAGGTAGCACTTGCAGAATTGGGAGCTAAATGCATAATTAAGAGCCCCTTGAAACTAAAGAAACCTTAAATTTTAACCTATTTCTATTATTTCAAGAACAGTAACTATTAGCAGATCTCTCATTTTTTACTTGAAGTTACAAAAACAGTTCAGTGTACAGATTCCTTACATCATCGTGTGTGCAACGGGAGACTGGCGCAAATATTCCAGTAAGGCAGTAAACCCATATTGAGTTTTCCCTGCCACCTTGGCATCTTGAAGGCAGAACTCAAAGGTAACTGTGACTTGCACAAGTCTCCATGCAGCCTTCTATTGACTTTATGGCTCACAGAGAAAACTACAGTGCTGCTGAAACTGGGCTGGTTCAAAAGCATGGGAATCTGCATGGTTTGTGCAGTGAAGTTTTATAAATGTCATTCCTGGAAAATTTAAAAAAAATTTCAGAGTGTAAATAATTTTTCCCCCCAAAGGATTTTGAAGTGCAATGCCATGCTTTAAATTAACAATGAGGTAAATTAAAGTTAGTTTGTTCAAATGACTGAGTTTATTTTCTTAGGGATGAGGTGGAACATTTTAAGTAATTTGACTCAAGTAAGGGCAAGAAACTTAGTTGTAGGTCTTCACAGCAGTCAAATGAATTTCCTCTCCCTTTTGCTCTCGTTCATACACACGTTCAAATCCACCACCAAACTGGCAAGTTCATTTCTAAAACAACCTACTGGCTCAGCAGCTAATTGTAAGTTAAAAACAAGGTGTGGTAGCTGAGTTCAGTTCAAAACCATAAAAGTACTTCATTTCCTTGTGCACTAGTATTTACCTGCAGGTTTAAAAAAAGACCCAGACCTGCACAGTTTATGAAAACTTACAGTCTCACGCTGTGAATTTTCTTTAATATTGGAAACTGTATTTTAAAAAAAATCATCTGGATGGCCCTTATTTTCTGAAGTGTAAAAGGAAAACATTTATGTTTCTATAATGAGAGTGTGGGAATTAAATTCTGTGATGTCAGACTAAGTAGTATTACTTTAGTTCCTGTACGGTTGAATGATTTTACTATAATAGTTTCTCATAGTAATGCTTTTTATCTGTAATACATAGGGGATAGAGAGACTGACAGAGCTGTAATCTTTTTTTCAGAAGCGTGGTGTTAAATGAACAGGGGCCAAGTGAAAATATAATTCTGAAAGGAAGGTAGAGACGGCCCTATACAAGACTGAAATAAGACATGTCACCATTTCAAGTGAAAGATGTTAGCTCTGAAAATAATGCCATATAATAAGAAGAGATGTCACATGAAGTCAACGTTGAATTTATACTACAAGGCCTAGAATTTATTTTTTTGTGGCAAAAGGCTGCATACAGTTGCGTGAGGTTTGTACAGTCCCTACTCTTGCCGCTGCTATTTGCTGTTTATGCAGCGCTGTGCGTGCTGAGCATTGAACGCGTTTATGAAGACTAGAGCCCTGCCCCAAAAAACTCACCATTTACTAGACCACAGAATGAACAAACATGTTCTCCTGGTTTCACAGCTGCCTGTGTGTACATGCAAAGCTCCTCCATGTATACTGAGGCAAACTAAACCTAGAACAGCTTCAGCATGGATGGTAGCTCCTACTGGAGCTGCCAACCACTCATCAGGACATGCTGAAATTAGTGCCGCCTTCCCTTTCTCTCCCAGAACTCCTGAGCTGTCTTTTCCATGACCTTTTAAGTCCGTATGATCATCAGCGAATAAAAGGAAAATACGCTGCTGGCCCTGAACTATAGTCTGACCCACCAGCGCTACCACTCAACGCCATCAAACTTTTAACGCTGCAATAAGATTTTATACTGCCATACGTTATCAACAGATTTAATGTGTTCATATCTATTATTTTTACATCACGCCGCCCAGTCCCATCAAAGCCCAGCGCTATGGCATTTCCTCTTTCCTGAGCCCACACGTGTGGTTGCGCGTTTTGGAAAACAACCTGGGGAAACGACAGCGACTGCAGCAGTGGTTTGTAATGGTGATGATGGCAGGAGGAGCAGCCTGGCCGCCGTGGTTGATGGAGTCAGGCTGCAGGACAGCCTCCTTCCGCCTAACCCGGAGGCTGGCACCTCAGGAGGAAGGAGCCCCATGGCTGAGGCCCACTTGCCTCATAAGCAAAGGCCTCAGGGCTCTTCACAGAGGGAGCAGGGCCCTCAGCCACCGGCCTGAGAGCTATAACCTCCATTTTTGGCCTGCCCTGCCCAGGTTTTGCGGAAGGCGGCTTTTGTAGGGTGCTGCAGGCTGCGGTGGGGGCAAAGCCTGCACAAAGCCTGTCGCACTGAGCCACACATGATGCCAAAGCAGTCCCACGTTGAAGGGCTGCATTCTCTCAGAGCAACGGGTGGGCTGCGGCCCCGTCCCGGGGCGGGGAAGCAAGCCTCGCGGAAGGGGCCGCAGACCACCCGCCACTCTGAGGAAACGCAATCCCTGGCGTCTCAGCCCCCTACAGAAGCGAGCGAGAGCTGCGGCTCCTTTAAGACGCGGGGGCGCGCATCACGTGGTGCTCGCCGGCTCCTGAAGCGGCGGTGTAGTCCCTTGACCGGGGTGGCAACGTCGGCTGGCGGGGCTAACGGCGCCGGGGAGGACTACAGCTCCCAGCGGCCACCGCGGGGACGGATGAGCTCACCGGCCGCGCCCAGGCGGGCCTCGCCGTGCACGTCGGGAGTTATAGTCCGCCGTCCCTGCTCAGCGGCAGGCTGTACCTAGGCGTGCGAACTGCGCATCCCAGCGTGCCCCGCGGGGCGGGTTCCCGTCAGCGCAAGGGGGAGCCCCCCGACGTAAGGGGGGATCACTTTCCCCTTGTGTCCGCCATATTGGACGGTAACTCTGGTCAGCGGCGCTGGGGCCGAGGGAGTCCCTGTTGCTGTGACAGTCGGTGCGCTCCGCTCGTCGGCGCCCGGAGTGGCCCGTGCCCCGGCCCTGCCCGTCCCCTCCGCACCCGGGCGCTCGCGGCGGCCCCGCGCCCCTTCCTTTCCTTCTTCTTCCTCCTCCTCCTTCCCCCCGCTCCCTCCTCCCTTGCCCGGGTGTCAGGCACGATGAGTCCGGCCGACGCCAAGCGCGGAGCCAAGCGCCGGAAGAACAAGAGGGGCGGCGGCCTCAGCAGCACCGGTGGGCCGGGACCCAGCGGCGGCGGCGGCGCCGGCGGCCTGGGCAAGGCCGGGGCGGCGGTGGGAGCGGCCCCTCTGCGAGCTGCGACCCAGGCGGCCGCCGCCTCGCCCAGCGCGGTGGGCGGCCTGCTGACAGCGCCGGCGGCGGCCGCCGGCAACGGAGCCCTGGGCGGCGGCGGGGCCGCGGCAGGACACGGCGAGGTGAGGCGCGGGGGAGGGGGGGGGGCCGAGGAGGGCGGCGGTGACATCCCGCTGCGGCGGGCCCGGCACACACCCCCCAGGGCGGGCGGGCGGGGAGGGCAGCCAGGGGGCCGCCGCTGCGCCATCCGCCCTCTCCCCCTGCCCTTCCCGGCGGGTGCGGGCCCCGCGGCCTCGGCGGAGTGGGGGGAGCGAGACCTGGGCCCCTCGCAGGGGCGGGGGGGCCGGGCAGTGTCCCCGGCTCCCCACCCTTTGTGGGGGAAGGGCCGCGCAGGCTGCTCGGGGCCGTGTCGCCGTGGGGTTTCTCCTGAAATCTCGGCAGGAGCTGCCTCCGGGGTCCCCATCCTCGGGGGTCCTCGGACTCACACCCCACCGTAATGGAGGAGCTGTAAAAAATAGGTGGGTAGGCCTTGTAAAAAGCAAAAATATACCTCTGTGTATGTCTTTTTTTGTCCATTAATATTGGAGCTCTTTTTGCAGCAGACAACTTCGTTAAGCATAGGGGGTTCATTGTAGCTTGGGCTGTGGTTTGCACTCTGGTGCCTCAGAGTAATTTAGATCTGTTACCTTATTTCATAATATTGTGAAATGTATTGGGAGCAGATTGTGTCGTTTAATTGGCCTTTTTTTTCAAGAAAAATTGCTCAAGGATTAGGCCTTCAGAAAGGTATCGTACTAGCTCAAGTGAAAAAGAGTAATTAAGTTTATGTTCCTTTATCTTGTAAAGGTTATGCCAAATTTTTTGTTATCTACACAAAGCTTGTGTTTAGGTATCATATTTACAAAAGCATTTCCTGCTGACAGCATCTTCAGACTTCCATGTGTATGTTATACAGCCTGCTCCATTTCCTCCCTCGCTCTCATAAACTTGTTGTACATGTGAGGGGGAAATAGATGAAACGGCTTTTGTGATGTAGGGTGTCTGAAATACAATGATGTAACCAAAGTGGTTTTTTGTTCACCATGTAACTTTGTGCCCATCTATTTTGCTAGGTCAACAAGCAATTTGATGGTTGTAGATTAACCCCCCCTCACACACACCCCTTTAAAATTTGTCTTTCTCCATTCTCATACTTGGTTACCCAAAATGCACAGTGCTTTAGAGTAATCATTTCTGTATGTCTGTTATAATCTGACACTTATTTCAGGCTTAATTGCCTTTTGGGACAGTAGCCCTTATGTGATTTATATATCCAGAAGAATGATGCACATAATGGTGAGGAGATGTGCAAGTTTTTATTTGTAACTTTGCAAGTCATCACTAAACTCTGTTCTAGTTAAACCTCTAGCAGGAAGATGCATCTTGCTTTGTTTTACATCTTAGATTGTAAGCTCTTTCAGACACAGGTTCCTTGAAATAAACATGATAAAGCGAGGGGAAATAAAACAAGTGCTGGAGTGATATGCAGAATGGGACATTACTGTGATCCAAATAGCAGAGGCTCCACTGTCCCTGACATTTTGATGTTTGTATCTTGTGGTTATGTGTAGTCTAGGACTTTGGTTCTAACCTAATCGTGCTGTATCAGATGTTTTTCTGAAATTCATCTTAAAAGGGCAATATCACTGCTAGTCTTCCTACTTGATGTTTCTACTTTCTTTCAGACTAGGTAGTTCCTAATAAAATTTCTCAGTCTTCACTTGCAAAGTATAAGTCATATCTTCAAAATTGAATACAGTATTTCATCACTCAATTTCTGGGAAAATACTTCTGTATATTGCATGTACTGATACATTATTCATACTCTTATAAGTATGCACAACATGTTATTTTGAACGCATTTGTAAATTTGTCTTAATTGATTTTTTTTTTTTGCTTGTACTCTTAGATGTGTATGTAACATGTCAAAGTTTCTAATTCACTTAACAGTGTGGTGCAGGCGATTCTGAAGACTGATGGACAAACGGGGAATTAAGAAATTGGTTAAATAGATCAGTTAGTTAAGCTAGAATAAACCTGCAACACAGACCTTGTTTAATCAAACAGTAAGTGTATTAGAATTAGATTTTGAGGACAGATAAATCCTTGTGCTCAGTTTCTGAAAGGTAAATGCTTATACTCTATAATACTCTCTTAAAGTTGGTGTTGCTTCCTCCATACTAGTTTCAGTGACCTTTTTCTTGACATTTTCAATACCTTTCCAACAGTGATGATATAGGAAAGTTGCCAGTACCTAAAAGTTAACTGATAATCTTGTTTCAAAGATGAAAGCAAAGATGAAAACTTAAAGCATCATTACATGACTATTACTTACATGAAATGCGATCTCCTTAATGGTTAATAATTTGCTAGTTAAGGGTACATGGTCAAAACAAGACTTCGTTCTTCAAGTGAAAGACTAGTATATGTTGTTTCTGGATGAAGTTGAGAAAGAAAACTGTGTATTTTACATGACTTATCACTTCTAAATTAGGTGCAATATTTGTTTTGGCTGGATGGAGAGTAAGCAATGCACTAATAGCTGTAAAGTAGTAACCAGAGTTGCTTTACTTCATCTTACACCGAATATTGTAGAGTTCCCATTAGTAGGTAAGAGAAATCATCAGCTAGTTCTCTGCTGGAAAAACTTGAATGTTTAATCTCTGAAAATATATAAAATAATAATAAAAAAACCAAAACAATTTCATATTTGCTACAAGATACAATGTTTTCTACTTGTTAGCGTGCTTTCTGTTTACAGCTTTCGTCACTTCCCTGGTTTTAGGGCGTCCATTCTGGATGTGGTGGGCACATCCTTCTACTGACGTTCTATTAGGTGCTTTTCCAACATTTGTCTAGAACGAAACAAGATGTTTAAGGAATGATCCCACGCGTGCTGCACGTTCTTGTGTGTCAGTAACTGTTCAGAATGAGGTATATTTTCAACATGATTTATAAAACAGGTTGAACAGAATTTTAAAATGGCTGTATTTATGGTTGAAACTAAAAGTACATGTGCCCGTATTGAAATTCTAGCTAAGCCTGTTAGAGCTAAAAAATATATTTTAATTGAGGTTTCTTATACATCTTATCTGGAGGGTTTTTTTAAGACTGTAGGCTAAATTCTGCATTAGACTACATGCTAAGTCTTGTTCTGGGATGCAAGTGGGCACCTCCTAATGGAATCTTCCTGGAAGCTACATTGCTCCATGCACATGCTCTATAACATCCAAATTCATCCTCTCTAGCACTGTCAGATGTTTTGAATGATAGTGAAATTAAGGATGCTTTGGCAGTGTTTCAGTGCAAAGGAGTATCTGGGTTTTGGAAACCTGTAACTGTGTCGACTTTAACTGGAATTGGAAACAAAGTCATTTAGTTACATGTGCTGCTGCAGTACTTCCCCTAGGAGTTGTATTTTTTTCCTTACAGAACTATTTACAGCAATTTTATGGAGTGAAGAGTCAAGTATCCTATAAATAACAGTAATTTGTAACCAGAAAATAAAATAAATATTTTGAAGTTTAATGTATATATTTGAAGAAATAGATCTTGTTTTCTGTTGTGGTTTTGTTGTTGTTGTTTGGGGTGTGTGTTTGTTTGGTTTTTTTTTAATTCAGTAATGGATTGCATCAGGCCTTTGTAATTTGATCCTAGAAATTTTTGGTGGACAGTTAGATTATTGATGCTGTGAGGTGCATTTGATTATCAACCACTGTATAACTCATGCTATAGTAAAATTGGCTGTTCCTTAATATGTTTAGGTACTTTGAGGTAAGGAGTTTTATGTCAGTGGCTGATCAGCTACAGTAGTAGTTTTTGTTTAGTTTTTGTTAGAGGGCTGATCTTATGTTGTTAGGGGAATAATTTAGTAGCCATTTTACAGTTCTCTCACTTTCATTTTTCAAAGTATTGTTTGTCAAGTGTAGTAATGTATTAAATTTTCCTACATTTGAGACCTGTTTTAGAATTTTCATAAAATATTTCACTGGACTGTTCCCTTATTGTGAGGATTGCGAGGACTATTCCTTCTAAAATAGAGATTCTATACATAGAAGACCATACATTGCCACCTTTTAGACCATTGATTTTCAGCAGCTTTGTAGTTTGTTGCATTTTACTGATATCTCTGCTAGATTTGTTGTTTGGGACTTTCCCTTTTCTCTCTTCCCCCTTCTTGATTCAAACATTCCAAAGAAATAGTATACAAAAGAGGAGCTTTGTCAGGAACTCAGAAGTTCAGCAAATAGCGCTCTTTTGTACTTTTATGCAGGGCCTCCTCCTCTCCAAAAGCAAACTTATTTTGACAAAAATTGGCCAAGGCTCAGGTAAACTAGATAAATTCCAATAAACAAAATAGTATTGTAACCTCTACTCTTCAGGCTGAGGAAGCAGGTGCTTCTGAACACTCATAACACTTACTTGATGAAAAATAAATCTTTTTGGCAGTCTGGTAGCACATTTGTTCCTCTGACTAAATGCAGTTCACTCTCTCTTTTTTTACTTTTTTAAACAGACATGCAGTCCCTGCCCTGAAGACCTTAGGCTCTGCTTGTTTTTTTAGTAAAAGGAGATGTAACAGAATGGGATGAAACTATTAGGATTGGGTTTAGATGGTATGGTTGAGTTCACTTGCTAATTTAGAAAGAGAATCTATTGTGACTTAAATGAATCTAACTAGAACATTTCAAACTTTAAAACAAGCTTAATGGTTGCATAACATTCACATTAATAGTTCTTTCTTAGCTTCTTCCCATGATCAGTTAAGGCATTTTTCAGCTAATAGATCTGAGACCACAGGCACATGTATTAGCGGTTCATTCAGATCTTGTAATACTGCTCCTGGAAAGTGTGTGCCTGTGTGTACTCATGACCTTGACGTATATCCAATCCCCGAGCGCTCCATTTCTCCCCCACCTCCTGCACCTGCTATATCATGGTCAATTGATAATGAGAATAATCGTTTGTGAATTGTTAAATGAAACGTGTGGAAAGTGTGTCCAAAAAAACGGCATCTGGTTCAGCGGTGTCTAATCTGTGCTAGCTAAGTATCCTCCCATGGCTTTGTTATGAGACATTTGATTCTGGGTCTGAAGGCAAAGGTTTTTTTTCTTTGTTTGTTTTTTTTATTCCCTTGCTGTATTGGTTGCAAAATGTAAAAGTAAAAAGAAATCTTTTATTCTAGAAAATGTAGTGACTCTTTCCCCTCCAAACTTGTTTTCAGACTGTGAAAATGAAACCATGTTGATTTATATGAAAAGTTCATTCTGAAATAGGTGCATGTTCGTGAGAATATTCAGGGTTCTTGTCTGACTCTTGTCTTGCATTTTTTTTTGATCCCAAACAGTACCTGAACCTGCATTTAGATGTTTAATATCACATTCTTTTCTTGGCTATGGCCTTTTTCCTTTTTTAGTGGTATCCCATCTTGAGGGGAGCCCTCATTCTTTCTCCTTTACAGTCTGTGTAAGGAGACCTGAGTGGATGTGGAAATTCAATTTGGTGGTGTTTGGTGCCTGCAAGACTAATGTTTAGTCCCTGATGTATGTGTAGCAAGGGTGGTTCCTAACAAATACAGATCCGCTGAAGATGTGTTGTGGAGAAGTTATTAGGAGAGATAAGTGGGAAATAAACTTGCTTTGCTTAGGATGTACAGGGCTTCATGGATGTGCTAGGCAGTGTTCCAGGTTTATATGGAACTGGGCAATCAAAGAAGACAATATTTGTTGGGGCTCTTTCACTGGTGGGAAGGGAGGTCATGTAGCCTCTTTTATTAAGGTAATGAAAACAGTTCCTATGTTTTCCTTTCTTGTGGTAACTTTTTTATTTTAATAGCAAGGTAGTTTTGCACTGCTCTGTTTTGAGAAAGAGTATTCCATGCATGACATTTTCCTAGGACAATTAAACAGAAGGAAAAATTTTAGTTGAATGGATAGAACAATGCTGCAGTTTGGTTCTCTTTCTCTGCTGATACCTTAATCTACAAGTTGCAAATTTCTTGTGTTGCAAATGAAGAGTTCAACTGGGAAGTGACATGGTGCCACTCTTAATGTTATTGTGGGAACTGCCCAGATTGAAGCTTGTCTGAGAATACAATAAAATAAATACGCCATTATTTTTTTTACATGAGAATTACTTAATTTTATATTGTAAAAATTTAAGGCAGCCCATAACATTAGTGACCTTCACCTCCTAGCTGTATGATGAAACACACCAGAAACAGTATTAAAGATGGATCTGACTGGCACCATAATTTTCCTGAAGTATATATTTTCTTTTTTATATATTTTCTATATATATTTTTTAATATAGAACATACAGCTGCTTCAGTGGTGTAGAAGTTAGTCCGAGTACTGTTTTATGAAGTGGATTTTAGGGGGAAAATTAATGGGGTTGCCTGCAAGCCTGGTTGAGGCTGTTGAACTGAGGTTGTTCATGTTGGACCACTGATAGTGCTGGAGAAAAACTTTCTTGGAGTTGAAACTTTAACTGTGGTCTTAAAGAATCCAATTACCTTCTGTTGCACAAGGCACAAATGTAGTTCTCTCCATCTCAGAATTCCTAGTAATGAGAAAACACATTTGGGCATCTGAGAGGGAGGCACTTGTGTTCTGCATCACACTGTAGAGTCGACATCTCTCTCTACCCTTTGTTAAAGGAAGCCTTGAGGGACTTTGGTACAAGCTGGGTGCCCACAGTAGGACAGTATGAAAAATCTCTGTAGGAGGCCATGCTTAGCCTCTACTCAGCTATTCAGTTATGGCTGCTGCTTTTTTTTTTTTTTTTTAAAGAAAAAAATATTGTGGCTCAAAGGGTTGAGATGAGTGACCCCTGGGTCACTTCCTAAAACTGAAAGAATGGCTTTGCTCATTTAGAGGGAGGAAACAAAAGGTTGACTCCACTGTGCATTTCTGAGAAGAAAAGCTCTGGGTATTTCCATGAAATATTGCTATGCATAGTCTCTTCTCAGCCCTAGAGAAAGAAAACAGAATAGGTTGTAGATGCCTATGTAGCGTTATTTATGGTGGAATGTCACAACGCACATGTCCTCATGCACAGAAGATCTTTACAGTATTCCTCCTTTAACTCATTGATCTGCTGAACTGGTTTGTAGTAGCTTTGTCAAGTGTTTGTTTCTGAAGGAACTTCAAAAACATGAGACCACCATCATCCAAGTAAATAATAAAGTTTTTACAGGGTTACAGTTGTCATTATTTTGAAGTCCAGAGCTTTGGACTGCCTTGATCTAGAGCAGACTTGTCAGCTGTGGCATCTGGGCTTTAGAGCTTCTCTTATGGTCTTATCGTCTACTTGTCTTTAGAACATGGCTGTGGGAGGTGAATTCTTGGTGGTGCAGGAGTGGCCAGGAGCCCTGCCCCACAACAGGCAGTGAGGACTAATTTTTGGGAGTGTGCATCGATGGCAGTTGCTCTTAGAGAAAGCTGCTGGATTATTTTTTTAACTGCTTTGGCAGCAGTTCAGTGGTCTCTGTCAAGCTGTAAACAGACGGAGGGTGTCATCAACTGTTGGGGCAGTGTTTAATGCTCTAAATAGTTGTTTCTTGTCTTCTCCAGGGACAGGTAGTAGGCTGGATAGAAGTGTCTGCCTGGCAACCCAGGGGACTTCACTGTTCTAGACCTAAATTTTCAGATGTCCATCTTTATTCTTCTAGATATTAATTACGCCTACATTATGAAGTGTTAATTTAGTCACGTCTTGCATTGCAATGTCAGCTTTGGTGATTTTGATCCATAAGTCAGTTGTTGCTCTTTTTGGAAATAATAGCTTCTCTGCTTAAAAGTTAAAGCAAAACCAAACGGTGTAGAGAACTGGGCAGTGGTTGGTTTATGTCCCAAATCTGTGAATATGCTGAAGAGATAAGCTTTCTAAAGATTGTATATAAGTACATGCATCACTATCATATAAAACTCTACTGATTGATATCTATTTATTAAATATTATATTTCTGATATGTTAGCTGTAGTAATTAAATCCAGTAGTTGTCCTGTGAAAATGTAAAGGGCTCCATGGACCCATAACTGTCTGCAGTTTTCTGAATTAGGAATGTAAACACTGGAAACTTAAGTCTATGCTAAGGCTTTTAGTGCTTTGATTTCTATGGACAACAGTTAAATAATTGAGAAGTGTGTTTGTGTAGTTGTCTCTTTCCTCTCCCCTTAAGGTCTCACTCACCTCATTTAGGAAATTTGCAAGCATATCAGAAGTAACCACTGAAATTATTCCCCAAAGAGGGTATTGGAGAGTAAAGGGGAGGGTAGTAGGCATGTTCCTCTACAGCATCAAAAGCTGAAGGAGGTTTACAGTGATGGGAATCTCATTTAGTTATAACACTCAGAAAGCTATTGGGAAGGAGGAAAAGGCATATGGCATGTTGTGTTAGGACCATCCATCTCCTGAGCCAGCTTTCATCTAAAATCGGTCATCTAAGCTAATATATGATCTGGATTCATGTCAGTAATCTGCTTCTCAGGTGGACTTAGCACAGCTGTGTGCTAGCATGGCAATCTAGCTTCTGCCAGAGCTGGTGCACGGTAACTCAGAGTTAGTGTTCAACCAAGTCCATCAAGTGTTCTTTCTGTACCACTACCAACTATTTAGGAGCTATAAACCTGGATATTTACCAACTAGACCAATGTCCGAACAAGACCTTGAAACAGCACTGGCTTATACTTTGTATGTAGCAAAATACTGCTTTCTCAGCGACTGGTCTTTTTTGGTCTGCTTTTTTTCTCCTCGTCTGTCAGAAGAAACAGGTAGCAATTATAGATCTGGTAAGCTAAGAGAAACCTGTGGTTAGTGAAGGAGGATGGGGTCTTTGGAAGGGTGGAATAAGACTAAAATGTCTTTTTCTTTTCTCTTGGATGATGTAGGAGAAGAGTTAATATGGATGAGGAGAGAAGGAGCTGTAAAAGAGCAAGCATTATTGATGTTACATGAAATATGCTTAGCTTTTTGAAATGGGCAAGTGGGTTCATGAAAGAAAGACTCTTGAACACATTAACTGAGCATGACATTATGTAACCATATTTTATTTTAAATTTGACTAGTAAGTTTTGGTCATGTCCTTCATAGGTTTTGAGTGTCTGTCATTAGTGGCATCTAAAATAAACTTGATTATATCAGCATTGTAAAGTGAGGGAACGAAAAGAAGGCTGTCAGTTGAATCCTACCTCTGGAAGAAGTCTATTAATGCAAGCCATAACTCTTTAAAAATCTATGTATTTCTTTATTAGGGCATATTCATTGTATGTAGTGATAACATTTGTTGGAAACTGTATTAAATGTAATGTACACATAAAGTTCTGCAAAGTGCTGTAAGGCTCTACCTTGACTCCTGTTCTGCTTGAAGCTTTGTGCTGTCAGACTGCATCAATGACAGCTCCTTACAAACAAAAGAAGTGGCTTTAGGTGGGGGTACCAGACTTGAATGCACTCTGCCACCCGCTTCTTCTCTTTGAGGCTTTTTTCAAAAAGAGAGAACTAGTGCAAACAGCTGTATGTTGATGTGGTTGGAGTCGGTGCACTAACTGTGGGCGCAGCAAACTTTTGGATTTCTTCTGTATTTTGTGACTAAAGTAATTTTGCTTTTAAATTGAGATTTTTTTTTTTTTTAAGCCAAAGCTTGTTTTCTGGTTTTGTGTTTGTTTGGGGTTTTTTTTGGGTGGTGGTGGTGTTCGTTCTTGTTTTAATGTGCAGAAATACTAGCTTTAGCTCTCGGGGCAGAACTCTTCCAAAGCTAGGAAGGTGGAGCCACTACTGAATTGTACACAAGGGTAGTTCAGCAATCTTCTAATATTAAGTGGTTTTGTCCATTGATGTAGGTGCAACAAACTAACTGTGATTTTAAAACTACCTTGAGTTAACGTGTTTTCATAGGCAGCCTTTGGTTAGTTTGTGAACATTACAAGAAGTTAAGGAACCTCTTTCAAATTCTGTAACCATATTAAACCCAATAGTTGACTGTTTTAAACTTGTTGTAGGGAGTATTTGACAGAGATGGATGTGAGGCTCTGGATTTGGGTAACACTAAGGTTGACACAAACCCAGAGACACTTTTGTGGACAGATGCGTGAATGAGAATGTGCGTATGCAGGTTAATAATGTGTGTGCATGTGTCCAAGCTTTTAAAACGTGGCATTTTTGAATGTGGATTAATTATGTCGCTATGGAAGTGTAGCCATGAAGTAAATACTTTGTACGTGTGCATGTACTTTTTTTGGATTAGGAGAACACGTACATATGTATTAGGGCTGCTGATGGACAAAGAAGTGCATGAGTAAATGTTTAAAGGTTCTTCACTACACTGCGTCTCATAGTGAAACCAGTCATTGGGAACAGAAGAGTTTGCCTTAAAACGCAGTTCTGAGCCACAGTACAGTTTTGCCAGCCTTTAGAGTTTAATTGGTGTGGAGTTAATGACCAAAAGATTTCTTAATTGCCATAATGCTTCCAGGCTGCTTATCTTCAATAAGCTGCTGCCACAACAGATGGCAAGTTAGTGGTTTAGCTGAGGTTCACTAGAAGTTTTTCACCACTTTATTTTAATGGCCATAACTTATCTATGTGGCCATAGATAATGTGTAGTTGAAACCCTTCACTGGATTAAGCTTCAGATGAGTTAAGGTTTTATTTTGTCATGCAGCAGGAGATAGAACACTCCTTTACTGTCAGAAGAAACTTTGCAGTTTTATCTGTGTGATCATCTTTATTTTATCTTTACTTCTTTTGCCTGGCTACTCCAAGATTCATATCCACTACACTGTCATTCTCTGCTTCTTTTCAGGGAGTCTGCAGGGAATTGTACTGGTGTCTGCTGTGATTTGAGACAGCTTGCAGCAGCAGCCTGAAGCTGACTGTTGTGGGCTTTTTTTTTTTTTTGTTAGTGTCATAACTGGCTAAAAGTCTGAATGACAGGAATAAAAGTGGACAAAATTAAACTTCCATAATTTTCAGATATACACTGCTTTAAAAAAAGATTCTTATGCTTTCAATAGAAATTTTTTTTTTTTTCCCGGTCCTGAAAACAGGCTGCCATACTTGTACGGTATCCTCCACTAGCTATAAATTTGAAACCTTATGGAGGAGGAGGAGGAGGAACTTTGTACTGAGGAACATTACATAGTAACTAAGTTAAATATTAATTATTATTTAATGTTTTCAGAGGTGCTGTCGTTGGCAACTTAGCTTACTGGTTTTCCGAACCATGGGGAAATCATGACACTTAATCACGCATACTTTGCATATTATTTAGACTGCTTGATGCATTTTTTTTTTTAAATGACAGCTGTGTCTTATGTCTTCATAATAAGAATGAAGAGGAATATTCTTTTGTCGATTAAAGTCATTCTGAGCCTATGTTTTAATATGTAGTGATTGTGTAAGGTTCAGGGAATTGTTCTGGTCCCCAGGAATTTGTTAAAACATTACTAGTAATGACCTGTGGGAATGTATTCCTGAAGTACAAGTAGAGCTTTCAAACAGAAGTCTGAACGTGTGCTTGCCTTTGGCTTTTAACTAATGACATAGAAATGAGTATTTGTCTAAATGTGAAGCCAGTTCTGAAGCAAACTCTGAAGTCAGTGGGTTTGCACCTGGTGACGTTACCTATTAGTGAGATTGGCTCGTCCTCTCTGTCAATAAGGTATTTCTGACCATTTGACAGCTAAGCTGAAAAAGTCTATGGTAGTCTGTTTTCTGTTAAAGCCTAGAGGATCCTAATGAATGTTAGACCTCCCTTATACTGAAGACACTAAAAAAATCTGTTAAAGAAAGTTACTCCCAACCCTATTAATATTTATGGTAATCCTGAGGAACTATACATCCCTATCATTAGCTTTTTCTATGAAGTCTTAGCTTGGCGAAATGACTGTAATGTAATGCTCTAATACGAGGATAGTTGAGGTATTACCCTAATACTAAAAAATAATTCCCAAATAATTGTATTTTTACATTTTAATTGTTTTCCCAAGTTAGGGATGAATTCTTCTGATGAGGAAAGAATTTTCTATGGTTTCTTTGTGACTCATGTATTTCCTTTTTTTCTTTTATAGCAGGAAGTCACTGTTTTATTTTGCTTGCATTGTCCTATCTCTGACACTTCTGCCACAAATATGTTCTTTTGTATAGTTTGCTGGAGTAATTTAACCTTTTGAAGTTAAATGCAGAAGTTTTTTTTAGTGTTAACTCATGATAAGCAAAAAAAAGTTGATGCAATGGCGTCTGCCTTTATTGATGCTTGTAAGACTTTGTATTTATGACAAGTAAATTTTTAGTGTCCTTGTCTTAATCTTTTTCACCAAAATGGATATTTTGTAGGGGAGCTGTCTATGACATGAGAGAGTTTGGATAAGTATAGGAATTATGTACTAATAAGTCTTAGTACGTGGTCAGGGAGGTGTTACGTCTGATGATGATTTTTTTTTTTGTAGGTGTCTGCTTAGTGGGGTTTAATGGGGTTTAGTGGAGCATGAATCCCTTTCATTAAACTATGAGAGGATCACTGGAAGAAGATGTCTTTATGGTACCTTTTGCATCTGCCCCTCCTATATGTTGTTGTGATTCTTCCTTTCCTCTTAAGCAAAATTTGATTGACAGTAGTGAACAGGGAGGATGACTGTAGCTCCTCTTGCTGGAAAACCAGCTCTCTTTGTGGTCAGACATCCTGATCTACTTGGCCTACTTGAAGGGCAGTTACGTTGGATAGACTTGCAGCTCCGCTGTAGTGCCAGAAAATAGTGGTGGGAAAGGCATAAAGGATGGCTATGTGTCCCACTGCTACTTCGTGGATTTATCCTTCTAATTAGGCTGCTTTTTTTTCTATCTTCCTAATCACACTTTTGCTTGTTGGACATCCACGAGAAAGAGTGTACATTTGGGTAACTGGTGAGCAGGCAGGCAGTCTGAGCACACTGGTCTATCGGGAGCTTTCCCGGTTTTCTCCCTTTGTGAATTGTCTTGAGTAGACTCTACCAATTATAGAGCTTTTTATCTTCTTTTAAAATATTAATGGACAACAGCGTTGGTAATTATCTACATTGATACATTTTAAATGTGGATGATTTGTCAATTCATTTTCCTTAAGGCTGGGTTTTTTGTTTTCGGGGGGTATTTTGTTGGGGTTTTTTTGGTTTTTTTGTGGGTTTGTTTGTTTGTTTGGGTTTTTTTTTGTAATCACATTCTAGGAAGCAGACATAAATCCAAGCAACCATATTTTACAGTATTGCTCATAACCATTCTAACTTAACTATGCTTGCTTTACCTTTTAAATCTCATGCTAGCCACATAGCAGGACTGGCTGCTACTCCAAAATAGCTGCTTACTCTGTGCAAAAATGCTTTGTTACAATCTTACTGATACAGCTACCTTTAATTTCATTTTGTCACAAAAGTATCCTTGCTGAATAGGGCCTGGTTCTTAGGGGTGTGTTTGGGGATTTTTGTTGTTAAAGAGACCCTTAGAACGTGGTGGTTTATTCTTGTGAAGATACTTGTTTAGTGTCACAGAATTATCCCTCAACTTCCTTTTTCATAATCAAAACTCCTTAGAATCTCAATTATTCTACGTGTGTGTGCTGGCTCTCAGGTAGTTTGTTGGTTCCTTCTGCACTTTTTTTAATTGTCTCCTTAAGTTTGATACCAGAACTGAATGTAGTCGAAGAATCATAGAATAGTTTGGGTTGGAAGGGACCTTTAAAGGTCATCTAGTCCAACCCCCTTGCAGTGAGCAGGGACATCTTCAACAGGATCAGGTTGCTCAGAGCCCCGTCCAACCTGATCTGGGATGTTTCCAGGGATGGAGCATCTACCACCTCTCTGGGCAACCTGGGCCAGGGTTTCACCACCCTCACTGTGAAAAATTTCTTCCTTACATCTAGTCTGAATCTACCCTGTTTTAGTTAAAAACCATTACCCCTTCCTTGTCCTATCGCTACAGGCCCTGCTAAAAAGTCTGTCCGCATCTTTCTTAGAAGCTCCCTTGAAGTACTGAAAGGCTGCAGTAAGTTCTCCCTGGAGCCTTTGCTTCTCCAGGCTGAACAACCCCAGCTCTCCCAGCCTGTACTCACAGGAGGAGTGTTCCATCCCTCTGATGATCTCTGTGGCCCTCGTCTGGACCCGTTCCAACAGATCCATGTCTTTCCTGTGCTGAGGGCTCCAGAGCTGGATGCAGCACTGCAGGTGGGATCTCACCAGAGTGGAGCAAAGAAGCAGAATCCCCTCCCTCGCCCTGCTGGCCACGCTGCTTTGGATGCAGCCCAGGACATGGTTGGCCTTCTGGGCTGTGAGCGCACATTGATGGCTCATGCCGAACCTTTCATCCACCAGCACCCCCAAGGCCTTCCCAACAGGGCTGCTCTCAATCCCTTCATTCCCCAGCCTGTACTGATACCAGGGGTTGCCCTGACCTAGGTTCAGGACCCTGCACTTGGCCTTGTTGTACCTCATGAGGTTCACATGGGTCCACTTCTCGAGCTTGTCCGGATCTCTCTGGATGCCATCCCGTCCCTCAGGCATGTCAACTGCACCACTCAGCTTGGTGTCATCTGCAAACTTGCTGAGAGTGCACTCGATCCCACTGTCTATGTCATTGATGAAGGTATTAAACAGTACTGGTCCCAGTACGGACCCCTGAGGGACACCAATTTCACCAGTTTCCGCTGGACATTGAGCCGTTGACCACTGCCCTCTGGATGTGACCATCCAACCAATTCCTCATCCACCAAACAGTTCACCCATCAAATCCATATCTCTCCAATTTAGAGAGAAGGATGTTGTGGGGGACCGTGTCAAAGGCCTTACAGAATTTCAGGTAGACGTCATTGGTAGCTCTTCCCTTGTCCGCTGATGTGGTCACTCCAGTATTCCAGAATCTCTTATTAATGCTATAAAATCTTGACTTCAGGTTTCATTCCATCCTTGTTATTTCATTGGTTTATCCATCTCCTGGCTCATGGAGACAGCACTGATTATACTTTTGTTACTTGTTTATCTAACCTGCTGTTAAAATAGCCTCGTTCATAGAGACTCCACAACCTCACCAAACAGCCTGTCCTTAAATACTTTGCTGTTAATTTTCTATTGCGTAGAAATCTCCCTTGCTGCAGTTGAAATGTTTTGTTGTTTGTTCTGTTTGCTGTGGATACAGTGAACTGACTCTTCCTCCCTTCAGTATTCTGATCTGTAAGTTTGGTGTCCCCGGTTCTTTCAGCCTTTCCTGGTAGGTAATATTGTCTACATGCAGTAGTTGTTCTCTTGTGGCTTTTCTCCAGCTGTTCCTGTCTGGTTTGAAGACCTGTGTTCAGAATGAGTTGCAGTTGTCCCTCTGAGACTTTCCAGAGCAGTGTTAGGTGGAAGGATTATGTCATATGTCACATAAGCTATACTTGGCAAGGTAGCATTACCTTTTTTCCAAGTCTGACCTTGTTGACTCCTCTTTTGCATATAGTCACGTATGCCTATTTGGAAATTCATGGTAGTTCTATCAAGATCTTGGTTTTTAGTATGGCTATGAGAAAGTCTCAGTAATTCAGACTGTCACAAGCATTAATCATGTAAATCATGACACTTATTCTTTCTCCCCTGTGGAACTCTGTTATGGAAGAAAGTTGTACTGGTTTGACATGGCTTGTTTCTGACAAAACCAAGGCAGTTCTTCCTCTCCATATCATCTAAGTGCTTAAAAAGACTTGTTTGAATATATTTGACTAGCTTTTCCGGTAACTGAAGGCAAGTCAATATTATTCCTCAGGTGTTTCTGCCCTTTACCATTCCTTTTCTCTCCCTCAGTTTTTGGGGATTTTGGTGTTGTGTGGGTTTTTTTTGTTGTTGTTGTTTGTTTGTTTATTTGCTTTAAAGAAAGGGTTTATGTAGTTCACCTTTTTCTAAGCTTCTGATCTCTTAGGCATCCTCCATGAATTTTCAAAGATAAGATTATTGATTTTGAGACGACTCGGAAGATTTCCTGAGTGATTTGGTTGAATGTTACCAGATCTATCCAGCTTGGAAAAAAATGTAAGTATGGCAATATCCCGTAATAGGCTGACTCTGGGTGGGTGTTTTTACCCATTTATTTCTGCTAATTGTGCTAGTCACCTGCTTGTAGTTGATCTCTTTAGTGAGGACTTTGTTCTTCATTAATCTGTTTTCCCTCTTCATTCAGTAACGGAGAAATTTTCTTCTTATTAGTAGTGTACTGATAGAATGATTTCTTAGTAGCCTCAAGCTGTTTTATGAGAATTATTTCATTTTGTGCCTTTAGCCTTTTTGATTTGTTGCCTGTATTCTCTTGCCATTGTTATGCTTGTTATTCCTTTTCTGTGTGCTTTTTCCGAGTCATTATTCTCTTGCTATGTTTTCTATTCTCTTGCTCTGCTTGGTTTTCATGAATTTGTTTATATCTATTGTGTCATTTGAGAATTAGCTCTTCCTTGCCTTAGACTTGCCTTTTGCAAGCTCTTATTTAGTGATGTTAAATGCATCTCTTGCTGTTCTTCCTTCCTTTCCCTCTTCAGTAACCATTGACTTGACAGTTCACTTCCAACGAAACTGTCTCTTATTGTTCACTGACAACCACTTCTTTCTTGCTAGCTACAGCTAAAGGAAGAGCCTCTGGTTGCTTTCTGTGTTTTAAAAAAGTAAGTTCCTTGAACTCTCATTGGAGTTTTGCTGTGTTCTGTAGGTGCCTAGGTTCTTAGTATTTCCTTGTAACAAGAAGTCCTGTGCTTTTCTTCACTCTTCTGCCTGTTCAGAAAAGGTATCATCTGTCTGTCCACCATTTTTGATGGTCTCTAGTAAGCTTGCAGCTTGATAGCACTCAAGTGCTTTCCTCCTTTTATTATTTGTAGACTTCCAAGATACCTCTCTCAGCATTTGTGATCTTACATCCTTCAGATATAAGGTATAACATTCCTGGGCACTTGTATTTGTTTGGGTTCTTTTTTTGGTTGTGTTTTTTGTGTTCTTGAACTGACTGTATCTTCTTTCTGTTAGTATTCTAGCTGGGAATTAACTCTTAAAGGGTAGATCATAGTCTTGACCATGTTCAAAGAATTCTGCATTGTCACCTACTAGCATGTGGAACCTCATCACATGATCAGAGAAGCCAAAGCTGTCCTCTCATAGCATTTTCAAACACATGGGGTTGTCTGCAGGATGAGTTTGTTCCTGACAATATTAGGATATGGAGGGTTGATTGGGAGCTTCTTAATCATTCTTGGTCATCGTTAGCAGTATAAGTAGTACCCATGTGGATAAGCAGCCATGAACAGTAGTTCGTGGGGTGAATGAATATTGAACAGCTTTTGGTGATACCTTAAAGGTGGTGCACATCTGCCTTTTGGTTAGACCTGATATATGTGATTTCTGCTTCTCTTAGGAGTTGCTCCAGACAACCACTTTTATCTTCTTGGGTCTGAAGAAGGCAGAGAAGAACTGGAGCAGTATGCAGCCCTAGGTAGGGCTAGCAGACAGCTTGTTCTCTGTGCCTTTTTCTCTGATACAGCTGTCTATCTGCCTTTGTCTTTGGCAGTTTCTTCATAGAACACCTTAAAGACATCACAATCACAGACGTCTCAGCTCAGCTGCCTCCTGCCTCTCCTTAACACCCCATGTCCCAAAACCCACACCCAAACCCCCAAAACCACTGTCTAAGACAATCTGTAATGACAAATGTACTGCACTGGATGTTTTCCTTGTGATGTTCCTCAGTATAGGAAACAGAAGCAACTGTTCCTACAAATTCAGTCCAGGACTTTTGGCTTGCTATCTGGATATAGCCCTTACATCTTTGGGTCAGGGAACATTTGAGATGAGAGTTTTGGAGATGCCACTTCCCTTTTTTGTTCGGTTATGTATGCTGGGATCATGGTTGGCTTCCTGCTATTAGCACCCCTGCCTTTTGGTGAGACATAGCTGAATAGACTCTCCTGGACTCTCTGATCTCTACCTCTTAAGTTGCAGCAGTACATCAGATGCTTAGGTCAAAGGACTTCAAGCTTTACATACTTTCTCAGTTAACACAGCAAATTTCTGGTCCCTCCCATAGTGGTAGCTGAAGCACACCATGTGTTATGTTTCAGTAGTGTATTTCACGTGGCTAGAAGAAATTTAATACAAGTGTGATGTATGCATGTATGGTGGACATTTAGAGCTGGGCAGTTTGGGGATAATGAAGTGCAAGGACTGAGGTAATCTGCTATGGATATTAGCTTAACTTGCTGTTTTATTAACTTTGTAGGGATTTATTAGAAATGTAACCGTTGAGTGCAGTTCTGATGTTAAAGCTTACTTGCTGCATCTTCTCCTGTTATTTGCTGATTGCTTTTAAGTCTAGCTATTAAACTAGGACTCTGCTTCATGTTGATACTGATTTTTGCAGAATTAAAGGGGCTTAGAACTGGAGAATTATTTTTCTGCCTTGTATTGTCTGTGTCATGTTCAGATACAGTGTATGCAATTTGCCCGACAGTTCTGTTTCTCCGTTAAGGGAAAAACATGGCTAGTTTTAGAAACTCTATTTGGTGGATCCCTCTGAAAATGCCCTCTCCTGTGCATGGCTTTACTTAATACTTTAGGAGATTTTGCTGTCAGGAGTGAGTATGTTTAACCCTTTACCAGTTGCCGGGTGAAGCAATTTTCTTGTAACATAATTCCTGGAGTAGGGCATTTACAGTAGTATGATTGAAGCTACAGAGTCAAGTAAACAATTCCTGAGTGTTGTCTTATGCATCATAAACTTGCTGCTGGATGAATGCTTCTTACTGTTCATAGGGAAAGTGCTGGCACGTTTTGGGGTTTTTTGTTTTGCATAATTCTATTAATTTTACATATTTCTGCTCAGGATTGCAGTATAAACAACAGATTAGATCTCTAACAACTCTCTACTAGGAAAAAAAATGTATATGCATGGTTGTTACCTGTCAGGGCTAGTTGGGAGAATTTTGGGGTATTTTAACTGCCTGCTCAGAACACTTTTGGCCATTGTACTGGGGAGAAGAAATGCTTGAATCATCTTCATTACTAGCTTTTGGGTTTTTTTTTTTTTTTTTTGCACATGTGGCTCTGTAATTGCTGGAAAAATGTTGAACGTTTTTCTAGTACAGGAAAGGCAGAATCCTGGTAGGAGATGGATTGGCTCTGTTCTGCTGTGTCGTATTCGGTACAAAGAAGGGAAGTATTGCATGTGGGATTATGTGCTCCTAAAGAATTTGTGATGTGTGTAATTAAAACAAAAATCTCCTTCCCTCCCTTTTTCCCCTGGAGGGCATGGGTTCTTGGTGGCTGCACATCTGGGTATTACAGACCCAAGTCTTCCTTCACTCAAGTCTAAGCTTGTTTGCCCTTAAATTAGTTGTTATTTTGTATACCTGCTGCCATTTCACTTGTCAGCTAGGGAACAGCATTTAATGCTGTGCAGAAAACTCTTTAAATATAATTAATTACTATACTTCAACCAGTAAAAGACATGATTTCCTCCTCCTCCCCTTATGGCTTAATCTTAAATTTGATTTTAATTCAGTTTCAGGTTTTCAAGTTTGCTTTATCTTGCAAATTGTCCATACCTTTACACAAAACTTAAAATACTAAATTTTTCTGCTTTTTATTTTAAATGCAGTGTTAAAAGATATGTAAAAGCCTTATAAAAACTACTATAGGCAAATTTCCCTTCATCTCCCCTGCCACAAATAGAATTTTAAAAAAGCCCAGAAGACAAAGACAGCTCAAATACTACAGTTGAGTTGCAGATATATTTGGGCACCTGCAAAGCTTTTTCATGTGAATGGTGATAAACATGTGAAAGTATCTGGGCAGGTTTTTTGGTACTGGCTATCTGTAGGAATACCATAAAATGCCTTTCATTAACTGATTCAACTTCATTCGAAATAGATCTTCACTGTCCTTGTCTTCAGTTCTGCTTCACATCCTTCGTGCTGCGACTGATAGTCTTTTACTTCAGTTTGAATGTATCCCAGGACATTTCTGCTTTCCCCTGTCCTCAGTTTAATTCTTGTCTTCCGCCCACTCCCAGTGCATTCACAGAGAGAACTTCATTGCTTTGCTAAGCTAAACGAACCAGGCCTCTTGCTGATGACCCTCTTTGGCTGTCATTGTGTCTGTTCCAGTTAGTCGTTTCCTCAAGGTGGTTGACCAGATGAGGTCTCTTCCAGAGGGCTGTGAAACAGCACTAACATTTTCCAATGTCTCTTGAAAACAATGTGATGCATCTTGGAATCGTGTTTCCTTTTCACAGTCTTAGGGATGAGCATAAGCCATTGGTATAACCAGACCCTTCTCCCCGTTTGCTTCCAAATCTTAATGAAGAATTAATCTCAGAAAGGATGTTTGGTTGCAAATATAGCATGAGACACTTGTCAGTGTTTCTGACTTTTTTTTTTTTAGTGTTCCCTTAAGATGGGAAATTTCTTGATTTGGAGCTGGGGTTTGAAAAATCCTGACAATTTGAAATGTAAAATATGAATAATTATTTGAATAACATTAAGGGGAAGAAGTTACAGAATTATCAGTCCAAATCATTAAATATGCATGTGCACAGTGATACTTCTTTAAAAAGAACCAATTTCTAATAACATATTTTTCAATTTACATGCAATACCTCAGATCGATTCAATGAAAAATACAAAGAAGATAAGGATATTAATTGCTGCTGGCTTTAATCCGAATAAATGGTCTTATTTAGCCAGTAATTGGTTGCACAAGTACAGGCATGCTGTAGAGCATTTAGGAGCTGAAAGCCTTGTGCTTATTGTAGTTCGTTGGGTTTTGTTCTGTTTAAAAACACTTTTCTCTAAGAGAAGAATGAATATAGAATTACAAACAACATGAGCACAAGGTTGTGTCATGGTCTGCAGCCTTCTGAATTGTATTTAGTTTTTTACTTCAAAACATAGGGCTTTGATTCTTCCTGTCTTCACCATTTCTTTAACTGAAATGTCATTGTTTTAGTACACTAGGCAAGCTGTAATATTTCTGTGCTAAATCCCATTTTACCATACTCTCTCTCCATTAAGCTTAAATATAGGTATTTTTTTGATGACCAAAATTAATATTTTGTTGTGTTCTGGAGGTGAAGTTTTCCTCTATTTATGGTCTCGGAGGAAATGGCTCATCAGCATGTACAAATAGTGATGCTCTAGTTTACAAAGTGAAGTCTGATAGTTGGATAAAAGTGCAGCTTTAGGCTTTTTTTTTTTTTTTTTTGCCTATGGGCAGTATCTTTCATTTATTGCAATACAGTGTGAATTTCTGTATGGTGGATGATATATATTTTTCTAGTATATGTTTATAGATTTAAGTATGGTTTATAGATTTGAGCATGGTATAAATTGTGATTCTGATACTTCTAGTTTTTTGTAAGATGAAACAGATGGTTTTAGGTTCAAAGGAAGATGAAATGACAAGATGGGACTTGCAAGCATAGGCACTTTTCAGGGAATCAGGAATCTGTTGCTTTCTTCTGTAGAGATCCTTCTCTGCTGTAAGGCAATTAACCATTACCACCAGAGACTTCAATCGGTGCAGGTTCACTACAGCATTAATAACCGTTGCTTGGAAGCGTACGTCTTCCTTGAGAATGAACGTATGCAGGGCCACGGGGACGGCTGGTGAGTTTTATATTCAGGGTTGGCGTAGTACTGCATCTAGTGTTCACTGCTTTTGAAAAAGTAAGGGTGACTTCAGCTTGTTCGCTTTTGAATGCAACAGGAGTATTTTTGTTCCCAGATGATGTGGATCTTCCAGCTTTTAGTCCTGGAAAACCTTCAGTTATTAATTGAAGTAAATGGGTATATTGCTGGTGGGTTACAGCGAATTGTGGTAATGCTTTCAACCTTTTTGTGTTGGCTTGGAAGAAAACATGAAATTGTATTGATAAAGCATCCAGAGGATATAATGACTTGGAAAGGGGTAATAAGAGCTCTCAGCTGATTGAGGAAAACCAGTATTTGTTCATATGCTACAAACAAACAGCATTCATGCAAGTGTTGCCAAATACATGTGACTTACCCAGATAGATTGACCTTGGAGGTGGCTGTGCAGATGGCCAGTGCCTAGCTGCACACTATTTTGTATATAAAAAAAAACTAGCCTCGTCCTTGAACCTGTTCACAGTGGTATCAAACGGAGGAGTAGGTAGGTTGTTTTCTATCCATCAAGGACTTCTTACTGAATACCAGTTCTCATGGCTACCTAGTAGGAAGGATCATGTTAATTAATTCATGAACTGTGTTCATGAGTTCCAAGGGCCTGTTTTCTAACTCCTTCCAGTTTCTTAGAAGGCAAGAAATAAATGGCTCATCAAATGGAAGTGTCTGAATGCATAACAGAAGAAAAGTGATGATGGAGAATAAACAAATATAATGAAATTTGCTAATTGATTCTGAGCCCAGATGAGTTCTGTTTTAGATGATTTGCTACTTGCAATCTTTAAATAGGGATTATGCTAGATCATATCTTCTGGAAAAAGCACCCAAACAGGAATTAATTCAGGAAGATCTTTGGCCTTTGTTAATACAAATTTCATGAGATCATGTGCCAGGCAGTGCTTAGATATTTTTCTTAAGTACAGCTTACATAGGTTTGTTTTTAGTGGTGGCATTCAACTCCAAGTATGTACAGAGCACAGCAGGACTTCTGGTAGGGTCTGGACACTTCATTCTACAAAGCAACTGTATATTTCTTTTTTTTTTCCTTAGAGTATTATTTGATAGTGACTAGTTGCCACATTAGACTCTTTCTAAAAAAAAAAAACCCCAAAAAACAAACCTGGGGGGTTTTACTGCAGTGGTTGAGGTAGGAATGAAATTGTAAGTTTCATGGAATGAATAGTTTAAGTCAGCATCACTCAAATTAATGTCCAAGGAAGTAATTTGTCCTTGTTTAATAAAACAAAATAGATGAAAAACCTCTTCTTTGAGTATAACCTTGCTCTAATTTGAAGTTAAAAAATTAAGCAATTCTAGCTCATTCTGTTTTATAGTGGGATACAGATAAGAGTTTAATCTTTTTAATTTCGGTTTATGAATCCTGCTTGCTAGTTCCTGTAGAGATTGCAGTTGTTTTGTGTGTGCTAACGTTTTTGTATTGTGGCTCTGTAACCTATGAACTCCTTATTTCCTAGCAGGTGCTCATCTCCAGAAGGATGTATTTTAGATTGATTCAGTTAAAAGAAATATTGAGTGTGCTGTTGAAGAATGGGTGGGAGGAAAGGCACAGAATTATAGATGTTGCTCCCTTAAAACTCATTACAGAATAACAATATCTGCGTTCTTAAAGTACTACTTAAAGTACTACTTCAAAATTGTCTTTTTGAGATACTACTGAAGAAAACTTTCCCAGGATAGTTTCAGGCACCTTTATTTGCAGTTTAGCTCATTTCATTTAGGATGGCTGTGTTTGAGTTTGTGGTTTCTGAATTTAAGTAGCTGTTAAGACTTAAGTCTATTCTGATTACTGTGCTCGAGTAGAATTGTTACATCTTGGCTCTGAGGACCCAAAAGAAAAAAAGTGTCCTTAAAGAACCGAAAGTAGAAAGAAGACTCGTTTTTTCCTATTCTGCATTGTTCAGTGCTGTCTGATTTCCTTCCTCTCTGCTCTAATTTTGAGGCACTTGTGTATGTCTGGTCATACTGAAAACAAAACAAAACCTTGATTACATGCACTTTCTGCACTGACTTCTTAAAGTTATCTATCTATTTGATCCAACAGATGCTAACAGTGCATGACCAGCACTTTTCCAAATCATGGATGGGAGGAAAATGCCTTTAACTCTCTCCAACTACTAATATTACGATTCTATGATTATGCCTTATGTTGAAAAACAAGGCTGTGTACAGGCGACTTACCCCCTCCCTCCCTGCCCCTGTGATGAACTGTAAGTAGTTACAACTTATAAAAAAATCTTTGGCACAAGGTCTTGTTGGCCAAGTAACTTAGACTTGAGTTTTAGCAGGAGGTGGTAGAGACTTGTCATCTTCATTCTGTTTTAGGGTATCTCCCAAAATGGGTGAGATGGGGACAGCCTCCCCACTCACCCCCAATCTCAGTCGTAACTTACAACTACAACTTACAACTCTTGCTAAACTAAATATTACTAAAAGTATTGGTCGTTTTTAACAAGTCCTGTATATGCCTACTACTTATACTTTTTATAGTTTCTCTCCCTAGATTGAACATTTATAATGATAAAGGCTTCAACTGGAAGAAGTATTTCCTTTGAAATAGTTTCACTTTCTGTTGAAAACTCTTTTGACATTTTTACTGAATACTAAAGGTCCTAAGGGATTTCAGTGTTGGAAAGGAAGCAAATCAGATTTGTGGTCTTGGGGGTGTGGGGAGAAGAATAATTTTGTTGGTGTTTTAAGTCACTCATAGTAAGCTTGCTTCATTATCTATATGCAAGGTAGATTGAGCTTTCTAGGTTAAGCCTCCCCAACCTCAGTTTGTCAGCTTGTTGGAAATCAACAATTTATTTTAGGAATAGCTTTTACTAAGCTATGGACATACAGTGTTATGTTTACTTAAATTCAAGTGATAAGTTTTAATACTATGACTTGTTGAATAAGGGAAGCCTTCAGAGAACCTGTCTTGCAGGTTAGGCAAATTCTATAATGGTGTGATTTTACTTAACATAAACTTCCAGCATTTTCTTTATTATTACATTAAAAAGATTAAAATTCTAATAGAATTGTCACTAAAATTATTGAAGTCTCATAATGTTGTGTAATTTCTCAGGAAATTACAAACAAGAAAATGACTTGTTATATTGGCTTGGAATAAGTTTACCTGGGATCTCTCAAACTGTATTTTATCAGTAGCACAAGTCAGAAGGGATAGAAATTTTGCTTGAAGTATTTTCTGTGGAGGTTCTTGGATAGTGAGTACCTAGTTTTGGATTAATGTGATGACTATCTATTGCCAAATAAATCTTAAACTTTTAATAGATTTATCTTAATGTGTTTTTTTCTAATACGAAGAAGTATCATACTTCACCTTTTGGAGGGCTCAGTGAGTGACCTACATGACAACAGCGTTGTTAGCTCCTTGAACAAGTATTTGGGTGTGTAATTTCAGCACAACACTGGTGCTATCTCCTTGGCATTTTCCTGTCTTTTGCTTGTCTTTACAAACAAAACAAGTGAGAACTCTCAAGTTCAATGAATCATCTTTTCCTGGTGCCAGCATTGTGTCTCTTCCCCCTTCCCCCTTCATAGGTTATTTCCTGTGGTTAGGCCTTGAGTACATAATTCCCGCTGGCTAAGTATGATGGAGGGAGTGTGACACGATGGGCTAGTGTGCTTTACAGTCACAAGAATTCCAGCCTGCCCTGTTGTCCTGGTTTTGGCTGAGGTAGAGATAATTTTCTTCACAGTAGCTAGTATGGGGCTGTGTTTTGGATTTGTGCTGGAAACAATGTTGATAACACAGGGGTGTTTTCGTTGCTGCTGAGCAGTGCTTACACACAGTCAAGGCTTTTTCTGCTCCTTACCCCACCAGCAAATAGCCTGTACTGGTACAAGAAGTTGGGAAGAGACACAGCCAGGACAGCTGGCCCCCGCTGACCAAAGGGATAGTCCATACCGTATGACACCATGCTCGGCATATAAAGCTGAGGGAAGAAGAAGGACGAGGGAGACCTTTGGAGTGATGGTGTTTTATTTTTCTAAGAGATCGTTACGCGTGATGGAGCCCTGCTTTCCTGGGAATGGCTGAACACCTGCCTGCCCATGGGAAGTGGTGAATGAATTCCTTATTTTGCTTTGCTTGTGTGTGTAGCTTTTGCTTTATCTATTAAACTGTCTCAACCCACGAGTTTTCTCACTTTTACCCTTCTGATTCTCTCCCCTGTCCCACTGTGAGGGGAGTGAGCGAGAGGTTGTGTGGGGCTTAGTTGCCAGCTGGGTTTAAACCACAACAGTCCTTTTTGATGCCCAATGTGGGGCTCGAAGGGTTTGAGATAACAACAGATTTGATTGGAATGTGCTAGATTGAATTTATAGGTGTTGTTGCTGTTTAGCTATTAATCAGCAGGCTCCTGTGCTTACTGTGGGCCTTGCTTGCCTTACTGTATGTTAGTGTCTAGTGGTCATTAGTGGCTGCTTTTTGCTTTTGCTGCTTGCTGTGCTGCTTATCATCTTGCTCTGCTGTGCCTGGGAACATTTTGATAACAGCAATGGCGATGTGCTTGAGCTGGCAGATGGCCAGGGCATCGCTGCTCTTTCTGTGTTGCTGTACTGGACAGGCTGGAACTCTGGTGTGATCTTGAGTCAAAGGGACTGTGGATGAGTCCATATGGGGGAGCAGGTCACCCCAAAGCGTCTGTGGCCACGGTTATGTCTGTGCCGCAGCAGGTATACCTCTGAAGGGATTGTGGCCCAAGGATAAGTCCAAGCTGGAGAAGGTACACCTCCAAACACCCATGGCTGTGCACGAAGTCACACTGGAGCACCTCAAAGCATGTCGCCATGCATAAGCCCACAACACCTATCCAAATGTATATACACAAGATCATACATCAATCAGTTTTAGTAACATGCTGTTGGTTATTATAGCTAGTTGATATAACTCACAGCTAACATGGTGTTCTGCAGCAAACGTGCTACCGCAGAAATCCTCTTGGAGCAGGAGGCAGGTGTGCAGTCACGATGTGCTTAGCTCCTTGCCTGTAGAGTGGAGTTTTGGCTTGCTTTTACTTCAGAACAGTGTGGTAAGGTTGTATATTTGACTGAGCTCTCTGGTATGATATTAATGATTTCTGTTAAGTACGATAGTTATTGAGCATAAGTGTTGTGTGTATTAGATACCAGCATAAATATGGGTTGAGTCTACACATTAGCTGTATTGATGTGCTTCCTGCCACCTGAAGCCTCTGCCAGGTTTCTCACTAACGCTTTACTCTTGGCTGTTGTTCAGCTTCTGGCAACTTCTCCTTCTCCTGCTACTTAGTTATTTGAGATCTAACAGGTAGTTTATCTACATTTGAGAGTAATAATCAGATTTTGTATTTCAAATTTTGGCTATCAAGAGAGTCACAAAAGCCTCGTGACACTCCTTGGAATGCTTGTTCTTCCACAGCCTTTGATTTTCTATATCTCTGTTAATTGACGTAAAGATTTAAGGGTTCTCTGAAATTGCATGTAGTCCAGTAGCTTTTTAAAGGAGTACCAAGGGACTGACTTGTTGCATGACTGACTTGTTATGGATAGGTTTTTCTGTGTTGAAAAGTTTTCCTATTTCAAGAGTATGGACTACACTAGAACAATGCAGGCTGGGCTGGGAAGGATTATCTTAGGAGTTTGTGAGTATTAATGCCCAAATTTACCGTGCTTGGTAAAATGGATTAATAGCCTGCAAAATTAATCAATTGGCCAGATCAGGTGTTGGCTGCCTTAATCTGGATATTTGAATTTTATTTATTATTACCTTGTCTTTGCCTTCGCTGGTTTCTAGTTGGTCCTTTGGCATCCTTAGTAAAAGCAAGGATCTGTGTGTAGAAACATTCACAGCTTTCCCTGTTGGTGATGTTTGCAGATGATTAATAATCACTTGTTCTGTCAGAGTCTCTTCTATAATACTGAGACACCCTGGCAAGCAAGTGTGTAAGTATAACTGCATTCTGTTCAGTGTCACTAGAGATGTGTGATTAACACATGAAAAATTTAAATGTTTATAACGCCAATTTCTTAAGCAAAACACTCCTGCTTCTAAATCAGAGTGGAGTACTATGTTCATCTTTTATCATTATAGTTAATAAAACTATTTGGAGGTCTTTATTTATATACAACCTGTCCCTCTCCAAAAGCGGTTTTCACTACTGTAGCTCACTAAACCATGACTACGTTTGGAAGTAGGTACCTCCAACCTTTTCACTGTTGCCAATCTAACATTTGCCAATTTCCAAGTTACTGCTTAAAAGCTCTTTGGAATTAAATTTTGTATAATAGATAGAATTTTTTTTTTACTCTAAATAATACTAAACTCTGACAGCTGCGTGAGTTTCTTGAGCGTTGCTTTGCCAGTGAACCTGGAAATGTGTTGCCAGTTATTTCCCTGCCTGTTGTTGAGCATGTTAATTTTGCATTCTCCATATTCCAGTGCTAGGAAGAAAACTCTTACATTTAATCTTTTCTAAAATAACATTTTAGTCTGCATTTCTAAAAGGGCATGTCCTCTTACTGCAAAACCTCTAGTACTTTTGGGGGTTATTTAACAATGAAAACTAAGAAATCTTTACACTTATATTTTACCTGCTATTAAAAAAAATTCTGTTCACCTTCCACCTTGTGTCAGGTTTTCATAACCCTGACCGTGGTCAGGGACCATTAGTTGCCTTGGGCCAGCCCAGCCACCCCTTGCTGAGTGCAGCAGGCCCAGGCATGTTGTGTCAGCGGACACTTCTACATTTTTTGGCCACGTTGATATTGACCATAAATATTCCAGTAGCTGCACTAATAAGGTGGTCATCCTCTCCAGGAGGATTCCTGAATATAGTTCTGGGTGATCATTCATCTGATTCCAAGACCTCCCTGGACCGTTTCTTTCTGTGTTAGACCACCCTTAACAACAACAACTACTTTAATGAAAAAAAGATGGAATGCACTGGTTTTTGTGTGCAGGTAATGTTCTGCTTTGTTTTGCCTTTTTTTTTTTTTTTTTTGCAGTAGTTGATACCTTGCAGAGCTTGCGGTATTTTGGTGGCTGAGTTTGTTCTCACTTTCATGTGGTGCATGGAACTGGTCTGTCCAGAGTACAACCTTTTCTGTGAGAAACCAGACAGTACTTTGCTTAGTCTCTTGGATGGGTACTTCCAATGCCTTAAAAAATGTTCATGGATTTTTTTAAAGTACAGTAGATTAAAATAATCAGGGTGTTGAAACACATGAAATCACATAGGCAAAAGTGATGGCACTGCCAAGTAGATGCGTTTCAGTTTGCTCTTCCTCTGAAAAACTGGACTGTCCAGATGTTAACTAGGTATAATGTGGACTTAAAAAGAGTTTAAGGAAGGGATAAGTGCTGATAGTTTACTGCTAGTTTTTACAGTGTAATATCTCTTCAGTGCTGTAATATACCTCCTGAAGAGGCTATTGTTACTGCAGAGACTGTGGTCACTACTGTCAATGGTCAGGAGCAGTCTTAAAAGCCAACAAACCCCAAAACCTTGCTGTGCTGGTTTGGTCTGGCCAGCATGCTGTTCTGTCTGATGGTGCTTGATACTAGATGAATGGAGAACTATGGTGCATGTATAGAATAATCGTCCTCCCGTGTGCCTTTCCTGGTCTTACTGGTCCAGAGATGTCCTGCATCAGATTTTTTGTTACCTACTGTTGAACCTCTCTCTCATGCGTTTATCATCATTTTTTCCCCTCATCCGTGCATTTGACTTCCACAATGGCTTATCCTTAAATCAGTTGGGATTAGGGAGGGAAGGATGCTGAATTTTCAGTAACTGAAATCAGATAGTTTCTTATCTCTTGAACTGAAGGCATAAAGAAATATTTCTTCGTATCTGACAATCACTTAGGATTTTGTAAGCGTCACTCATCTGCCAGCAGCAGTTCTGTGACCGATTTAGCTGTGCCTGGGAGAGGAGAGGAGAGGAACAGCTCAGCCTGTGACTGGAGAGCACCCAAGTCAGAGCTTCACTCGGGCTGCAGGGAGGGAGGTCCTCACCAGCCAGTGCGACTTGAGACTGCTGCCTCCCAAACGGCGTTGGGCAACAGTGGTGGGAAGTGAGGCGGAGCTGCTGTGTGAAGCTGCGGAGCAATGTCACAGTGCGCTCACTGACTGGAAGCGCCTGAGGGAAGGCTTAGTAGAGAACAGCTGTGGCAAATGGGTTTTCGCACAAAAAGTGTAGGCAGGAGAGCAAGTGGCATAGACAAGACATCTTGGTGGGTTTGGGGGAGCGTAGCCAGGGTTAAGTGTAGTAGGTTTCTTTAGTGTTACTCAGACACTTAGAGAAAATGTGTTGTTTCAGATGCTTCAACAAACTAATTTTTCACCTCCCTATATAAAAATAAGGGAATTAATTCAAGTAGTATGGAATACCTTTCTTATATTAGGACCTTGTAGAATAAAGTGTAGCCTTAATCATCTCTTTATACCATTGGGGTTTTTTTCTAGTCTATATCTTTCCTAACACGCCTGAGAAAATCAGTGCAATATTTTCTAGCTGTTTTGCCCCAGGAGAAATTTGACAAAATACTGCATTTTTTTTTTTGAGCATCAGATTTCTGTTGAACTGTTTAGGGTTCAGTGATGATGAGTCAATCTAAACTTTCTTCCTGTGCTTTTCTTTTCCTGAGCTCTCTTGAGATGTTGCATCACTCTCACTTTCGTGGTGGTTGTGTGACTTCACCAGGCATCAACTGTGAGAAGCATGGGGGTGTGTTGTCTAGTAATATGTCACTCAGCCCACTGAAGGTCTGATTTTGATTGTGACAGGCTATTAGAGGAAATTATGGCAGTCTTTGAGTGTTTATGTTCTAATTGCTCAACTAATTCTTCAAGGTCATTCAGGTAGAATCAATGAGTATTGTTTAAGCTGTGATTCTCACGCTTGTCATACTTTCTGGTATGAATTATACTGTGCCAAGATGGTGTATACCCTATTCTCCAGAAAATTAACATTTTAGAGAGGGTGAATTAGTGTGACAGCAGCTTGCAAGAAAAACAGTAATTTCTGTTATTTAAAATGGAAAAGAAAGAACAGAAAGACTCCCCCCCCCCCCCCCCTTAATATTATGGGGAAGAGTGCATGCAGAGATCCCTATGTTCCTGATCTGTGTCAGCCTTCCTTCTGGCACTTATCTTCACAAAATAAGTTTTTAAAACATAAAACATAAAAATCATTAACAAGGATACTCAGGACTGTAAAAATAAGTTTGTTTGTTTGTTTTTTTAAAAAGTTGGGTTTGTCCCACAGTGACAGCTGTCTAGCTTGTCACTTCTACTTTAAATCTCTGCACACAGAATTTTATCTGTCAACATAGCGCCCAGTAGCTACATGTTGTGAGGTCCCTCAGCCATTCTCCAGACTCTTAGTAACATGAAGAATTTAGTGCTGTTAGTTAACTAACGTTAGTCATCTCAGCACTTTCGTGCTTCAGAATTTGGGTACCTGCAGTTTCCTAGATCTCCTTTGAAAGCTTAATAATAAATAATTTTTTTTTTTAAATCATCTTCTGCTCCTCTAGTACTGGTGGTATATAAAGCAAGCATTAACATACTGAAATTATTAGTGCAACCATAACATCCTTGACCTTCTTTAGGACTCTTGGCTGAATGTCATCTGCTCTTAGTGGTTTGCTAATTTTTGAGTTGTCCATTTGCTTTATAGTTTTTTCCTAGCAGTGCTTTGCTTTGAAACAGATCTTCTAAAGCGTCTTCCATAAAGAAGCCTTTCATTGGGAGAATATCTTTAAACTCCTCCATAGTGAACATGAAGATGAAAAAAAAAACCAAAACCAAATGGTATTTCTGCCATGACCTTAGCTTGTTTGAGCATTATTTTAATGCATCTATTTGTTTACCTACTTTAGCTTTACCAACCCTGACAGGCTACCTACTCTTCCTTGCTCCTCATGTGCCTTCAAAAAAGGATTTAGTTATAGTTTTTATGGTTCCCCCCCACCCACTTCCTTAAATTATTTGTGAGACTGTCTCATTATATTTTTTTTCTCTGTTTTTAGCTTGCTATTGTTCAAGCCCCATTTGGACAACTTCTACAAGATTCTTCTAATGTTTTCTTTAATATGCTATTTAGCCATCTCCTTCCCTTGCCTGTCATGTCATTATTCACCCCCACTTAAGTCCTTTTTGTGACTTTTTTTTTTATATTTGCTCTAGGCCTCACATACAATGTCTTAAATCTCATTGCCTACAGACGTTTAATTTTTGATGATTCTCTTTAAGTTTCCTCCTATTTGTCTAATTCCTTTCTTTAAATTCCTTGGTGTTTGTTCCTCCTGCAGATATTTAGTTCACGACTAAATTCTTGCGGGTTTGCACTAATATTTTCAACCAAATTCTGCACAGTGCTTGGGATCAGAGGTTGCCTTTTCTTTTGTTAGTAGCATGACAACTTGTTCCATGAAGCAGTCGCTCCTGATGTTCAGTATTTTGTCTTGGCATCCTGTGACATTTAGCGTATAACAGAAACCTCCCACTGTTTTTGTCTTTGTTTTTGTGACATTTCTGACTGCCTTCAGCTTGGTCACTCAACATCTGCATGTTTAAATGGGATGGCATACATTTCTTGTTATCGCTGTCTTGAATGTAAAGAAGGTAGATGTAATCTCTTAATGAAAAGGTAATATTTTTGGATAAGCTTGTCTTTTTTGAACTTGCTCCAAAAAAAATTTTTTTTTTGAGCTGCAGGTACCAATTTCATTCTAAACTTTCTTACTGGTTTCTTTCTTCTTGAATGCATATGTGTGCCAATAACTAGTGGATCTCCAGTACCAAAGCATTTCTTTTCTTGGTGAAGAAGATTTTCTTTAATTGAAAAGACTCTTTGTTTTTTCCACTTTTTGGAAAGTGGATGAATAAAAATAGGGAACTTGTACCACATCAGCATTTTTTTCCTTCAGTGATTTTTAGATCTGAGACACTTGACTTGCATATGAGGGTTTTTTCTTAAATACTTACTCTTGAAAGTTAGCATAAGGTATGTAAGTGAAGTTGTGTGGTTTCTTATTTGTATCTTCTCTAGCAATGATTTGAAGATTGTGTTATCCTCTACTTTGCCTTTGAAAAATCCAGCTGAAGACAGTGGCTTTGCAATAATATCACTGGCTCTATAAACTGAGCAATTGGTAATCCTGTGGATGTGTAAAGCTGAAGGATGCTGCTTTGTACTGGAGGGAGGCTCCAGTTTGAGTTTCTGGTTTGGTGGCAGGTTAAAACTATTTTCTGAACTCTGTAAATCCAACACACAAGATGTGAGTGTTCCTACACTAAGCAGGCTGTTTTTTATTGCAGTCTCTAGAGTAGTCTTAGAAGTATTAATATCAGGCAATAGTAGGTGGAAGAATGGAGAGCAAGAAAAGGTTAGCAAAACCATGTGAAAGGTGGACAGAGGCATGAAGTAAATAATATCTGAAATTCAAGAGAGAAACCAGTACTCAAGAAAAAGCAAAATAAAGACTAAAATAATTGACTGACTTTATTTCCCCTCTCCCATTTTTAATAAAATCAAATGCCTTTTCTTCAAGTTTGTGTCATCTAGAGCTCTTTATTGTCACTGGCTTGAATTTGTATGCTGTCATAACTTTACTCTTGTTTTATTGTCCTCAAATAATGTTATATAAAAATGCTTGGGGCTTGTGAAAGGCACTTCATTGATATCTAGTGTAGTCTCTGTAAGAGCGACTTGTGGAGAAACAAGGTACAGAAGAGATCTCTGAGAGGTTTCTGTATGAATTATAGCCTGGGCAGGAGGAAGGCTGCTGCAGCAGAATAGCTGCATGCCATTTGGAGGCTTGCTGTGGAAGAGTCTTCCTGGTTAACACTGCATATTTTTGCTAAGCAGTATTGTATTCAGCTTACAAAACTCAAGAATCTTTGGTAATTGTCTTGATTCACAATAGAAGTTTAAAAGCTAAATGCAACATTCAAATACAAGAAGAAAAATGTTGTTTTGCTTATGACTTTTCTTTTTTTCCTGTATCAATTCTTTCATCTCAGAGTTGCATTGTTAATAAAACAGCTGTAGTGCAAAAGTTTAAAATACATAAATTGTAAACTTTTGCATCTGTAGAACTTTTGTTACAAAAGAAAGGGGGCTTTCCATTATCTGCAGTCAAACAATCATTCAAGTTTCAAAAGCTGTTTTATCAACCCTCAGATGCAGGGGAAGATTTTTGTTGTTTAATTTTTTTTTTTAATGCTCGTGTAGCATTAAACTCAATTGTTGTAACAAATGTACTATTAATTTTTTCCAGGTTTCGCTAAATGGTACACAGTTTACAGACAGTTCTGCTGGATCAGAGTTCACTGGTGTTTCTCAGGTATGTACAGCCAAATTATGTGGGTGTATATGGTAGAATTATTTACTAACAGGACAAGTTATTAAACAGTATTATATGTAGTAGAGAAAACTCTTAGAAAAGATTTCTGTTTGGGACTTGGCTAACTGAATTCAGTTTTGATGACTTCACTATTCAAGCTTTAAAAAGCAGTGAAAGCTACTATTTCTGAAGTAGAATTTTGTTGTTATAATAAGCTTGAAAGTGGACATAGATGTAAAAAAATTTTGCAGTTTTATGGTAATAAAGTTATTCTTGGAAATAAATCTAAATACATAGCATAGATACAGTTATTTCTGTTCCAGCTTGTCCTACTTCCAGCTTTCATTTATGAATGTTATAGCTGAACATGTTTCAGAGAGAAAGTGAGATTGGGTGTTTTCTTGCAGAGATGCATCACACATTTTTTGAAGCTTGACTGGTGGAAAAATATCTTGCTTTTCTCAAAATGTACACTTTGCTGTGATTCCACTGAAGACACTTACAAATGTATATATGACCTAATTCCAAGCTCATCTAATCCAGGAAGAGTTTATTGCTGCTGTTGAAATGGTTGCATGAACAGTCACTGCATTCTTCATCTTTTAAATAAATAAGAAACTGCAGTTCATAGCTTCATTTTAGTATGACAAAGCCATAACGGGAATCTGAGATGCTTATGGTGTAGATTTTGTCAAGGTTCGGACTGTCAATTTTGTTAGAAATAAAATGCTTAGAAATTTTTGTTCTTAGCAGTTGATTTCCATTGTGCTCTAGAAATCGGGTACTTTCAATTGAACTTCAAACCTGTGATAAGTATGGGCCCAGTTAAGAGACTGTTAGGATTTTACTGAGTTTGTGAGTTGGCCAGAATTAAGATTGTTGTTCCTGCTGTATTTGCCATCGCTTTTTTAATAATCATGGTGCAACTTTAAGCAAATTACACACATCAGTCTTAACTTCTATAACTTCTATATCGCATGGCTGCGATGTGTTTGTCATGACCCTTACCTTTGCAAAAGAGTAAGTGTCAGGTTGTCTTAGCTTCTGAACTTTTACATTTTTGTCCTCTGCTTTTCCTTCTTCTTGGAAGATGTCCTGCAGATGATGATCATAAGGATTTGCCTGCAATTGCTGTAAAGATGTCATCGTCATTCCAACAGATACTTAATCTGGCTTCAAAAAAATCTTTTTTTGACAAGGAGACTTTCAGGGCAAGCAGGGTTTTTTAGGCATTAAGAAGATTGCAGTTGAGTGCAGGTCAGCCAAGAGGAGTGTCTAACTTGAGAAATCTGTCCATGCTTGCAGAGTCAATAAGGGGATGGCTCTAGCCTTTCAGGAGGCAGAGCAAGTCTTCCCTCCTGAGGACAGTTTCTGAAAACCTGCAGTAGACACCTGGAGAAATTGTGTTCTTTTTCTTGTCAGGTGTGAATTCTTGAAGTGGCATCAGTGAGTAAAAAGATTAGCTGTTCTTAGTAAGTCTAATTAATTTGAATTTCTCATGAACTTCTGAAAGATAAGAAGATACTTGTGGAGATGAATCTAGTATGTGTCTCTTTTTTTTTTTTATGTCTAGAATTCTCAGTTTTTCTTTCCATATTGCTGAGTCTGTCAGTTTTATAAATGCAAAGAACACAAAAATCAGAGTTCGTAATGCTGTGCTGTTTTTCTTCAGATGTCAGCAATAGGGAATTGATTGGTTGTTGCTGTGAAGACAAGAAGAGAGTTAGTGAATTGTGTTATAACTTGAACTAGTCCTTTGGCTGAAAGAACCTTTTACCTGTGCTTGTGCAGTTCAGCCCTACAAGATCTTTAAAGCAGTATTTTTGTTAGTGGATTGAGATTGGAGCAGTAACTAGAGGGATGCTTGAATGACTTATTTAAATTTTGGCTTTCCTTTGAGAAAGAATTTAACTATTTTGAGGCTTACATAAAATATGTTGCTAATTAAAGCAGAGCTAGTAGCTGTAATATCATCAGACAAATCTGTGATTCTGCCACTACAAGATGTTTTGTTCCATTCATTATATCTTTGTCTTATATATTATGTCTTGTAAAGTTGGGTTCTGCTTGGCTTGTGCTGCATGACATGTTTTTGAGCATCGGTCTTAGTGAATAATCAGCATTTCATGGCTGAACCATAATTTCATGCACAGTAGCATCTTGGAAGAGAAAGTAAGTTTTGAAACGGCCTGTCATCATAAGTTGCCAAGTCTACTTTATTCAATAGCTGATAGTGGCTTTTAAGACCCTACTGATTGGTTTTGTTAAATCAAGCTTAGGCGAAAGTGTCTTTGTTTCAGCTAGTATTGAAAAAAGGTGACACAGAACTTGAAAAAGCAGTTATTTTCCTTTTTATCTCTAAGAATGATAACAGTAAAAGGAATTGTACTGTTCCTTTTTTATTTTACTTACTAGATTATTACATCTAGGCTGAATTATTTTAGAGGGAAAAGCTGTAGTTCATATGCCCTGAAAACAGTACTTCTTAAATGGAAGTGTATTCATAATCAGAGTTGTCTGCCACGTGGCTATAAGACTATTGTGTTTGATCTTGGGACACTCCAAATATTCACCATTTAATGATGACTGTTAAAATATGTTTTTTTTGTTTTTTTAAAAGCTCAGAATAGGTTTTTCTGGTACATATTGTGTAAATAACCAGTTATCTATCAAAACATTTCTTTGTAGACACCGTTTACCTTTGGCTTGGGCCAAAGGGCACCATATACAACTGGCGAGCATTGTCTTCTTTGTAGAAGTGAACGAAAAGATATTTCGCTTTCAGAGAGCGGGATAAAAAATTCTAGCAAAACAGCACTTTCCACATCTCCAAAAGCAAACAATATGCTGCATCTTCCACTGTGGGTGTGTCCAGACTGTCGAAGAACAGTCGAAAAGGAGGAGAGGCATGCTACAATAGAGCAATCTCTTGTGGTAAGTTGAATTACTTCAGTAGACTAAGAAGATATGTTGTTATGGGCTGAATGCCACTTTGTGCATTGGAACCACTTAAACTGTAAATACCTAGAAAGTATTTTAGGAGATTTTGAGTTGGTTTTCCTGTGAGCTAAACTGATCAGGCAAGATGTTCCAAAAATGGGGAGTTCTGATTCTTGAGTTTTGGATTTTTTTTTTTAGTAGAGCAAGGCTTGGATTTATTTCTTAATGGCTTTTTGCCCTTTCAATTTATTGGCTCTCAGACTTTGTCCTTTTCCCCTTTACTTAAATTCTGTTTCTTCTACTCTTACCAGTGCAACTCCAATCATTACACTTTTTTCCTCTTCTCTGTCTGCTCACGTGTACTTCTCCCCTTTGTGAGGTAAACTGTCTGAATTTCCCCTGTTCTTTCAGTAGCATTCTTGAGTCACTGCACTTGCACTGCCACCTTCCTGCATGTCTCTTAGTTTTGTCATCTTTTCTGTCCTGTATTTTTTTAATAGAGAAGCACAACTTTACATAGTATGCATATAACAATTTCTTCTTCTTTGTTGTAGCACTGCAAATACTGATTTAATACATGGTGCTAGTATTTCAAGTTGTGATTATTTTCTAAATTATGCATTAAAATGTATTTTCAAATGAGAATTCAACCTCGCTTAAGAGGTATGCTCAGTGTAGCAGAAAGTTACAAAAAGTTCATTGACAGATCCAGCAAAACCCCATTAGAAGTAAACTATGATGCTATACTGCAGAACCAAATCTTCACAACTGATCTGGGAAGCCACATGCTTCTGATAATTGGAAGCACTATAGAACTATATCATAGAATAGAATCATAGACTCTATGATTCTGTTCTGCGATTCCAGCTGACATCTCTTTGTAGAGAGGTAACGGACTGTGCACATGCCCATAGGCACATACAGATTTTTATTTCAGTAAACAAATCAGTGTGATGAAAGACTGTCTTTGTATAGCATATGTTGTTAAATTCATGTTAAAAGCACAGCTAGCATAGTTTTTTGTAAGGAAAATTTAAAAGTATGTCACTTGTATACAAGTAGTGTTTACTGGTATTCTTGCCGTTAACAAGAGTTAGATGTAATCTTTTCTGATTAATTTTACTAAGGGAATTATTTTGGTGTTCTGATGGTAAACATATCCTAGAGAGTTCAAAGCACAGCAAGACTGAACTTGTTCAGTTGAGTCAAAATTTTTGACATATTCAAGCTGGTTAATGAAATAATAAAGAAAATAAGTGTCCTACAAGTACAAGGAAGGCAGGATTTGCTTCCTAAAAATTTTGTGAAGTTCTAGATACTCCAGGTAAAATAAAAATTGACAGCATTTTGTTAATTTGGCAACTCTATTCTTATTTTCAGAGGAATTTTTAAAAGCAAACAGCAAAAGGATTTTCCAAGTTGGGAAGCTTGACTTAAAAAGGCAAATGAATTATTTAGGTGTCTGGCCAAATTAGAGAAACCAAAATGGGAGAAAAAAACCCAAAATGAGCTAAAAAAAAATCTGTTATCAGTCATTGCAAGCCAGAATATAAGTGGTTTGCTATAGATGCTCCTGTGTTCAGGTTGCGGTTGCTCTCGTTACCTAGTTTGGTTTGCCTCAGCACCATACCCAGTAGCAGGTTTGTTTTGACCTCTGTCTGCATCCTACTCTAGGAGCTGCGGTGAAGCACAAAAAAAACCCCTTCAGTCATGCACCTACTGTGGGAGAGGTCTCTGCCTGATGCCACAGAAAGGTGGTGGCAGCCTGGGGAGGGTGCAGGAGGGAAGCATAGTATGTACTGGGGCTGGAGCACAGAGAAGGGAGAGAAACTGGAGACCGAAATACCAGCAGCCTTGGGAGAGGTGTGTAGTACTGAGCAGCACTGTATGCAGGAGAGAGCATCTATTCCTAATGACAGCAGGTTTCTAACATCCATTACTACGAAGTAGTATGCCTGACTGCTATAAACAAGGGGATTTTATACTTTTTGCTAGAAGGGGTTGTTGAACTACAAAAGTCAAACATACTGTCAAATAGAGACTGAAGATACATTACTAGTTTATGACTAATCACGGATGGTGCAAGCCTTCCTTTCATTGTTTATGCTGGAATACATAAAGGTGATAATTATAACCAACGTACTTTGGTTATTAGAAACGAAACTACATTTATATAATTGGTGTTCTCAGTCCATCTCTTCCATTTATTAGGCTTTTTGAAGGTGAATTCTTTGTGCCTGGCTGGGTGTCCTCCCAGAATACATTCAGCACTAAGAATTGCCACATTAATATTTGCCTACCTATTAACATTTCAGACTTCTACCTTACAAACGAAAGGCTACCTGTATTTTTTCCTTTCAGAGCCAAGATTTCCTTTTGCACATGCCTCTTGGAAACAGTGGGTCACAGCAGGAATCTGTCGGAGGAGGAAGAATAACTGTTGGTGCACAGACAGTGCCTGCTGCAGATCTTAGCAATTCCTCTCCTTCAGACATAGCATGCAACTGTGAGGCCTGTAATGAGCGCAGGTAAGAACTGAATTCAAACTCAGCGGCATGATGCCTGTAGTCAGACTGTCGGCAGTGTTGTAGCTTATTTGTTGGTGTGTGCTTAAACTCTTTAAATGGGCTATCTGACAATAACAGTAACTTATGGATGGCAGCAGTTACCAATTTTATATACTTTATTTTAGGCATGTACTTATTCTAGGCATTTTCAGATGTACGTTGTTTTTCCTGAAAAGCATCTTCAGTCCAGTAGGAATCAAGACACCTATGAGATGTACATGTAAAGAGTAATTATTTTTGTCATTATTTGCAGAGAAAATTCAGCAGAGCCTGAACGTGAACCTCAGCAGCTTCAAAATTACTGGTCAGAAGTAAGATACATGGTTCGGTGTATATATCGCCAAGCTGGGACCCCTTTGGCAGATGATCAAGACCAATCTTTGGTACCAGATAAAGAAGGAATGAAAGAGCTGGTGGATAGGTATATCACTTGAAAAATATCTGTTAATTGCTAAGAGGGTTTTTAAAATTGTTTTTTAAGTAGTGTGGAATATTGCTTTTTAATGGAACATTATTTACCATCTGTAAGTCCAGTTGCTTGGAATGATTGCCTCTCCACTAGAATGAAAAGTCAGAACACTCAATTCTATATCCTGCATAATTTTTTAAATGCTAGATTGAATGCATGGGAAGCTATTAAATTTGTATGCTGTTTGCAGTAGGAATATTAATATATAATTATGGAAGGGTCCCAAAATCATCATCTTCAAAAGACCGTGAGATGATGATTGTTAATAAGACACTGTTTAGTTTGAATTGGCTCACATGAAAATCTTACGTTGTCGTAGTTGTAACAGCTAGAAGAGACTTTTTTTTAAAAAAAAAAGTAATATTGGTCGTTGATCACTAGATGAGGGCAGATTCCAAGAACTACTTTCTCATTTTAGAAGTTTCTCATTTTTAGAAGAAAATGTAGCTTTTCTAGGTATGAAGTTGAAGATGTACTTAATGAGATCCTCAATTGTGGGTTTTTTTCCTTTTGAGAGTAGTGTGGCTGTCCTTAAAGTGCTCCGGGAGGTTCATCTCAGTTTCTGTATAACTGAATGTGTGCTCAAGGGATAGTTGCTCTCCTTGGTTCTGTATATACTTAATATTAAGGTGTGACTAGTCTGACAAACTGTAGTTCTTATGTGGAAGTTCTAGCTGAAGCTAAATTCTGGTGAGGCAAAGAAACTTTTGAAAGATTGTGGTCATCTAGCATTGCTCTTTAGTCCTGAATCAGCTGTAACAGATAATTAAATAAGCTTATGGCACTTCTGTTATATAAAAACTGAGTGTTTGGTTTTGAACAGGAGTTGTGTAAATGTAGAGTAATATAGTATGCCTCCCTATTAGTCACACTTTAAGTGATCAAAACATGTAATGTAGGATTTCAAATCAAAGATGCTTAAATGTTGCATAGTTTGTAGGTAATTAAAACTGAATCACAGCTTAAATGGTTGTTGATTTTTATGCAGTTTCTCTTTAATGGAAAGATATTGGAAATTGGAACACATACTGTGTACTTTTCATATGTACTTAGGAGCTTTGATTTTTCTAGAACTGTTTTTTACTTTTGAGAGAGACTATTAAAATACAAAGGCAGAAGCAGGATCTCAAAGAGGGAAACCTTAAATGTCAATGTGATTATTTTTCACTCAAGTTCCTTATGGTCTCCACAGTATGAAATACAATTAGGATACCGTGTTTAAGTAGACACCAGTGTGTCCAGTCTGTGGTGCTAATGTCGTGTCAATGTAGGTATTGAAAGTGTAAAAATGAAACAAACCAACCCAAACAAAGCAAAATAAAACATACATACACATCATGTAGGTAGCGTGCCAAAGATCACACTGTGGCCAAGTAGATCTGTGTGTAAAAGGCAGAAATTCCTAATTCCATGCTCAGCTCTGTTAGACACAGCTGGCAAGAGATGACTGTCTGGTCTTCTTGCTTGAAAATTAGGGGTGCCAAGTACTGTCCCTACTGTACGTTGGAGCACTTTATGGCAATATGATAGCACTCTATTTTGTGAGTGATGAGGGAAGAGCAGGGACGAGATAGCAGCAGACTTTTGTTCATCTAACTCTTAAGTACTTCTCTAATCCCTTTCTTCTTACTCATCTCCCTGCATGGTGAAAAACTGGAGGCAAGTGCTTAAACTCCATGCACAGGACTTTAAATAGTATGATTCCACTCTAGAGTGCTTCAAAGCAGCCATTCTGTTCAGTTTCCTTCTGTGTGAGGTGGTTCAAACCCATGTCTCACTTCCAGAAGAGTATCAGACCTGGCCAGCTGTATGCTGTCCTTAGCAGGAAGCCCTGCCCCTCTTCAAAGCTGTTCCTTACAGTGACAAGTCTTGCAGATATCGAGTGCCTGAATAGAGTGCATGGAGGGCGACATGGTTCTAGAGCTTCAATATTAGTGAGCTTCCCTGGGAAAAATGATTCCCAAATTCTGGACCCTATTCTGGATTTTAAATTAAAAAACAAACAAACAAAAAACAAACCCCCCCCCAAAAACCACACCAGTCATTTGTAATTATTGCAGATTAGGTGCTAACACAATAGAGTGCCCTAAGTCATATCACTTGAAGGATGTTCTTTGCGGTGCTGTGAATCCCACACCTCTGCTATGCAGTGGCACAGCTTTAATATAAGATGCAAAAATATCCTTGTACAGAAGATCTGCAACTTGGGGTAAGAAACTCTCAATGAAAGTGAGAAGGAGTTTCATGAATGAGTCTCTTAAAAGCTTGGTAATTGTATGAAATGTCTTTCAGTTCCGTTCAACAGCAGAAGGGTCCCCCAGAGCAATCACTGGGTCCAGTCTGGTTAGTATGTATTTAGGCATGTTCTGGCTGCCTAACAGGTACCATCCATCATGGCTTGAAGTGGAGGCCTGTCCTTCTACAGGAGGGCCTAGGTCTGGCTGTTCCAACTGGGACATTTGTTAGGGCTGTATATAGGAACATGGAGAAGATGAAAAGAAGCTTGTCTGAAAAGTCTAGGTGTTAGTAGGGTTGTATGCAAATTGGGTAAAGGTTCTCAGCTCACAAGTTGAAGCGAGATACTGAGGTCCTAAAATAATTTGTTCCTCAGGTGTGCAAGCATCCTAGTTCTAAAGCTGCGCAGGAGCTCAGTTCCACAGTGTAGAAGTAGGGAACTGGGGAACTGGGCTGTATTCTCCCAGACTTTCTGGCAGACTACTCTCCCAGGTAGTTCTGTAAACCCTAGCTGCTGTTTATTGTTGATGACAGTGACGGTAACTGCTAAATATTTTTAGGAAAGTAAAAACTGTTGTTTACATGTTTGGTTTTTGTATTTGTCACAAATATTCTAAAAATACAGGCTTTGTGAAAGAGATCCATATCAGCTTTACCAACGGTTGGAACAGCAAGCTAGAGAATATGTGCTTGAAATGAAGGTTCGTCTGCTCAGACACTTGTCACTGGGATCTAAAGTTGCATCAACCTTAGCAATACAGGGGCCACCACAGGCACATCAGTTCATCTCACTCCTACTTGAAGAATACAGTGCACTCTGTCAGGCAGCATGTACAATCAGCGCCTTTCTAGTTACTCTGGTAAGACTGGAAAAATAACCTATATGCTTCTATTTGCTAGGGGTAATGCTAGCAGAGCTATTCTGGGCTCTTTCAGGTGTCTGCTGTGGCTGTAAAATGTAAGTTTTTTGTGTGTGCATGCTTGGAGAGAGGGATATTCTGAAAACGCAGATTTAATTATTCAGAAATGTAGACTAGGTATCTTTACAGTGAAATGATGAAATTACATTTTGTTTGTAAAAAAAAAAAGGTGGGATGCTGTTTGTGGTACTTACTCTGAAACTAATATTTAAGCAGATCTACAAAATTTTAGATAATGCCTTTGAAAATGTGTGAAACATTTCCTCGTTAATCTTTAATGGTCTCTTGACAGCCATGTTTAAAGGACACAAACTTCTACGTGTAGCGCTAACTTAGATTGTTTCAATGTTCAATTTTTCTTTTCCCTTATCAGCAAGAATGGCTACTTGAAAAGATAATTGCCTTGGGATTAATCTGCTATATTATTTATTATTTCTAAAGTTTTTGTTCTTTCTTAAATGTTCTTTTTGTCAACAGATTGTGATGTTAGGTTTGGGATTATATTGTCAGGTAGAAAATAAGCAATAGCCTTAAAAATCTCTTCTCAAGTAACTGTCCACCATGAGTTGAGTAATACAGTAAACAAATTTTGTAATTCTATTTAAGGGGTGAGAAGGTTATTAATCCTGTTTTGTCAATAATCCTTTCCTGTACATTCTTTGTTAATGTTCTTATCCTGTACATCCCTTTTCTTGTGTAAACTTTGTGCAAGTGAAGAAAAAAAAAGTGGATATACTGGTAAATGTGGATATTATTGCCAATTAGATGAAAGTGACTGTCTAGGTTTATAAAGAAAGGAAAAGAATAGGCAATAACAGGCCACAGGTGAGAAAGATTTAAATGGAAGGGAAGCAGACTGTCCTTACTGAGCTAGAGCTGTTAGTAAAATTGAGTTGGCAAAGCAGGAAGACGTTTCTATTAAGAAACTTGAGCCTATCTGATGCTTTTAGTTCTGTTGTCAATGCTCTGTGTTTGCTGTTGTCTGTATTGTCTTCCCCAGCTTTATCACGTAGATATAGACGTGAGGTCACTGCAGTCTCTAGTTTATTGGCTGCTTTTAATAGTAATCAAGTCTCTTAACAAGGTACCTGAGAGAAGATGGCTCTTCAGGTTGATTTGCATTGGAACTTAGAAATTTGTTCAGCCACAAAGTAGATGGATTACAGTACAAATGTTAGGTTTCTCAAAGTAGATCTGCTGATAATGAACTCATTAGTGCCAGAATTACATAGCTGATAAGAAAATAATCTTTTAATATTTTTTACCCTACTTATTATTGTGAACTAGTAATCATGAAAACTTAGCAGGTATGAGAGATTGAGATAATGGCCATGACGCGCCAGAAAGATGCTTGAACTCCCTAATCTACATATTTTCTGACAAATTTTAAAGTAAAATTGTTATTTTCTTTTTAAAAAACAAAACATAAGAAAACACAAAATAACCTAGCCTTTTCTTGTCCTTTCTCTTCTGCAGCCCAGTAAGTACTGAAAACTTCTTTCTAATTAGGTTTGACATTCAGAAACTGAAACGTGAGAATGTAGGATACTGTCTCTTGTCATACGTTTCTTAGATTTATTAAATAATCTTCTTATTAAATGGAGTAGTATGTCACAGCTTTCAGTACAGGTAGTAGGGCCACTAGCCTTGAGAGAACACAACCATGTACACTGACAAGATACCAGCACACTATGGAAGACGGAATCTTTTCAGCTGAAACACCTAAAAGGCAGTCAAGATCTCTAAACTTAGTGCAGCCTTCCTTATAAAGGTAAAATCTTTGCACGTAACATGCTGCACGCAGGCATGTAATGCCTTGAACCTTCACCTGTGAGGAACTGATTTCTCAATGAAATTATGAACGGTTGTCCTTCCTTTCAAAGGAATCCAGCTAACTAGCAAGGTTCAAGAGGAGGAACTAAAGCCTTGTGCCCCACCAGGGAATGACAGGTTATACTGAGAGCAAGCTGGAGAGTCTGTGGTCAGTACTGTGTATTGGAGGACTCTTCTGTATAGCAGACTAGAAGGGAAAACTTACCTGGTATTTCTTTGTGAGAAATATCGTACTCTGTGCAATCTGACATACAAGATTTTGTAGACAAGTGTTGACTGTTTGTTCACAGCATAATATGGAAATTGCTTAGGAAATCAACCTTTCTCAGTGTTGACCCTTGAGAAATTATTAGCAGGCTATGGAAAGTTTAAATATTTTAAAGATATAATATTCAAAGTGAAAGGGTTAGTGTCTCTTGTGTCTCCTGTGGAAAAAATCCACCTACCCTTCTTAAATAATAATGAAACTCCAAACTTGGTTCTTTTTTTGAATACTGATAGTCTTGTGTTTAGGTCTGATTAAATACGTATTTGCTTTTTAACCCATTATGCTTAACAAAACTTTGACATTCCAGAGTATTTTGGTATTTCTGGGTACTTGAAGTTATAGGGCATAGGGCTCACTTGCTGATCTGATAGCTTGCATTTAATTTTGTTGTGAGGGGGAGTCCCGGTATAGAAAACCTGCGTACTGCTGACTATATGTGGGGAAAACTTACTCACTTCAAAAAATACTACACCTGCCTTTGATTCTTATGTTCTGATAATAATAGATCTCGGTTTTAGGCCTTGAAATTATAAAATTATGTGTCAAATAACCTCAAATAGAAAAACATTCTGCTTAGTAGAGTAGTAAGCTGTTGGTCTCTTATCTATTTAGAAAACTTCATTTGTGAAGCTTGGAGAGAACTGTTTACTTGCTTTATGCCAGTTTTGAACAAAGATTATAGCTTGCCATCATATCTGTGTCTGTTACTAGATAATTTCAAAGAACTGAAAAATAATCAGAGATAGACAACTGTTTGACAAGAAAACTTGAGAATAACTGGTTCAGATCATAAAAGACATCTTTCAATGCATAAATTAATGGAAGATTTCAACAACATAGTCTTTTTTTTTTCTATTTTTCTCTAATCCATGACGATTTAGAAAAACAAGAAATGAAGCTATGGTTATTTGAGTCATTAAAGAATTACTTAAATTGTGAGTTTCTGGGTGTTAAAACTGGGTAAGATCTGAGATGGGTAATCCAGCCTGTAGGTTAGAAACCATTTATTTATTTATTTATTTGTTTTAATTCTTGCCTTGGACGGAACACACCCCCCAACCCTGGCTTATTTCTGGTTGCTTTTGCATTATAGGAAAATGAACATCTGAAGAAATTTCAGGTGACGTGGGAATTGCACAATAAGCATCTATTTGAAAATCTGGTATTTTCTGAGCCACTCCTGCAGAATAGCTTGCCAACGTTGGTGTCACAGCTAAGGTAGAGTTTAACTTTTCTTTTGTAATTTAAAGGAGAAATCAAACCCCATGTTTGCAACCACAGCATCTGCCAAAAAAAGATATTTGCTGCTTCCTCAGTTTAATAGGTAAAAATCCATGTTGTTCTGTCTTGAAAAACAGTATTGTTGATTGAGCAGGCTGCTGTCATAACTTGCTTGTCAGAAGAATTACTATCCTAATCTGCTTGCTTGTTGGTTACCTAGCAAAATGACAGCATCCTATGAAAATGCTGATGTTATGACTGAATAGTACTGTTTTCACTTGTCATCAGGCATTGCTACTGTCTTCACAGCCCTACAAGCGAATTAAAGCCTTGGTGCCTTCATGCTTTCCACAGTGCACATATAACTTAATTTGGAGTTTTAAACAATCTTTTCATTGGAGAAAGCAAAAGAAGCAAAGTTCCTTGCTATGTGCTTGTAGGTCTGATGGCATACTGCATTTCCTGGGGCTTTAGAATGTATGTTTTGGTAGTAAGGTTGCTCTGCTTGTAATTTGTGTACCTGCAAAGTGTTTGGTTTTTTGTTTTTTGTTGGTTTTTTTTTTTAGGGAAGAGGTATTAATACATGGAAACTTTATTCTTTATCCTAAGTCTGAACTTTTTTGAAGTATAGTCATGGATGGTTTGTGTTGACCTCTCAATCTTGCTTCTGTCAAAGAGACATTTATGCTTTGTATACATGTGTTTTAGAAGTATTGTCTTGGGTATTTTTCCATGCTACAAGAGCAGTTTGATTAAACGTGTCACAAGAGATGTTGCTCAGAGTGAATAAAGACATTTCTGATGAGTTCTCCTTTTGATAGTAGATGCTAGAAAGGAGAGCAGGAAAGGGCAAGAAAGCTTAATTGTCGCTGGACTCAGAAAGAAGTCTAAGGTCCCTCAGAATAACTTGTCTAATTGGTTTACATGAAACTGGGTTGGTACTTAAAGCCTTTTTTTTTTTTAAATTCCCCCTCCCCCCCCCAGCAGGTAGTTGTGTTGCTGTGTTCAACAGCATGTTGTTCAATTGTGTGTTTTCTCAGTGATCTGTGTTTGACTTCCCAGTACCACTGTCACCAATACTGTATCCCTCTGTCATCTCCATGCTTTCTGACAAGGCTTTTCTGCATCTCTTACTCCAGCAATCCTGGCTGTATCAAGACTGTTTATATTGCCTTAGTCTGCAGAGATGAGAACGGTCTTTTCTTGACAAAAGCATTGGATTGTTTTCATTTATCTGTTGTTCTGAAGTGCTACTGCAATTAAAGTCTGAGCAGCAGAAGGTGTTTCTCTGTGGGACTTCATTGTGACAGCTACCTTCAAGGCTTAAATACGAAGTCAGAATCTCTTCCTGCAGGAATTTCTTTTCCGGTACATCAGCATTCACTAGATACCTTTAAGGGTGTTTCACGTAAACTGTGGATTTGCCTAGATTAATTCACATGAGCCTTTTTGAAAGGAGAGGTTCAGCACGAGCTTCCTGTTCCATGGTTTCTAGTTTATATAGTGTGTGTCCTGTTTTTTTCTTTGATAAACATAGATTACATGTGTTTTCATGGACTCCTGCAATTTTACTGCTGAGTTCTCTGGGTCTTGAAGTAAGAGAATTAGGTAGCCTTTCCCAAGAAATTTTTCTGGAGGATAATGTGCTTTCTATTGGGAATTGGTGGAGGAATGTTCTATCAGAGAGGCCTCACATGGAGAAGCAGGGATCAGCATAGTCCCCTGATCATTTGGCCAGTGGAGAATCATTTGCGTGCAGTAAAGAAGGTGTTGCCAGGGTTTCTTTACAAAAGAGCATTGACCTCACTGTTTTCTCTTCCTGAAGAAGAAATGTGAAATGGCATTTTGGCATCTCAGCTTTCCTTAGATTTTGGGTGCCCACCCTTTCTCTCATCCCTTCTTTAAGCCACTAAATCTTTTGTATATCTCTGGCTTTTTCAAAATACATAGTTGGTGTGCTGTGATTAGTTCCAAGGGTGCTTATTACATGCCAGACTAGAAAAGATGCTCACGTAGGGGGGGTATAACATAGCAGTCTTGTGGGCATGGAGGTTACTAGCTGATACGAGATCATCTGTGTCAGTATTTCACAGGACTGGTCATCTACTCGGGGTAAATTACCAGGATCTTGAAGGGTTGTATCTTGTTCTGCTAGTTAACACCTCTGGTTTGTTTAGGAGGCACACTCAGTTGTACAGTCTGCAGACCAGGTGTAAGAGCTGGCTATATGCTTATCAAGCGTTAATTAATCAGCAGGGCTTCTAGATCAGACACAGCATTTCATAAGGGCATATTTTCATGATCAGTATTTAAGGAAATCCAGTCCATTCATAGGTGAGTGACTAGTGCTTCCTGATGAAGGTGTCTGTATGAAAAGTTTCTTAGATGTTAAATATCTTTCTTGGGTTAAGATGCTTTTGATTACAAGCAAGCACTGGCATGCCTCCTACATTCAATGGACTGCTTATTGAGATTTGGTAATGAAGTAACTGATACCTGGGGCTTTTCTGTCCTCTTTGCTTTCCCTGCCTGGGATGGGACAGTATTCAGGGTATATGCACAGCTTCAGTTAAATGCTGTTGGCCAAAAAATTCTGGGCTCCTCATAAACATATATAGGCATACAGTAGGATCTATGTCAATAGGTATGCCTTGCAAGATTCAGTTATTGCAAAGTAAGCAATTCTTGTTAAGTTTTATGTATCTGTGATGCTTTTTATTACCTTTTTTTTACTGCAGTTCAGGAATATATTCCACCTCTGTTTATAAGGCTGAAATATTACTTAGACTGTTGCTTTATACTTGTCTTGGGAATGTAAATCTATTTGAGTAAAACTTAACGTGCTTCTAGTAAGAGTCACAATAAAAATTGAAAGTGTAAATGCCATTGCATTGCTAATTAAATTTTTTTAAATTAAGTTCTTTTGCTTCTAATTTGAGTGTATTTAAAAAAAATGTTTTGTGCACAACCAGTGTTTGAAAGAGTAATACAACTTAGCAGCAAAGAGAACAAATTCTTGACTTCTGTACAGTGGGGATCAGAATTTCACATAATTGTATAATACCAGAAACACAGGCTTCAAGAAAAGTAGTAAATCATGATCTAGTAACAGGAATTGACATTGTTTGCACTGATAGTGACAAAGTGTTGTATCCTAAAGTCACCATATCTCTTTAAACTGCTTTTTGTACTCTAGCAGGCATGGACTTCCCAAGTTTTTAATGTGCAGAATTGCTTATGCACCTTTCTGAAGTGGTTGTGTTTCAGGTTCTGAACAAAACCAACAAAATAAAACAAATTTGAATTTATTGGCAAAGTCATGCTAACAGCTGCAACTTAATACTTATTGAGTTGTCTGTTTGCTCAGGTCTTCATTATACTTAATTGCCATGTTAAAATTAAAGGCTCAGTTCTTTGCCAGGTAGTTCTTAGGTTGGGATAGCATCCTGTTGCAATGGAAATCTGTAACAAACCTCCCTGAAATGCTGGAACTGGCCTTAAATGTCAAGTTTAGAGATGCTTGAATTTTGTTTTTTGGTACTGGCTTTGACTCGCCACACAACCTCAGTGCCTGATTAACTACCAACCAGTTTCCTCTTAATTACTGAATAGGAGAAATGTTGAAAAGCTTCAGTTTATTTGTGTCAATTTACAGGTCATTACAATTCAATATGCTTTAAATACACATTATCGAATAGAATTTTGTCTTTCTATTTATTTCTGAAGTCAAGATTTCGGGAGTTTGCTTACTTAAGAATCATTGTGATGATGCACTCCAGTATATTTTTTGATTTTTTTTTTTTTTAAGAGGAATTTGCTGTACAAAAATGTACTAAAAAGGAAAATAAATCTGTCTCCTCCTGTTTCTGGAGCTTGTTACAGAGACAGTCATCACTGAACGGCATAACCACATTTTGAACTTGATAATACTCAAGTAATAGTAGATAACTGCATGCAACTAAATTATTTCATTTGTCTCATTCTACAGCACTTTTCCCAGCTGGAGCTTCAACTCGTCTAGTAATCTATTTAGCATTGGTTATGAGAGTTCTGATAAACAACCTTCTGGCTTTTTTTACTATATAGCTCTTCAATAAACAGTCAGCATGTATATTTAGACCATAGAATTTGGAAGGATAGATATATCAAGCATCAAAATTGGAATAAATACGGCTCAGTAGGCTTGACATCTGGTTGCTTGTGGGAAAGAGGCTCTAGAAATGTTGCACTTCCCACAATCTTGCTATTGTTGGTTACAGAACATTGGAACAAGCAGTTGTTGGATATTTTTTGAAAAATGACTAAAAATACTCCATTTTGGGATACACGCAGCTATGTGGGCCTATGTGTATCAATAATTGCACTTTAACAGCACTCTTTTGGCTGGCAGAACTTAAAAATGTGATTTTTTTTTTTTCAGTAAAATGTTTCTTCTATAACAAGTGCTATTTGAACCTTTAGGCTTGGAACAACACACGATTCCTGTAGCGAAGATATGTATAGTACCTTGTTACAAAGGTATCATCAGCTGGAACAGGAAATGGGTCAAGTTGCGGAAGCGTGGCTCGAATGCCAGAAAAGAATAGATGATTATGTTGATGAACAGGTAAGAATCATGTAAACAGTTCTCAAGACTGATTATGTAGGGAGCAGCCTATGCAAGGCTTGTACCTCCAGTGAAGAGTTTCTTTGGTATTTTTGTCCAGAGCTTTAAAGCAGCAAAATGTAACTTTTCTATACTGAAAGACTGAAATCAATGAAACAAGAACACTAACATACCAATACTTAATGGTGATTGTGCAGAAGCATCTTCAAATTGTTGAAGCAGATTGTTGTGCCATTGTTTAAAGGTGGTGTGATGATGACCGTTGTACAGCTGTCAAAATCAGGAATCCAGAGTCTCACTGCATAAATATTTGAGACCTCTGAAGTTATCCCTTTTTAATTAAGTATATGTTCTGACAGCTGATTCTTCTGAGTTTGTGCTAAGTGTCAGAAAATAATCACATTGTTGTGCTGACTCTTACAGTGTCAAGAGCTTAATTTTGAGAAAAATATCTTGTTTATTTTGCAAGTGGTTGTTTATACTCTTCCAAAATTGCTCGTGACTTTTGTCTCTTTTTTTTAAAACACCTCTGGATAAGGCTTTGAATACTGTTTAGTTCAGTCTTAAGTATGCTAGAAGAAAGAATGTGTCTTGAAATAATTGAAGATACAGAATTTTATAGAACTTTCCTTGTATTCTGAAGTTTTGTGAAAATTAGGAATATGGAGATCCAATTTGAGAGTAATGCGATGTTACTCCTATGGATAACAAACATATTTTACAGTCTTACAATACTCTGTGAATGTCCTTCAGAAGCTGTTCGCCATGATGAAGATTTAAGTGAACTTTTGCCATTGATTCCAGTACCTTCCAGATGGAGACAGGACATAAGTAATTTTATTTTTAGAAATTGTTCTATATTTGGGATCTGCATCTGTCAGCTATCAATTACCAAGTTTTCTCTTGGTCTGGCTGCTCTTGTGCACCTAAATATTTGATGGCAGCTCAGTAAAATTTCGTCTCACATTTTCTGCTATTACAAGTCATTTTCCCTGTGGTGTCAGGGTGTTGTGGCTGTCTGATGCTGCCTCTCTAGTAGCCCACTTCACTTCTTGTCATTCACTTATTTTTCAAAAAGGTGGAATTCCTGTAGAGTCACATTCATAGCAGACTTCTGACTGGTTGATCTCTACCACTTCTAAATCAACTCTTAATTGATTTTTCTATATTTCTCTGTATCAAGTGACCATGCGACTGCCATAAGTACTGTCTTATAGCATTTTTTTAATCTGCTCAGTGAAGCCTGTGTCCTTACGCAAAAAGAAACCCTTCTCCCATTTGGGGATACTTAGTATGATGATGACTTATTTCCTAAGGAACAAAAAAAACCTGCAAGGGAGTTGTGTAGAGGAAAAAATTCTAAAACTTAAACTATCAAATTTTAAAGGAGATATTGGTATTTATATGTAGAAAAAACATTTTCACAATCGCACCTTAAAAACCCTGTGTTAGTGATAACCTGTGGTTATAGTCTTTTGATCAAAAATAATCATGCACGCTATGGAAACTGTGGATCTTAACAGTGAATGCATGTTCATTATTTGCTGCCTCTTGGCTTAACAAAATTGTGAGGCATTTTGCTAATGTATCAAAGGTTAGAATACAGAGCATCACAGAGGAGAACTTAATAATGGTCCTCATTTATCTACTGTGGAACTAGACCCAAAATTTTAGACAGGGCACCATCGGAGATAATTAATGGACCCTCCACTATGGTATATTATGTTATTTGTTCTTGGGGGAAAAAAAATGAATAGCTTTTGCAAGCAATACAAATACTACTTTTTTTTTTTTTTTTAAAAAGACCGTGTAAGACAGCTGTCATGCGCAAACATGTAACTTAATACACTGCTATACCATATGTGTATGATGTAATAAAATTTAGAATAAGGTTTCATTCATATCAGCACCTGTATTCATCACATGTTAAAATCTGAAGATGATGTTTAGGGTATCTGGAATACAGGAGAGTTTAAATGTATGCAGCCTGTACCTCCAGACCCGGTTTTTCTTACCAAACTTACACTACATTTAACTCAGGAGATCCTAAATATATCTGGATCTTTCCCATAAGTAATGGCTAGTCAATCGTATATACTTTGTGTGAAAGTGTTCCTTTTTTCCCACTGCTGGCTCCCACAGAAGAAAGGAATACAGGAGTGCCTTTGCCCAGTTCCACAAGAGCCCAGGGAGAGCTTCTTGCTTGTCTCTCCATATTTGTGTGCGACTTTTTTTTCTTTTTTACAAGCTTGGTCAACTTAATAGAAAAACATGTATTGTACAGGCATCATTGGTGGCTGTATAAATAATGGAAACGCTCACTGTTTTTGGGTGCTCTAAGTTTTGTGATAAGAGGAGTTATTTTTGTTATTTCTAGTGAAACAAGCTATGAAAATGGATTAGATTCACAGGTATAATTTGGGATGCTGAAATGAGCTATTTACATTTGATACAGCATTTAAAATTCTGAAGCAACAAGCATCCTGTGACATATGTATGAACGTCAGAGTTCTCACAGGTGATCTAGTGGTATGTGTCAGTTTTGACCAAACTGCTGGTTTTGTTTCATGATTAACTCTATTTCAGAACGGAAAAATACTTTTTCACCTGCCTGTCTCACTTTACAGTGTCTTGTTTAATGGATCTCAAATACATTTTAGCCTCAAATAAACAGGGAGGAAGGGAAAGGGTGGTAGTGGACCTCTCTTCTCCATTGGGCAGCAATGGTAGCATATTCATTGCAGATGTGCAAGAGTGAAGTGTAAATTTTTCCTTCTGGTGACACCTGAATTTATCTCCCACTCCCTAGCAGAATTCTTGGATATGAATCATGTGGTTTGTATTGCAGCTGCTTTGCTCTGCCGAAATAAACATTCATTGGGGAAAAGAAAGAGGGGAGAGAAGTGATTTCTTATTATTTTATGGAACTAATAACTTAGAATACTTGCAGACATGGGGTATTGGAAAGGCTGCAAAGTTGGAAGTAGAAAAACTTTAGCTTCAGCCCCTATTCCCATTAGTACTCAAGAGTACCAAGACTTAAACCATGCTGTTTTCTGTGATAGTTTCTTGGCAGGCTTGAGTAGGCAGCTCCCAGTTAATGCACTGGCTGTTTTAAACTTCATTCTTTGGCATTAAAGTCTTCTCTTAAAATACATAGCGAATGTAGGTGCCTGTCTTTGATGGTTAGGATTCAGCTAGGTGGCAGGGCACCTAAACCAGTGAGTATTGCTGTGTTTAAATACAGCTCAAGGGTGCGCAGAAGTTGAGAAGCCAGGATGAAATCTCTGATGTTTCTGGCCGCAGACCTTGCAGTACCTTTTAGTGTGTCTAAGAAATGGTGCTAATGTTTCGAGAATATTTCATACATGCTACTTTTTTTTAAAAAACACACACGTGCATGTGATAAACTCATTTTTTGGTGTTAATGTAACCTCACTGGAGCAAGGGAAATCAAAATGCATAGTAGTAATTAGAATTACATGCTGCTGATTGTTTCAGGAACTTACTAGGCAAAACTTTACCACTTAATACTGTTTCAAATCCCCAGCGTAGAATTTCATTTTCCCAAGTTAAATAATGATAATAGCAATAATACACTTAATTAATACAGGTTAAAAAAAAATACTGGTTAATAGTAAGACTTTAAAATTTTGGTCAAGTGTTAATTTCTGGAGGCATGCTTTTGAAGAAAAAAAAAAAGACTGCTAGTGGTATAACATACTAGACTTTGGCTCACTAACCTATCTTCATGAAGCAATTTGTTATATTCCACGAGGTGGTAGATTTTTTTTTTTTTTATTAATAGGGTAAATGAAAAGAACTTTAAAAGACGACCTCGATAGTTGTTTTTCCTCATTGGTGTACTAGTCCTCTTAAAACATTGTAAGGTACAATAGAAGAAGCTTTGTTCTTGCATTTTGCTCTGTTCATGACAGCTTTTGCATTCTGTCAGAGTAAGTTTATTTATTAAATTATTTACTAAATTACATTTATTTACTAATCTATTTACTAAATTACTAAGTTAGAAAAATTTAATTTGTGTACAAAAAGTTACAGGCTCTATGTACATTTATGGTGATATGATTCAGGGATGAGTAATTATAAAATGTTTTTCTAGCCTTACATAAATCATGGGAATGAAATACATTGAGGTAAAAAAGTAGTAAATAGTGTTAGTCTAGGTCACTACTTAATTTTGCTTACTCTTGTAATTTGTTTGATTTTTTGATTGGGTGGTTAGTTCCACATGTGGTACATCGGTCAGCAGAAGAGGAGGCTGAGGGGAGAGCTTATCGCTCTCTACAACTACCTGAAAGGAGGTTGTAGTGAGATGGGTGTTGGTCTCTTCTCCCAAGTAAGTAGCGAAGGACAAGAGGAAATGGCCTCAAGTTGCGCCAGGGGAGGTTTAGATTGGATATTAGGAAAAATTTCTTCACCGAGAGACTGATCAAACACTGGAACAGGCTGCTCAGGAAGCTGGTGGAGTCACCATCCCTGGAAGTGTTGAAAAAAATGTGTAGACATAGCACTTCAGGACATGGTTTAGTGAGCATGGTGGTATTGTCTTGATGGTTGGACTTGATCTTAAAGGTCTTCTCCGACCTTAATGACTCTGATCATAGAGTTTGCACTTGAGCCTGTGTTTAGGCCTTGCCAAAAGTCCTGTCTCTCTAGATTTTAATGGGTTTCAGTGGATCTGAGATGTTGAGAATTTAATGCCAATCACATTTTCTTGAAAATGTTATGAAAATATTTAATTAAAAGAAATACTAACATAATGATGGAGTGCCTACATCAGTGGACAAGGGAAGAGCTACTGATGTCGTCTGTCTGGAGTTCTCTACAGCCTTTGACATTGGTCCCTCACAACATCCTTCTCTCTAAATTGTAGGGATATGGATTTGATAGCTGGACTGTTTGGTGAATGAGGAACTGGTTGGATGGTCACATCCGGAAGGTAGTGATCAACGGCTCAATGTCCAGATGGAGATCAGTGATGAGTGGTGTCCCTCAGGGGTCCGTACTGGGACCAGTACTCTTTAATATCTTCATCAATGACAGACAGTGGGATTGAGTGCACCCTCAGCAAGTTTGAAGATGACACCAAGCTGAGTGGCAGGGTTGACATGCCCGAGGGACGGGATGCCATCCAAAGGGACCTGGACAAGCTCAAGGAATAGGCCCATGTGAACCTCATGAAGTTCAACAAGGCCAAGTGCAGGGTCCTGCTCCTGGGTGAGGGCAACCCCTGGTATCAGTGCAGGCTGGGGGATGAAGGGGTTGAGAGCAGCCCTGTCGGGAAGGCCTTGGGGGTTCTGGTAGATGAAGAGCTGGACAGGAGCCGTCAATGTGCGCTTGCAGCCCAGAAGGCCAACCACATCCTGGGCTGCATCCAAAGCAGCGTGGCCAGCAGGGCAAGGGAGGGGATTCTGCCCCTCTGCTTTGCTCTGGTGAGACCCCACCTGCAATGCTGCATCCAGCTCTGGAGCCCTCAGCACAGGAGAGACATGGACCTGTTTGAGCAGGTCCAGAGGAGGCCACAAAAATTGTCAGAGGGATGGAACAGCTCTGCTGTGAGGACAGGCTGAGAGAGTTGGGGTTGTTCAGCCTGGAGAAGAGAAGGCTCTGGGGAGACCTTATTGCAGCCTGCTGGTACTTCAAGGAGGCTTGTAAGGAAGATGGGGACCGACTTTTTAGCAGGGCCTGTAGCGATAGGACAAGGGGCAATGGTTTTAAACTAAAACAGGGTAAATTCAGACTAGATCTAAGGAGGAAGTTTTTCACAGGGTGGTGAAACTCTGGCACAAGCTGCCCAGAGAGGTGGTAGATGCCCCATCCCTGGCAACATTCCAGGTCGGGTTGGATGGGGCTCTGAGCAACCTGATCCAGTTGAAGATGTCCCTGCTTATTGCAGGGGGTTGCGCTAGATGACCTTTAAAGGTCCCCTCCAACCCAAACCATTCTATGATTCTATAAGGAATAACAGTGGAAAAATCAGACTGAAAAATAGTGTAAATGAATGTAAAATCTTATGTTCAAGTGACTCGAATCAGTTGAGTTGGTAAATAAAATATACTTCATATTGAGTAAGTATGTAAGTACTTTAAAAATAGTATTGACAAACTACGTTTAATGAAACTGATAGACCAGTTGACCACAGTCGGTGGATTTCTATGACTGAATCAATGAGTTTTCCTTAAATTCTCTTTTAGATGGCAATGAAAACAAAACAACGCATGCTAAAGGAAGACTGGGAATTTTTTAAACAGAGGCGTTTTATTGAAGAGCAGGTAGGATTTATTTTTTTTATACCATACTAAGTTCTATTAATGCTTCATGTATATTTGTAACATGCAAACATACGAGTGTAGTATATTGTACTACTTCTGTATGATCTAATTCTGCAACTGGGCCAGGCATGAAATTTGGTCAGCTGAAATACAGAAAAGCAAGATCCAAGAAGGGTATGTAATAGCATGTCATCTCAGTTACTGGAAGGTAAAAACATAAGTACCATAGTCTTTAGATTGAATACCAGGTGTTAAAATTCATTATACAATAAAAGGGGAATTTTTGATGTCTTAGAGTGGGATCCAAAACAGCCATTACATTGAGCATGGAGCTGCCTTGATACCCGTGATAGCGAATATTGTGTTCAAGAGTTTAACAAATTCCGTTGTGTGTGCAGAGCTGAGGAGGGTGAGCCGTGGTAGAGGGGCAGATGATTACATCTGTTACGACTCTGGAGATGGCTCCTACATCTGTTTTGTGGGGTAAATGCTGAGCAGAACTATCTGCCTTTTTTAAGCTGTAGCCAGAGAGGGGCTGCTTAGAAGTTCCTACCTTATTACAAAGCTATCTGCTGTTTAAGACACAATACTCTCTTCTGTCACCTAGAAGTGTTCAAATATGTATCATCGTGCTTTCCGTGAGTACAGTGTGACTCAGAGTCAAGACTGGATAGTGAACCTCTCTGCTTCTGTACCACTGTGCAGAAAGAAATGCTAGTCATGAGCCTGAGAAAGAGAGAGTAGGGCAGTACAATTTAATAAACTTAAGCTTAAATTGGCAATATCTCAAAGCAGTCATCAGTAAGTACTTTTTCCTATAAGGAACGTAAGCCTGTGTTAACTATGTCTTTAGAACATCTGGTATACAGGGCTCCTCAGAGAACTTCAGGAAGAATCCTCTTTTTCCTTGATCCTAATTGGGCTTAATGTAAGCTCATGGCTACTTAGGTACGGATCAGGTCTGGGCACCTGTACAAGTGGAAGCTTAGGCACATCCTTGTTTAACCTGAGGTTTGTAGGTATCTAATGAAATCAGGTGCTTTCAGGATTAGGCCTCTGCCAGATGTTATTTGGATTGTATTTTTTCACTAATGCAGTCAGGTCCTGTTCTGGGCAGCTACTTCGTTCCTTGAATCTATCCCATTGTGGCTACAGAACTAGTCCTAGTTCTTTTTTGCAAGCTAAGGGTGAGTTTGCATTCTCTCTCCATTTGTCAGCAGTGTCCTTTTGTGCCTACCATGAAACAAGGCAAGAACTGATTGAGTTCAGAGTGCATCAGCAGAAATACCATGCAAGATGCACGTACAAATGAGTCAAGGAGATGGACTTGGCCACTTCACTATTTCATAGTAGAAATACACTTTCTGTGAAGTTTCTGTGTCAAATGTTTGTTGTTTGTAACTTTGAACTTCTTTGTTTTTTCACTCATGATCAAAACGCCACCTTCATGAAATTATTCTGAATTATTCTGTTTTTAAAATATTTTGCCCGAAGAACCCTTTTTGATTATGTAATCTGTTAATCATGATATGGCATTGATTTGTTAATGGAAAGACTTGCACTACTAAAACACTGCCTTTATAATTTACTTCAGCTTAATAACAAGAAAGCACTAGCTGGCGAGAACAACTTCACAGACACAATGAGACATATGCTGTCATCACGTTTGAGCATGCCTGACTGTCCCAACTGTAATTATAGAAGAAGGTGAGCTGATGTTTTTAATATGAAGTCATAATAAATCATTAATTTCTTGTTCGAGGAAAAAGGAACAAAGAGTGTGGTTACTTTAAATGAATGCTACTCAAACAAGGTCATAAAAATCTGTAATCTTAATTCTTGAACAGATGTACTTGTGATGACTGCAGCCTTTCACACATTTTAACATGTGGCATCATGGATTCTCCTATAACGGATGATATCCACATTAACCAGTTACCACTACAAATTGATTCTGCTCCGGATTATCTGTCTGAGATCCGCCCACCAAGTATGTCTTCAGCAAGTTCAGGCTCAGGTTCCAGCTCGCCTATTACAATTCAGCAACATCCCAGACTGATCCTCGGAGATAATGGTTCTGCACCAACTTTGTAAGTTCTTTTTTCTGTTTTAAAATTTTGTAGTGAGTTGAACTTAAGCAGGAAAGTTGCATTGGCTGACTGTCATTATGTGATGGTAGTTTTGTCTCGGAAAATTATTTTATAATGGTACTGTGTTCAGCAGACCACAACTCCAGTGCTGTATGTTGTGCAAACATAAATAATAATTAAAAAAAAAATCATCTTGTAAAGTTCTTAAATTCCCAAAGACATTGATTTATCAGTGTTGCTAGAACTTGTGCAGTATGTACTTTCCTGCTTTGAGATTAAAAGGACATCAGATACTGACCTACCTTAGAGCATCATTTTAAGGTGTCACATTTTCTTGTACTGAGCAAGGGAACTGGTGATTATTTCTTTTAGGGATGGTCATTTCACATGAATCAGTTTAGTTCCAAAAAAGCCTGTATTAAGAGGCTTTTAGAATTGTTGAAGGTTGTGTTAATTTGAGTCTTGCATCAAAAATTACTGTCCCTATCAGAGGTATCTGCCACCCTCTCTATTTTATTATATCAGAATGACCGTCAGATTTGAGGCATTCGCCTAGTGGTAGGCTTCTGCCCCTTCCATTATTCTGAAGGGTTAAAACTGCTTGGTAGGCTGGTTTCTGTACATGGTTAGGATACAGCTAACAAGCAGTCTCTTCTGTCATGTGGTATTCCAAAGGAATGTTTTAAAAAAACCCTACTTCAGTACTGGTGGGAACACTAATGAAATACCTGTTGTCAGTACAGTCAAGGGAATTGGCATTAGCCCTCTGTATTAATACGGTGTCATGAACAAGGACAGTGCAGATGTGTGGGATGTTTCTGATGAATATCACTTCACTAAGTTCAGTTTCCTTTAAACGTATACCTTCGCGTCTCCTACCATCAATGGTTTAATCTTCCGTAACAGGACTTTAATTTCTGAATCTGTTTGGGGAGTGCTTGAAAACAGATTATGTGGCGGTATGTTTAGCTACATATTCTTAAATGTGTGGTTTGCAATTTCTGTAGACGCTCTTTAGTTTTAGTGCTGGAACATCCAAAATTGTTTAATTTGTCTCTTTGGAAGCTAGTTCAGTTGAATCCAAGTATTATTTACCGTAAGAAGGCTATTTTTAGGGAAATACCACTGCTCCTTGGGGAAGGGCCATTTTATGTCTCATCATATCTGCTGTGTTTTATTTCCTTGTTGCACATTTGAAATATGCCTAATGGTGCCATCATGTAATTAAATTCTGGTGCAGTATCTCATGGAATGCAAAAAGATAAAGTGCACAGTTTAAGAGCTCTTTTTAAGAGTGCTGGATTGCTGTAGAAACATGAACAAACCAATCTTTGCAACATGTCCCTGGAGTGGGTAATTAAACATTAATTTTCTTTTACTAGCTGTCTGTACAGCAAAAATGTCCATTAAGTATTTTAGAATTTTCTGAAAAGCACGTAGATGTGGTATTGTCTAGGAGCTAATTGCTATTGAGAAATTTGTGTTACTGTGATGTGTTCAATGTTCCTTACTTACTGTTACTGGTTTGACATTTAATGTATGGAAAAACTTGGATTTTGTATTGTATTTTTTTCCACTTCACACTTTCTGCAAAGGAAATAATTAGCGTAAGGCTTTCTTTATCAAATTAAAGGTCATCCATATCCTGTCATTGTTTATTTGATAGATTCTTGGTCAGAAAACAGTGGTGGAAAAATATTTTACACAGAAATAGCAGAGAATCTTATTTTCGATCCAGTCTGTCATTCGGGCATGCAGCTACTATATTCAGTAGGATTGTACGGCAGCTTGCTTGATTTTACTTGCTTGAAAAAATAAGGTTAGTTAAACAATTTGGAAGACAATACTTTGACTACTAATTGGAACATTTATACAAGAGATGCCCTCAACTTTATTTCACTTTGGTGTTCTACCGGCTTTCACAACAACTGAGGTTACCGAGCACTGTGATTTATCTAAGCCTCTTTTCTCCTCAGTGGTAGTGATGATGAAGATGTTGCACCATTATCAGCAAAATTTGCTGATATCTACCCACTGAATAATTACGACGATGCAGAGGTTGTAGCCAACATGAATGGAATTCACAGTGAGCTAAATGGCGGAGGTGAAAACATGGCGTTGAAAGATGAGGTACAGCATTTACAGTGTCATATCTTTTTCTGGCAGTTGGATGTGCTCACTGGAGAAAGGCCTGTCCTTCACCCCTATTAATGAGTTAATGTTGTCCAGTCTCCTCAGGTGAGCAGTACTAGCAGCAGTTCCTCAGAAGCAGATGATGAAGAAGCGGATGGGGAGAGCAGTGGTGAACCACCAGGGACTCAAAAGGAAGAAATGTCTCTAGGAAAAAGGACATTAAGGAAAGATGAAGCAAAAATGGATAGTCCTCCACCGTCTTACCCTAGTCAGCAGGTATAGTAATCTAAAAGAAACCCTTTTAGTAAATTAACTTTTTAAATGTGGTTGCTTGACTAATAATACATTTACATCTTTGATTAAATATTTAACTTTTAATATATTAAGTTTTCAGTAGGTACGTATGATACCTAAAATATTTTTTTGGGTGTATTGTCATGGCTAATAGCTTCCTACAGTTAAAACCTGAAATATATTAGTTATATTGAAGGTGGCTTCAGTAAAAGGGGAAAAAAAGTTTATTCCTGCCTGTATGAATGAGAAACAGAAGCTAAGAAGCACTTCTCCTTGGAGGTTTGAGATTGGTCTTTGTTAAATGTTACTGTTATTGGAAATTAATTGGCAGGGGGATGATGTGAGTACTTAGTTAACAGGCATTTCTTAATACTACATCTGAGGACTAACTTTTCCTGTTGAAACCCTGTGTAATTAAATCTACCGCATGACTTATGGCATGGGTCTTGGGGTAGTTGATGTTTGGAGTTTTTTTAATAGTTTAAGATTATTAAGCTCCTTATTGTAAGGTCACCAAACCACTCAGAGAACAAAGCCTAGAGTATCTGCTCAGCAGGTAGTGGTGTCTGGTATAACAGCTGAGCACCAAAGCAAAGCATCCAGTAGACGTGTCCTTATGACTGTGTGGCTTTTAATCTGAGGTACCCTGCAGGTACTACACGGGCTCGCTGCTTTGGGAGGGAACATACCAGGCACTTTTATTGCTTATTGTACAAAAGAATCCACATTGGAGGGGGCACCTTTGAGAGCTTAGATGACAGTAAGGTGGGAACTCCCATTAGATGTTCCCCTGTGATTAAGACATTTGTAAGGCCTTCCACTGGAAGTATTTTCTCATGTATTAAGAGTATTAAGCTACTTTTCTTTCAGCAAGTATGTTGAGGGTTTTTTCTGTATATAGTACTTATATGGGCTGAGACCTCTGTCAAACTGGTTTGAAACCGGTGAACAGATTCGGCATTTGTTGTGGAAAATCATGAGATTATGTAAGTCTACTTGCCTGAGGGAGGCTAACTAAAATGTAGGATAAAAAGGCAGATTTAACCTTTGTTTTCTGTTTTATTTGAGGAAAAAGAATTCTCTCAGAATTATTCTGAGAAACTCTTAATGACTTTTTTTAGTCTGATTTTCTAATCGGAGCTGAGTATCTACCTTGTAATGCTGCATTCAAGTGATAGATTTCACCGGTACATCTCTTGTGCATTTGAGATTTTTTTGGCATTATCTGTTGGGGTTGCTCATTTACTTGGGATCTTTATTCCTCTTTGGATTCCTTTTCATGCTCAGTACCCAAAGGTTGGTCAGAATTGGATTTTGAATCTCACCATACTGTTTGACATCTTTTTTCCATTTTCTTTTTTTTTTTTTAGTACCTTAGTATTGGTTTCTTGATAATACTAACTTTTTAGTAAGAAAGTTATTTTCTTCTCTCTGTATACCTAATTAATTCAATCATTGTATTTGGTTTGTGAAAACTTTGGTTGTTAAAATATACCTTGTGTCAAAGGGTGTAATGCTTTTAAAGTGATAATGAAGTGCTACTTGCTTCCGAGAGGAAGGCATATTTAAGAATACCACCTGTCAGTTTTTTTCTAGAAAGGTGTTGGCTAGTGTTGCTTTTTGGAAAAATGTGTACTGCCACAGTGCTGGGAAGAAATAGCAATTGGGAGGTGTTCCTGATACAGCCTCTGGTAAAATTATCTTCCAATGAAATGTCAGATGACAGTGGCAGGAGAAGGTACTGAGCTGAGAGGGAAATGGAGCTGCTCTTTCCTGGGCTGCTTTTTTTCCAAAGTCTTGAATGCTTTCGGAACAACAGAGGTTAATTACGCCTTAAGATCACACAGAATCACAGAATCATTAAGATTGGAAAAGACCTTCAAGATCATCAAGTCCAATCATTAACCCAACACCACCATGCCCCCTAAACCATGTCCCAAAGTGCCATGTCCACATGTTTTTTGAACACTTCCAGAGATGGTGACTCCACCACCTCCCTGGGCAGCCTGTTCCAATGCTTGATCACTCTTTTGGTGAAGAAATTTTTCCCAATATCTAGTGTAAACCTTCCCTGGTGCAACTTGAGGCCATTTCCTCTCGTTCTATCACTAGTTACTTGGGAGAAGAGACCAACACCCACATTGCCACAACCCTCTTTCAGGTAGTTGTAGAGAGTGATAAGGTCTCCCCTCAGCCTCCTCTTCTCCAGACTAAACAACCCCAGTTCCCTCAGCCGCTCCTCATAAGACTTGTGCTCCAGACCCCTCACCAGCTTCGTTGCCCTTCTCTGGGCACACTCGAGCACCTCAACGTCCGTGTAGTGAGGGGCCCAGTAAAAGGTTCTAATAAGGCATGGATTTCTCATGGTTGATGTGATTATGAAATTTTTCATGAGAAATACCTGCTTCACATGATCACAGAATAGTTGAGTTTGGAAGGGACATCTGCAAATAGTCTAGTCTAGCCCTCCTGCTCAAAGCAGGGTCATCTAGATAAGGTTGGTCAGCACTGTGTCTTGTCAGGTTTTGTGTATCATCAAGGATGGAGGATCCAGAACTGCTGTGAGTAATATGTTACAGGGTTCAACCACTCTCACAAATAAACAAATTCTTGTAAGTTTGAGTGGAATTTCCTGTATTTCAGTCTGTGCCCATTTTCTCTTGTCTGTTCATGCGATACCACTGAGAGGAGCCTGGCTGTATCCTTGTATCCTCTTTACTCTCCTCTTTGTTGCCCAGTCAGGGAACACACGCTAAGATCCCTCTGAGTCTTTTCCTTGAGGCTGAACAGACCTAGCTCTCTTAGCCTCTCCTTGTATGACAGAAGCTCGAAGGCTTACATCATCTTTGTGGTCCTTCACTAGACTCACTGCAGTATATCCATGTCTCTTGTTCTGGGGAGCCTAGAATTGGACCCAGGACTCCAGATGTGTCTCACTAGTGCTGAGCAGAGTGGAAAGATCACCTCCCTTGACTTGCTACCAGTGCTGTGCCTAATGCAGCTCAAGACTACTTCCAACTTCATCAGCCAATCAACCCTTATTACTACTTTCTACACATAATTTTCTTCCATTACACATACTTTTCTTCCATATGCTTGGAAAATAATAATCCAATGTGACTGATTTTTTTTTTTTTTTTATAGTGGGGTAATTAATTGCCTAGTAATGATCAACTGTGATCAGGGTTGCTATCCCTGTCTGTTCTTGATTATTGGTATCTTGCTTGTTGTCACTGATAGTGGACATTAAATATCTGTATAGTATGAAATGCTGTCAAGTTTTAGGGCATTCTTTTCTTAATTGAGATAAAGATCCTCCACTAGTGCTTTTACTTCACTGTGAGGTTTTTCCATTGTATTAGGTGAAAGAATTCTGTGGATGCTCTGAAAATATTAATTTATGTATGCCAAACGAAGTAACACTAATGATTACTGGGGGAAAAAAGGATGGGAGAAATAGCTGATTTTGAGCAGATTGAAAAATTGTATTTTATTTTTTTTCTTATAGGCTGACCAAGGTCCAAATGCTTGTGAATGTCATGTTTGCAAACAAGAAGCCTCAGGTCTAACAGCCTCTGCACTTGCAACTGGACGCCTGCCTGCTGGCCATCAGTTTATGAATCCTGAAAAACCTGCACACCCTGCACTTCATCTTTATCCTCACATCCATGGACATATACCATTGCATACAATTCCTCATCTGCCTCGTCCTCTTATCCATCCCACCTTGTATACAGCTTCTCCCTTTACACACAATAAGGTAAGCCTGATGGAGATGGATGCATCCCGGTCCCAGGAAAAGTACTGTACACCTGTACGAACCAGCATGACTGAGTATCATTGAAACCATGAAAGTTGCTTTAGATTGTGGTCTGTTAATAGTAGCCCTTTACTAGGGGATAGTGGGGGGTAGGGAATAGGTCAGATTCAGAAGTAGTGGAATGTTCATACAGCAGGGCTAAGGGTAGCTTTTGTCAGGAAGACTGATAATTTCTTTAATGCAATTAGAAAGAACATGGAGTCAAATGAATCTTGAATGTTGGAAACAGTAATGGGAATTTAGCCAGTGTAATAGGACTATTAAATCTTAATTTCATATATATTGAAGGTCAAAATTCAATATTCTATCTTGGCAATAATATCCTGAGGTTTCTAGTTCCAAATGCTAGTGGCTTGTTTGGGGTTTTTTTTGAGAAAATTGAGGCATGGGAGTCTATTTGTAAGAAGTTTTGTGCTTTGAGAGAACTTGTTTTTTTTGCAAAATTCTTTTGACCCAAAACTTGTAAGTAATAAACAAGAGAAAGGGGTGGAACAAGGAGCTGGGATCAGGTGACTTCTTTTCAGAAGTATAAGTCAAAAGCAAGAATTATTTTTAATGTGGTGTTTCAGATAGTATTTAAATCAATCAAACTGTGGGTGCTGCTGAAAGGGGCAAAGCCTTCATCATTAGGTACATGTTCTTGTCATCTCCCTTTCCTCTGGTCCAGTGATCCTCTGGTTGCGAGGAGAGTAGATTAGTTCACTAAGATGACTATTACTTACTCTTACTGTCTTTCTTAACATCCGCTTTGTTTTTTCCTGTCTTATCAGTGTCCCTTCCTTACCTTTGTTGCAGTGCAGCAGTTCCTTAACTGCAGTGTGCCAGCCTGCCATTTCTCAACAGCTCACTGCTGCTCTTCTGAAACCCCTAATTGTTGTACCTCACCTTATGCCATCCTTCCAGAGCTCTTTTTACATCCCTTAAAGCAGTCTACTCAAGCTTCCATCCTTGGTCTCTGCTGTCTTTCCTTTCGGAAGACCTCTGTATAGCGCAACATCTGCAGCACACTGTCAGGGCTGCACCAGAAGCCCCATGCAGAGTAGCAGGCTGCTAGCCCCGAGTGGCTTTGTAATGCAGGCCAGATCTATTAGCTCTGGCACAGCACCTGAACCAGCTGGGCTCCATGTATTTATGTTACGCTGGAGCTAGAAAGGCATATGTGGAAGCTGAAGCTTTACGGAGCTTTTGCCTTTGAAGAGCCAGCTGAATTCAGCAGAGCTGGTGGTGAATGATCTAATAAGCCCTGCTGGATCACGCCTGGTTCATCATGGGTAGGCTGTTCTGCCCTGTGAAATGTTTCTTTGTACTCATGTATACGAATGTTCTCTTATGCGGGGTATTCCAGCCCCTCCCACCTTCACCATTAGTCAGATAATGAAAATCCTTTTGTATAGAAAAAGCAGACTGGGTATGTAAGTAGTTTGCTTGGCCTTGAGTGTTTAGACTTTCATGTCTGAAATGTCATTGGACTCATCTGATATTTTAATATCTGTATCTACTTCTGCGTAGCTTTTCATTGCATCAAATCTAGTGCAAAAATAGAACAAGTAACTTTTCCTTGCCTTTTTTAAAGGTGACAGTAATTGAACATAATGCTTGCATTGCTCAAGGTCTCTGGAAGAAAGTTACATTTTAGAATGTGAATAAACAATTTCAGCTAGAAGAAATGGGGTGAGCCAGAACAACTTGCCTTTATAAACAAGAAAAGTGTGTGTTCCCTCATGTTTCTTTCCGAGTTGGTTCTTAGAATAAAAGGGTATGTTCCTTGCCTGTTAAGTTTTAAGTCAGGAACCTGTTAATATTTGTAGATGAAAAAAGCAGAATATAATCAATTTTAAAATTATGTTTCAAATAATAAGTGTTTTATTTCTTTTTCTACCATGCTTATTTTCAATTATGAAGTGTTTGTAATCCCTTTATCACGATTGTCTTATGTGGTAATGATTGTCATTTCACAGAGGATTGGTTTTGGCATCTTGGGCTTTGAAAGGTAATAATTCCTAGCAAGTTCTGCATTCATACAAATACTGTTTTTAATGAAAAATGAGGGCCTGCCATTATATATTAACCCAAGTATTTTTGGAGAACACTTTTTGTATTCATCAGTTGGCTGAATCTAAAAGCAATGTTTGTGATTATAAAATATATCCATATACATACAATCTGTGTAATATATTATCTGCATTAAAAATCAACAAACCAGTCTTTTTATCATTCTGGGAAGTATTCTTTATTACACTTAGCTTTTTATAATGCCTTTCACAATTGAAACACTATGATTTGAATATTGCTGTTGGAGTGACTGTGTAAGCAAACAGAATATTAATGAGTAAAATACTCTTTATTTTTGTAGGCATTACCGCCAGCTCCAGTTCAGAACCATACAAACAAGCATCAAGTATTCAATGCATCTCTCCAAGATCATATTTATCCAAGCTGTTTTGGGAGCACTCCAGATTGGAATAGCTCTAAATTTATAAGTCTTTGGGGGTCAGAGATGATGAATGACAAGAACTGGAATCCTGCTACATTTTTGCCTGATACAATTCCTGGTGAGGGTTTGTTACTACTTCACACTGACTAGTTAAAAGCCTTATGTTTTGAAATGGATTGTGGCACTTTTTTCCAGGAGTGCTAGGTTTCATCATCATGGTTTTATAAGACGGGATTCTGGCAGAGATTTGCTGCCATTTCTACTCCAGTGGGGCTGAAAATTGAAAAATAATTTCTTATGTGTTGGGGAGAGGATGCTAAAGATGAAAGAATAACATGCTATTTTTCACGTACAGTCATTGTAGAGGTATTTGTCTTCAGAAGTGTAGGGCTGAAAAGAAGTGGGAGTTAAGGGGAAACTTAAATAACTTTTGGTGTTCTGCCACAAAGGCCTGTTCTTTTTCTACAAGGTCGTAAGAGCACTGGTAACATGGTACTACATCCTACTTCTTATAATGTGCAGAGATGACTGCATTGTCATTCAAAAAGACAGAGGCATAAATCAAGCAAAAGATCACTTTAAGCCAGGAGCCTTTGGAAATACTAATGGTTAAAGTGAAAGAGAATAGAGGAGAAATAACAACATAGATATATGTCTTTCCATTCACATCATAGCAAATATTAAATTGCTTTTTTTTATTTTATTTGACTTGTATGAAAAAGGAAGCTTGTTTTTTTTGTGTTGGCTTTTTCTCAGACTGATCTTCTGCTAACTTGTGTCAAGCTGCTACAGTGATATTTAAAAGGAAAGGCTTTTAAAACCTCCAGAAAACTTGCCTAGTAGCATAGCTCATCCACTTACAAATGTAGTTATGGATAGCTGTTCCAACAGGTGGTTAGTGGCAAGCTTGTGTGGAAGGTTGATCACAAAGGTGTTACTGTAGTTAGCTGGAATGACCAATAAGTAAAGATAGGATTTATGATGTTATATTAATAGAAAGATATGTTGTTCCTGCTTGTCATTGTTGCATGGCTAACCTGGACTCCAGGTGTTGAAGCTTCTATACTTAGCATGTAAAATCGTGTCCCATATTAATTTTTACATTGGAAGTGGATAAAGGTTTCTGTAGCATCTTTGCCACTTGTTAACACACATTTAGTAGTGTTCTTAAAATTGTAACTTAAGATTTGTGACTTGAGACTTCTTAGCACTTTTTGTTACAGCTATATTGTCTGGGGGGGAGGGGAGGAAGGAGGAGGGTGTCTTCACTAATCCAACCAAGCTAAGACTAACGATATATCCTTGCTTGTCTGCATCTAAATTATTGAATGTTTAATTCTAAATGCCAGAAAACCAATTCTGTAATTCTGATTCTTAATTACTCTGTGTGTTTCAATTGAAGGGAGTGATATATTAGCACCAGCACTCTCAGAAATAAGACCTGAAGCACTTCCTGCTACATCTAGCAATGAAGCAACAGCAGTTACTGACAGCAAAGAGAAAAAAAATGCTGCAAAGAAGAAATGTCTGTACAATTTCCAGGATGCCTTTATGGAAGCTAATAAAGTTGTCATGGCAACCTCTTCTGCCACTTCTTCCGTCTCCTGCACAGCTACTACAGTGCAGTCAAGCAGCAACCAATTCAAAGTATCATCCAAGAGACCTTCATCAATAGGTAAGGACTTGTAATGCACACGCAGCTTAGTAACTAACTCCAGTACATTTAGCTAACCATAAAGATTTATGTGTGTTTATTTTAGTAATATTATGTATCTTGATGATTTTCATTAATTGCTGTTCTTCTTCCTCTTGAGTTACAGTCTCTGTACTCCTGGATAAAAGAACTTTGTAAAAGACCTTGATGTTAAGGTTTGGAACTAGTAATAGAACGATGTTGAAATACAGTTGATTTTTACAGAAGCTGAGAACATCCAGCACTTTGCATGATCGTGTGGGTAGTTAATGGAGACTTACTAATTATTTTTAATTGTGAGCGGTTTCCTTTTTCCCCCAATTTAGGTGAAGTGTTCCACAGTATTAATAAAGAGGACCATAGACATTCTGCACCAGTTGCACCACGAAATAGTCCTACCAGTTTAGCATCCCTTCCTTCACTGTCTCCTGCTGCACTGTCCCCAGCTTCTACACCACATCTTCCAAATCTTGCTGCTGCTTCTTTCCCCAAAACTGCTGCAACAGCCCCTGGATTTGTGGATCCTCATTCAGGTCTTTGTCCTACTACAGTTGCACCTCCTACTTCAACCACAGACAGCTCTGTAAGTGCCCCACCAAGTGTCTGCAGGTAAGTTTGTGGTCTTTATTGTTGTCATTTCTTTTTACAATAGAAGGGGAATTAAAATACAGATACCTCTTCTCCTTTGCCAATGGCTGTAGCGTGAAAGAAGAGCTGTCAGTGTTCAGAAAATGAGACAGAGTTCAGATACTCACCATGTAACTTGGTATGAGACTTCACAAATATGATTTCCATTGTAGAATCTAGTTACTGAGTTTAGAGGCTTAGAAACAAATGTTCGCTCACTTTAGAAATGTGACCTGGGATAAATAAGTCAAGCTCTATTGTTTCTTACTGTATCATTGCCAGTAGTGATTGCTGCTGCTGAGATACAAACCTGTTGTTATAACGTATTTGTAGGAGTCTGAAGGAATCTGTTGACAGATTTATTTAGCTCAAACTATAAAAAGCTCATACATGGTCTTGAAACCTGCCACATAGTAACACATTTTCCTGACTACACTTAAGACTTCTTAGGTACCTGTCCCACCATTTATACAATGGTTGTAGTGTGGAAGGACGTTCTGATTTCTGGAGGTTTGGGAGGAGTTTGGAGCTGTCTTCTGGTAGTGTTATGTATTGTGGCAGACAGACAATGATGCCAACTCTTCAATATCTCTGATGAGTGCAGGCATAACAGAAAAGCAGTTGAGTCATTGCTCCAAGTACTCTGTCACCTGTAGGACTGAGGTCATGGTTGCTATGAATGTAGTCTTGTGGCTACTGCAGTAGTTTTCAGAAGATGATGTGAGATTTAGGCAGAGTTAGATAACTTCATACCTGAAGTGCTTCTAAAAATGCCCTTATTTCTGTTATCAACTGGGTTTATTGAGGATATCACAAAATAAGTAACTGTTCTTTCATGCTTGAGAAACTATTGCAATTTTGTAAAGAAACTTCCTTACCTAGTACAGGGAGAGAATTGAATATAGGCTATTTAAGGCAATAGAAATCCAACTTTTATTATCATCTCCAGGTCCTAACATCATAAAGTAATTTTAGTTCATAAGGAATGAACTGGGAGAGAACCCAGAAACAATTAGTGCAGTCTGTCTGAATCAGTGATGTGCTATAATGGGCAAAACTGCTTTATGCTCTAGTCTTTCAATCTAGCGACTGAGCAACAGAACTAATGAAGCCTTGATTTCTGTGGAATCGTGTCTGTCACTTCTAGCACATGCTACCCCACCATGCCACTGGGCACTGTAATGCAAACTCCCAACAGGCAAGAACAGTGATGGAAGGGCTGCCCAAACTGACTAGTCTGAATGTTTGCACTGACTGGCAATATCTCCTGTTATGTGCAACAGTTTTGCATGCCTTTTCCCTAGCTAGGACACTGAAGTTGAACAATTTTTCATTCTGTCCTTGTCACTAATTCTTGAAAAACTTACAGGGGGGTAGAGGGGTGGGAAATGAGATTAGAAAGAAAATTCAGATATATTTTGCAGATAAGACAGATAATAGTCTGTTTTCATCTTTCTAATATGAGAACAAAGAAATACTAATGCTAGATGAGTGAGGTTTTTTTAAAACTTTTTACTTTTGGAGCAAGATCACATCAGTTTTATAAGAACTGGACAGTAGATGTGTTGAGCGCAGTTATGCAGAGCTCTGGAGGGAATAAACTGCTGTGTACCTGCCTATTGAAGCGACATGCTAGTATTTCCTCTTGAAAATAAAGGTGCAAACAGGGTAATGGGAACATTTTTGGTTTTGCTGACCTTGATTTTTTTTTTTTTTTTTAATTTAAGTCAAGAGCTTGAAAATCTATCTGCAACCAGGGGTTTTTAGAAATAAGTACTTTGCAGCTGCGCAGCTCTTTTCAGACCACAAGTGAAGAGATGGGTAGCAGTTTCAAAATCATTCCATCTAAAGCTAAAATACTTCTGAAACTATTTTACCTGTGTAAAGCCGGGAAGAACAGTTCCAGAACTCATTCTTTAGACTGCTCATTCAGTGAGTTACTAAATGAGGTGTTTATAAATCGCTTTCCCATGTATCATCTTACCTTGCTGCTTGGTTTTGAGCATCTCCATTTGCAAGCTACTGGATGAAGGCTTTAGGATTTGATGCATCACTTGTGGCTGATATCCCAGTTTGAGAGTCTTTGTTCCTGGTAGATGTACATGTAACTGTATATGTTTTTTTTCAAATATTTATTATAATGTAGAGGTTTTATAAGCTTTTTTCTTAATTTAACATAGTGATCCTGATTGTGAGGGCCATCGCTGTGAGAACAGTAACACATACGATCACCAACAGTATGATGGAGAGGAGAGCCAAGATGAAGACAGCTGTTCAGAGCATAGCTCCAGTACCTCAACATCCACAAATCAGAAGGAAGGAAAATACTGTGACTGCTGTTACTGTGAGTTCTTCGGCCATGGAGGAGTAAGTTGTTGGATTTTTTTCTTTTTTTATTTCCTTTTTTGTCACTTACTCATCATTGATTGCATGTGATTTATTAGATTACAACTAAGGGTGTGGCATTGGAGCTTGCTCAAGAGAAGTAGTAAAAGGAGCGTGGTTAGAAAGAAGTTCTCCTCTTTGAAATGAAGAATTGAAACAAACCTTTCCAGTTGAAAGCAATCCAAGAGCAATAAAAATGACTAAAAGATTTAGGAAGCAGCTGACTTGGGTAATAGATGCCATATTTGACTGAAACTGCGAACAGGGGCATTGAGCTATTTAAATAACTTCACAAAATTCATGCACTCATCTGTAGTAGTGTAATTATAAATAATGCGGCGAGTTTGAGTAAAAGTACATGTAATATAGGATTTTTTTTTAATGTTCATGGCAATTTATGAGCCATTCTCCCATCTGTAAAAATAGGAATCCTCAAAGTATTCACTTTAACCTATTTTTTTTAGAAAGATAAAAGAAACTATTCTTACCTAGAACTTAGGCAGTGTAAGTTTAAATTATACTTTTATCAAAGGAAAACACAAACTGCGTTTTCCCCATTTTCAGTATTACAAACAAATTTCTTTACTGGTGCATTTTGATAGTCACTGACTTGTATTTGTACTTAAAGGATGTTTTAAAGAAATTATGAAGATCTAAAGCATGCAGGTTATACAAAGTCTTTTCCCTTATGTTCTTTAATACTTAACACTTTGTTAGAAGCATCCTTAAGTTAACTTCATACCAGTAACATGTCTAGTGAATTCTTGTAGTCATATCTTTTCATTTACACAAGTGTTAAAAGCTGTTATGTTGCCACATTATATTTTTTCTTAACTTAAAATTTAATTTTCTTGCTGGCCTCATTTGTAAATCTGTGTATAGTCTGTTTTAATAATCAGTTAACTAGTAGAATTTGAGTCTCTGGCAGTATTTTCCTACTTGATGTAAAAGTTCAGTTTATTGGCCATGTATTTGATCAGATGCAGTGTCATCTTAGGGCTTGAAGTGAAGTAAAAGCCCCTGCCCTGTGGCTGAAAGGGACAGGGAGGGGATCCCGTTTCTCCTTGCATGTTCCCACCATGTCCATGGTTGATCTGTCTTTGATAGTCATCCGACTGCACAGTAAGTTATTCATTTTGCTGAAATGGCAGAACACTACAGGATTTTTAAGTCAATAGGCTTTGTTTTGCTGCTTTAATGAGTTGAACTGGTGTAGCCCCAAACAGATGGGCACCAGATCTGTTGCAGGAGGGGAGAGGGGAAGGCAGCAGAAGGGGAGGAGGAACGAGGAGTTGAGAGGCAGGAGGTGGGATGGGAATACAGATATGATGGGAATACAGATATGAAACATGATGCAAGGATTCAACTTGCAGCACTGTTAACAAGTTATTGAGGTGACTCTGCTGGAGGTGTGCTGGCACGCTTCCGTGCAGGGTAATCAAGCCTTCACAGTTGCAGCTCAGGGGCCCAAACTCTGAAACAGACTTCATAGAAAATGGAAACAGCAGCACATGTCTGTTGCTTTCAAATTTTCAAATCTGATCACAAGAGAATATGGAAATATCCTTCCTTGCTTTAAAGGCATTTCTTTGCCTTCTCACTTGTGCATTCCTCTGCGAGAACAGTCATTCTTTCAGTTGGAATATACAGTTCAGAAGGGAGCACCAAGTCTTACAGGTCTGTTGCCTGTTAAATGCACCTTTAGGTATGCATACAAACAATAAGGAGTTTGGACCTTCCAAATTATTTGAAGGTCTCTAAAACATCAAAATCTCAAAAGTATTACATCAGTGAAATTTTTACATTTAGTCACTGCATTTTTGTCTCGTGTCCTTCAGCCTCCAGCTGCGCCAACCAGTAGAAATTATGCAGAGATGCGAGAAAAGCTTCGGTTACGGCTAACAAAAAGGAAGGAGGAACAGCCGAAGAAACCAGATCAGATCTCTGAAAGGGAAAGTGTTGTTGACCATCGAAAGGTGGAAGACTTGCTACAATTTATAAACAGCTCTGAAACCAAACCAGTAAGCAGTTCTCGGGCAGCTAAGCGAGCCAGACATAAGCAAAGAAAGGTAAGACATAAAAGTATGTTTTTCCTAGACCTCATGTTTTAGAATCTGTGCACTCTCTAAGTATATCATGGTATACTGATGTCACGAGTGGATAATTTAGGCCGCTTAAAGAATCACCACTGAAGATATCACAAAGCGAATGATTTTAATATAAATTTGTAAAAATTCTCTGACTTTATAATAATGGTATAATTGTTTTCTGTGTAGTTTGTGGTACACTGCCTGTTTGTATATACACAGCTAGCTTATTTGTTCTGACGGTACCTGAGGCTGTATGTAGTAGACTGGGAAGATTTCTCACAGTGTCATTGCCACGTGTTTTGTTGCAAGTCCAGCTTTATATTGGAATTTCCCACACTTTAGAAAGCTATTTCTAAGTGTCAGAAATGTTAAGAATTTTATTCTTTTGTAGAATTGACATTTAAAAGTGGGGGAAGTTAGAAAACTAGTGTTTCTTTATTGGGATAATGGTTATGATGAAGTATCTCTGTAGGAAGCCAGGAAACGTAAGGACAGTGCTTTTATGAGAGTAGAAAAGCCAAGATTTGATATTTTTAGAACGATTGCACTGGGCATCTTATTGTTCTGATTGAAAGAGGTTAAGTGCTGTGCCACACGATGGTATGAAGGGCTATCCCAAACCAGAGTGAAGTGGCAAGCTGCAGAGAAGGGAAGAAAAAATTTCAGGTTGCTTTCAAATGGAAGTGGGCAAAAACATTTCTAAATAATTCAAATGTGTAACAGTGAAATTATTTCTTGAAAACAATATTTGCTGACTTAATAGAGGATTTTTTTTTTTAAGTTGAATAAGAATAAAATTGACTTTTCTTGCTGCAGTTCAAGTATCAGCCTTAGGTATAAAGTTAAAGACACAATAAGATTGATTGCTGAATGGTTTTTAATTCTGGTAAGCATGTTGTGTGACAGCACTGTAAATATTTCTTTTTTGTGGATTTGTTTGCTTGCAGTAGTGTTGTAGCACTGTTCAGAAACTTGAGGGCTAGTGAGTTAGTTATAAATAAAATTCACTTTGCAAAATTCACTTTGCTCTTGCAATGCAATTTGAGCAGAAGTGGTGGAAGATTCTCATAGTGGTTTGTGCATGATTTCTGTGAAAAAAATCCTATACAGGCACTTCTAAATGTGCAAGAAAATAAATGCACATGATTGTTCTCAGTGTACAACTTCCATTTTGCTAATGATGCAAGATCAATGCTGCACAGCAAAGTTTTAGGCATTTGTAGTAATAGCTGGAAAAAAATCCCTTGTGTCTTTGTTTCATGTGGTTAATGAATTTATGGCTGACAACAGAAAACTTTACCATCCTTATTATTTTTGACAACTTTTAATGTAGCTTTAATGTGCTTAGTGTTTTGCTGTAAAATGTTTTTAATGATTGCTCTTCCTTAATGTTCATGAACACTGAAACAGAGCAATTCTGCTACCATAGCAAGAGAACAGGTAAATGATGCAACATGATGCAAACCTGAGTTACCTCAGTAATACACGCCATTGTTGAGAAGCTGAACTTGTTTTCAGCAAGTTTTTGTGGTTGTAGAAACCTTTGATACAGAGTTAGGCTTAGCAATAGCAAAGAGAAGATCAACAGTCAAATATGTTACAGAAACATAGAAAAAAGAAGCATAGAAAGGATTTTAATGTATTTCAAAGGGCAGCTTTCGTGTTGTTATTTGCTTGCTGCACAGACTTCTGGATTAAGTATGTTCATACCATCCTAGGATTTATAATGTTCATAGAGAAAAGTAGTAATAATCCCTAAAACTCTTAATTTCTGAAGTATCTGTCACTTTCAATAAACCTATTGTTACTTTGTAGCTTGAAGAAAAAGCTCGACTTGAAGCAGAAGCCAGGGAGAGGGAGCATCACCAGTTGCTTGAGGAGCAGAGGCGACGGGAGGAAGAAGAAGAAGAGAGGCTGAAACAAGAATTACAAAGGCTTCAAGAACTTCAGCAGTTGCGGGCTGTAAAGAAAAAGAAGAAAGAACGAACAAGTAAAGACTGTCAGAAGGTGGACATGCTTACTCAAAACTGCCAGGCAGTGAAGGAATCTGTCCCAAATGCACCTGAAGACATTCAGAATGGTACACTTGAGCAGTCAGAAAAGATGGAAACCTCCTCTGGTTCACTGTCAAGACATGTGAATCATACAGAGCAGAGGCCGGTTTCAGAGACAGGCTGTGAACTATCCAATCCTGTAAACACTAGAGACTCAAAACTGCTTTATCAGAAAGAGGGGAATGTAAAGCAGCATGAGCCCCTCTCTTTTCTGCTTGATATTATGCATCAACATAAAGAAGGAAACAGCAAACAGAAGCTAAAGCAGATAAACAAACCGTGTGCTGAACAAGTGAAAAAGCCTGTTGAATCCCCCAAAGCAGCTGAGATTCAGAGTAAAACCAGAAACCAAATAGAATCCAAAGCAAAAGCAGCAGAGCTCCCAACACTTGGGGAACCTAAAAAAGAGGAGAAGAAATTAAACAATAACAACAAAAAACAGTTGAACCATGTAAAGGACGAGAAAGCACCTGTTACAAGTGAATCCCCTTCACCAAGTGAACAGCAACAAAATAGTAAGCTAATACTTGCAGATTCTCCTCAACCAAAAGGCAAGAACAAGAAAAACAAGAAGAAAAAAGGGGACAAAGTCAACAATTCCATTGGTAAGTGTATAAGAAAGTTGAAGAACTTGGGGTTTTTTTATTGTTAAGTACAGAAGTTTAAAATCTTTATCTTCAGTCATTCCTGCCAATGTGAATTAGAGAAACAGAAAAACGGATGTCAGGAAAACTCAAGTAATTGTAATTACAACAATTGGGAGATGCATATAGTTTTAGTTAAGAGGTGTAGGATGGCTTAAAGAATGAATAAACTAGTATATGCTGCTGGTTTTGTATGGGATTTTTGTCAGTTAAGAAAGCCAGTCTCTTCTGTAAAGCCTGTCTTGCTTAAATATTTAAAATAATTCAATAGTATGCTGACATCCATTTTGAACTTCTTTAGAAGCAAGGTTGTTTCTCATACAACATTAAGAGTATAGTCTAAAGGTGGCATTTCTCTTTGAGCAAGGAAGGTATGGGGATTCTGCAGCCAAAGAATGATAGTTCATACATAAATATGCATTTTTCTCAGTGGAAATAACTCCTTTCATATATCAATTACATGAACAGGTAAAGCAAATACAAAAACTAATTTACTATTTTTTTAGTTGCCAGAGTGAAAACTTACAGTGGGATGTTAATTAGTTGATAATATTGAGTGTTTTCTCCACATGAATATTACTTTGTCCCAACATATTTTTTTGTTTTCCTGAAGATGTCTAACAGCAAATATCAGAGCTGAGGCACGCATGCAGTGCTAGCCGGTTGGCTTTGTCAGCACGCTAATCTAACTGCCATTCTTACGCACCAGTTTATTCCTGCACATGCTTGGTCCATACCGGGACTGCCAGTTGGGACGGCAGTTTTGCAGTACGGACGTCTGTCTGCTCAGAGCACCTATTCATTTGTCTGGGATCACCCAGTGATAAAGGTGGATCACTGTGGTAACGGTGCATAAATTAAATGTCTGTTCAACAGAATGACTTAATATTGCATTTCTCATTGCTGTCCTGTCTGGTAAGCACATGAAGATATGAGACCTTAATCCTTTGGCAGTCTCTGACATTGTTTTAGAATACTTATGTTTATTAAGCTTTGTTACAAAAACATAAACCAAATTCCTGGTTGTTGCAAGTGCAAGGTGTAGAGCCCAACTTTGTCTTTGTGGTTTCATGGTTGGGTTGAGTCAGCCCACTGGTCTTTCTTTTTAACTCTTCTTGGGTTCAGTGTTTTCATTCCGTATCAATCGAGCAGCGATACAGCATTGAACCCTTTTCTCTGATACCTTCGTTCATATGCATACTGTTTTGTGGCGTGTTTGGGGTTTTTTTTAATTTACCAAGAAGAATGTACTCCAGTCATTGGAGTAAGACAAAACTGTAGAATTAGGAGCAAAAAGAGAAAACTGGAGACATTTGAAGGAAAAACTATTAAAAAGGGGCATGGTGGTGGACAGTGTTTACTGTAGGAGACTTCAGGTAGCTTCCTGCATCTTTTTTTCCTCCCTGTCCCTCACCATTGTTTTCTGCTGCTGCAATCAAGTATAGTTACAATTTCTGAAAACTAATCACGGAATCATTAAGGTTGGAAATAACCTTTAAGATCATCAAGTCCAACCATCAACTGAACACCACCATGCCCACTAAACCATGTCCTGAAGCGCCACGTTTACATGTTTTTTGAACACTTCCAGTGATGGTGACTCCCCCACTTCCCTGGGCAGCCTGTTCCAGTGTTTGATCACTCTCTCAGTGAAGAAATTTTTCCTAATATCTGGTGTAAACCGCCCCTGGTGCAACTTGGGGCCATTTCCTCTTGTCCTGTCACTAGTTACTTGGGAGAAGAGACCAACACCCACGTTGCCACAACCGCCTTTCAGGTAGTTGTAGAGAGCGATGAGGTCTCCCCTCATCTGGGGAAGAGAAACCTCTTCTTCCCCAGGCTAGACAACCCCAGTTCGCTCAGCTGCTCCTCATGAGACTTGTGCTCCAGACCCCTCACCAGCTTCGTTGCCCTTCTCTGGACACGCTTCAGAACTCAACGTCCTTCTTGGAGTGAGGGGCCCAACACTGACCACAGGATTCGAGGTGCGGCCTCACCAGTGCCGAGTACAGGGACATGATCACTTCCCTCCTACTGCTGGACACACTATTGCTGATACAGGCCAGGATGCTGTTGGCCTTCTTGGCCACCTGGGCACACTGCCGGCTCATGTTCAGCCGGCTGTCAGCCAGCACCCCCAGGTCCTTTTCTGTCAGGCAGCTCTCCAGCCACTCCTCTCCAAGCCTGTAGCATTGCAGGGGGTTCTTGTGACCGAAATGCAGGACCCAGCACGTGGCCTTATTAATTTTTTAAATGTGGAAATAACCATAAGGACATGTTTCTGAATTTATAGAGATAATTGTTCTGCTCTCTGGAGAGCCGGGACTGGATTGCCACTTTGAGTAGTTCTGACTTTAGAACTACAAGAAAGATACTGTAGTATACAATTTTTCATTTAGCTGTAATTTCTTAAAGACATAGGTTGATGTACCAAATTAGCAGAGGCACAAAAAATGAACTAAGAAAAAGAAATTAGAACTGGGGTAATTGAAAGAACATTAAAAGAGGGTAACAAAGTTTGGATTGTTTTGTTGTTTTTAACTGAGTTTTAAAATGAAGTGTTAAGGCAGTGAACATTATTGCTTTTGGTGTGATCTCTTGTTTGTTAAAGAAATCTATTCTAGCAGGGTATTTTAACTTCTTGCTGTGAAGAGACTGAAGAAAACTAGGTGTATAGGGAAACCCTGTGTTTATAGGGCTTTCTGGTTCTTTGAAGTTAGTTGCACAGCAAAGACGTGCAACTTTTGAACTACCAGGGATCCCTTTAGAAGAGTCGTTTGTTCTTGTGATCTTAAGGATTCTGGAGAGTCCTGATATGTACTAGTGCTTTCGGTTAGTTTCTTTGTCTCACCCTTTTTGGAATGTGTTCTGAAGCTGCTTCAGATAAAAGATTGCAGTATATATGTAGTAAGAAAAGAGACTTTAAGAGGAAAATGCTCAAATTGGTTTCTACAAGCGTGTCTATGCTTTTTTTTAAAGTATGGAACAGAACCATACACTGAGACAGTGCAATATACAAATAGACTTTAAAGAGACTTTGTTGCTATAGCTGAGGCCTAAATTCAGTCAATATTAAAATATGTTAAAAAACATTTTAAAAATTCCTAGTTCTAGGTAGAATGACTTAGACTCTTGCAGACACAGCCTGATGATTATGTCCCAGAGGGAGTACAGGACCTCTACAAACCCAGAATTCTTGAAATATTTTTCTTTATTATAAATACCATTTTAAAAATGTTTCTAAAGCTGCTTTTTTAGTAGTAAGGCAAAGAAATTTTAGGCAGTCGAACGCTATTTATTAGCGATCTGATTCGTTGAGCCTTTTGTATAATTTGACCATTCTGATGTCTATTCCAGGTTTATGGCATCTTTTGCAGCCCATGAAGTTAGTAAATTTACTGTTGATTCATCTCTTCCATGTTCCTAGTGTGACTCCTTAAAGGCTGAGCAGAGGTATAGGGCTTTTAAGAAGTGTGTGTCTAATTATAAGTTTGTATTGATCCAGACTAAACATGAATAATCAGGAGTTGATAAAGTTCAGGCAGTTCTCTAAAAACATCTTTAATGCAGCTTCTTCAAGCTTCTCTCTCTCTTCTTCACTCCTCCCCATGGCATCTAACGTAGTGTCATCCTTTTTCCTTTGTAGATGATGTGTTTCTACCCAAAGACATTGACCTAGACAGTGTGGAAATGGATGAAACAGAGCGAGAAGTGGAGTATTTTAAGAGGTAACGTGCTGTAATCCTTACGCATAAAGCTCTTGTGCTCCTTCCCATATGCCGTAGTTTAAAAAAAAAAAAAAAACACACAAGAAATAATTTAATAACTAATTCCTAGCAGAAAAGCCTGTGTTGCCCTGTGTTGTAACATAGCAAATCCTGTTACAGCTGATGTTCTGAATACTATAACAATCACCAAAGCTGTAGACTTATGGGCACAGATTGTAGCTGAGTACCACAAATACAGAAATGAGTGCCAGAATCATCTGTGTGTCCTTCAGGTTCTCATCAAAGCTTTCAGAATATCCTCACCATTTTTTTCTATAAGCGAAGTTTGCATGAATCTTCCTTTTATTATCCACACAGACCAAATATTGATTAGTGTTTAAAAAAAAAATACTAAAAATGCTATGTTAGGTGTTCAGCTTTGAACAAGTAAAACGTTAAATTTTAAATTTCAGAACAGATACTTCAAAAAGGTTTGTTCATTATGTTTTCTTTCTTGTTTGTGGGAGCTATTAGTTTGGAATTTTATACTGCACTTGAGGTAGAGATGGTGTAACTGTGGGATATTATTTATGCCACTCATAAAGAGGGGATGCTTATGCTAGTGCAAAGACAGTAAAACAATAATACGAACGTGTGTTTGTGAAACTTTTCTTTGCATTTTGGTTGGTTTTGGGATTTACGCATTAACATTAGTTGCCTTTAAATTCCTCAAATATGTGCTGACAGCTCATGTTTAAATAATGTAGCACATGTTCTTCCATAATACTGAAATCTACTCAAATTTGTGTTGTTTAGTGGTGGCTGGGTGTGCTAGTTGCCCATTAATACAGCTAGTAAGCCTTTCATCATGATAGCCAAATCTGAAATGTTACAAATCAGTTTCCTGTGACCGAATAATTTAGGAATCAACAGTATTATTTCACAAAGCAACTAAAGCCATTTGTTTAAAGGGTAGGTTCTTTTAAGAAAGGGCTTTCAATATGGATTTCAAGTTCTTTTCTAAATTTATATAGTTTGATAGTCTGTGTGCCTGGGGTGTAATGTATGTCTGGGTCTTGCAAAGGACAGAGTACAACGGGTTCTCTGTGCTGCTTATTATTACTGTACAAAATGCATATGTCTGTGAGTATTTATGGAGTTACAATGTACTAGAAGATGAAATTTTTGAAAGTATGTACTCTCTATTCTTAAAAATTATTTTTCTGAGTGGTGCCAATTAAATGATTTTTTTAAATTGAAATGTGGGTTTTATAGGTGAAATGTGGCATATATTAGATAGTGCAAGTATTGGTATAGCATAAGCCTTTTTGGGCTTATGGGTTTCATGAAATATTCCTAGATTCATTCAAGTTTGCAGTATCAGTAACAAGAAAATAGAAAAGTTCTTTTCACCAATTCTCTACTCTCAAAAGGATGAATGAAGCAGTGTCTTTTATTTGTAGAAGTGCAGTTGAAATTTGGAGATAAACTTGTCAAACGTGATTCCAAAGGAAGAGTTAAAAGTTTTAACTGTACTGTTTTATAATCAATTCAGTAACTGGTGTAATCTGCTCCTTTACTGTCATCTGTTAGGAAGTGTGTGTAACTGTCCCATTTTTTTTATGTATACCTGTTTAGAAAAGGTGTCTGAAATGCCCTGATAGGTGTTGTTCTAGGGGAGAAGAAGAGTTACTTAATCTTGTGAAGACACCTTTAATGCATATGTTTTCTAGAATTTGATAATTTCCAACATAATACTTAGTAGGCTAGCAAAATTGCCTGTTTTAATAACCCTCCATGGCAATGAGCTGCACAGGCCTACTGAATTCGTACTGTTTATTGATAGTTTGTTAATTCATCACCTTTTCTTCTTGCTTTGTAGTAACATAATAGATGGATACACTAATTACACCGTGACTTCAGAATTAATTTTGCTAGCTACTTCTAACTTTAGCCTAGAAAGAACAAAATAAGTTTAGTTCTTCTAACCTTCCACTGTACCTTTCCTATTTCGCTCCTTCTGTCTGCTCCCTTTTTTGGCTTTCAGTTGTTACAGAAGCTGTATGGCCTTCCAGAGAGGGGTATGCACTACCTTGATGCTGTCATGCAGCCTTTAGCCTAAACAAACTACACCTTGCCTCAATAAAGGACTTCAGCATAAATTAACTGTCACTGAAATACTTGCACATGCCAACCTTTTTCAAAAGTTCTTCCATAAATTGTGTTCAGTGAAAGCTAATAAATGGACTTTTTTGTTCTAAAGGTGCTTTTTCCAGGCATGTAGGCTACTTATCTACTGTGCTATAAACAAACCTTTCCCTAGGTGTTTGTCTCAAACATAACTTTGCTGTAGTCAGAAGAGAAGCAGCAGTGCCCCACACCATTGGTGCTTCTGCTTTACACGTTACCTACTAGTCATTCTTACTGTTGCAAGGTTTTTGGTAAACACAGCAAGGTCAGCTCTGTTTCTAGATAATGTTCAGCTAGTTTCTGTGCAGCTAAACATGCAGTGTTCTTTGCTACTTGGTTCACTTACTTTAAATCCACTGCATTATCAAGAGTAACTGGTTTATGATGTATGTGAATGATGGACAAGTGATTATTTTCAAGTATGGTTTTTTAAGAGGTTTTATCCTTCTGAATGAGAGCAGCTCTTCAAAAGAGGGATAACACCTGTGGTTTAATTTTAAGTATATTGGTTTCACTTTATTGCTTTTTTTCTTTTCAGATTCTGCTTGGATTCTGCCAGACAGACAAGGCAGAGACTTTCCATCAATTGGTCCAATTTTAGCTTGAAAAAAACCACCTTTGCTGCACATTGAAATGACACAATACGGGGAGGGAACCCTGCAGGAATCAATGAATGACAACTCCACTTATCTGTCCTGCTGTGCTGAGAGCTTCTCTGGTCTTGAGCCAGTGCTGCCTTGCCTTGTCCCCAGTGCTGTGTGGATCTGCACTGAACCCTTTGGCCTGATAATTCTTGCGGACTGAAAAATTGCCACTTTCTACCTGAATTTGTTAGCTTGTGTGCTTGTAGTCTGTGAGTGAGACTTACTTGATTGTAGCTGTATGCCGTTGGAGTTGGAACAATAGCTCTTTTCCATCTCCTTCTGAATGCCTTGGCCTCAGAGACTTTAAATTGCTTAGGCTTGGGTGGAGGCCAAAATACTAGTTTGCATCATCTGCAGTGGCTCCTGTCACTTCTGCATCTAGCTATGTTTTGTCATTCTGACTCCTGACAAAGGAATGGACCTAGTCAGCTGTGCTTTCATCTGCTCCAGAATTCTCCTGACATGACTTCATGAAAAAGAGGCTCTTATGGGACAAGTATTTCCTCAGTTCTTTCACAATCTACTGTTTAAGAGTGTACAAGTTACGCTATTTGTGTTTTGATTTTTTTTTTCCTGACTTGTAGCCAGCTTGTGTAAGAATACTTGCAGAATGAGAAAATTTAAAAGAACAGTACTCACACTATCAAATCTGTTATAGAGTGTATAATTGTATTAACACTGAAGCCTAACTGGCTACTTTTTTAACATATTGTTAAGTAATATTAAAATCATGTCTTTCTTTTTGAAAGATGGAATACATTAGTATGGCAGAAGACTTGTGTCTTGCTTTTTTCTGCTTGGGTGGGGAAAGGGAAAAAAGAAATATACAAAAAAAATAATGGTTTTCTAGGCTAAATTTCATCTTGTGTCAGAATTGGTTGGTGAATGCTACTTAACTTTAGCATGTTCCTTGTTTGCCAGCTCACCTGATAGGAAAAACTGCTAGATAAAGAAAAACTGCAGAATGCTGGAATTAAGTTTGTGAATTCTGTGAATTACTGTAATGCTTCTATTTCAATAGCTAATTTGTGAGAAACATGGTAATACAAAAATTGCCAATTTAATGTCAGTGCAGAAATGAAGTAGGTAGGCTCAATGCCACTATCATGTAAATAGTTAATATAGTAATGTTTTACAGGTTGCATAGTATTGTCTAGCATGGAAGAAAACTGGTAACTTGGGATTTGGATCTGTGTAAAGATCCTGCACTTGTAGAAGTGTTTCTGATACTGTGCTATCTATTCAGAATAGAGGCAACAGAAGCTTTCTTTTTACCTCCAGATAACCATACTTACCCAAATTATAAGGAGGTCTTCCCTTTTTTGTGTGTTTTTTGTTTAACAAAAGAGAATTTCCACTCAGCGTGTATTTAAAAGGACAGTATAGCTTCAAAGCCCGCAAATGTCCTTTTGCAGAGCCATTCCACATTTTTCTTTCTTGTACTTGTTAACACATATTTTCTGTGATACACCCAGTGGGCTTGGGACTGCTTTGCAAGGCACAGTGTAATTATACTCAGCTTGGGACTTGAGGAGGTTTAATGGATGATTGCTTCCAGGTCCACTGTGAGGCCCAGATGTAGCAGGAGGGCTGGGTTGGCTACAGACCACTGAGACAGCTACAACTTCAATGTCCCTCTTGTTGGTCCTGGAGCTTCTATCCCAGTGTGTGCTGCTGGTACAGAGTGTAGTTGCTCAGCTTATACCCAGCCATTGTAGGTAAATGAGCCCTCAGACTCCTTTTGTAGAGGAGGGAATGACAGAATACCTGTTCTTAAATATAGTCCAGGAACATAAAGGGGGCAACTTCTATTACTCTTCTTCAGATTCAGGTTGAGGAAGGGATTAATAGCTTAGCCTCACTTTTTTGTCAATGCAGTATTGTAGCATATGTATTTATTTGCTTGTGCTGGAGGAATAACATCTCAAACCTAAAAGGTAATATTTATGCCACTTAGCACCAACTGTCTGCAAAACTACGTACTGTTGAAAATACCCACATCAGTTAGTGGAGAAGAATGAACTTTGTTTCTTGGCTCATGGAGGCTTGCATCTGTTAGCCTGAGTTAGATCTTAGTTATGTAAAGGTGGAGAAGCTTCTCATGTGGGACAGTGGCTGTGGAAAAACAAAAATGCTGTTAAAACAGCTGAAGCTGGATGCTTGTGTGAAATCCAACTTTTCAGGCTTCTTCAGTTTTAAACCATAACACAAGGTGGCAGTGTATGTCATCACTAGCAATTTCTACTTGGAGATCTCAACAAATTGAGGCATGGGATGGCAAAACTAGTTGATGTCACATTGTCAAATATTGGTGCAGATCCCAGCTTCTCTAGAGTAGGAACACTTTGAAAGTACTGAGATTTTTAACGGTGCTAGAAAACTCATTTCATAGCATTTGTTTTCAGTAGTAAATGGGGAAGACGGTCAGTTTTATTCTCTAGTGACAATAGAGATACGTCAATATGACATGCTTCTCTATTTTGAAATCCTACGTCAAGACACCAGAAGAAATCCTTTTGCATTTGAGGAATATATGTATGTATTTGTAATATTCTTCAAAGATACTTGCTTTATGCTCTATCATGGTATTTCAATACAGTGGACATAATTCCACACACTACAGAGAAAGCATGAAGAATGGGTCTCCATGGATCTGCTGTTGTCGCACCTCGATGCAAACTTAAAGGCAAGTCATATTTTTCTAAATTCATAATTAAGTGAAGGTAAGGATGGACCAGTCTGGGAGCCAGATTTGAAAATACTGGCTTCAATTCTACCACTTTTGTGGCCTTGGGAAAATGAGTTAGTTACAGTTACTCCAGTTATTAAATGGTTTTATTAAGGCTTTGCTGAATGTTTCTTAATGCCTAAATAAGTAGTGATGTGAAGTCTGTATAGGTGCAACACTATAACCTCCTGTTGAAAGCACAAATGTTCTGCACTGGTAGCTGTGTCGTTCAGATGTGTTCAATCCAGATAAAATATGTTCAAAGGTAACTTCGAGTAGAGGAGACCTCCATCATGACTGAGTAAATGTGAGTTTTTCATGAGAGTTGGAGGGGGCAGAAATTCCACCTTTGAGAGTGGGCTGCTTTGATAACTGTAGCGTACCTTGTCCCCCTATTCCTTACTCATCTTAACCTGTATGAAAGATGAATATCTAAGCTCTGGAAGTGAGTGGTGGCATATCTGTTTTAGGCCTGTCTGCTGATATCAGTGCTGCTGAGGGTGTGGTATTTTTTCAGGCATTTCCTTAATGGAAGAGGGCATAATTGCACAAAATGTTTGTATCTTGAACGGTGTTGTTACCGGATGCTTTAAGACAGCTCTTCCACAGGGATATCTCATCTCTCCTTGGCATTCACTATCGCTGCCTTCTGAGGTAATGTAAGTGAGAGTTCACACATCTTCGGCATGCTTGTTTGGTGCAAACCTCACCATAGCCTGAGAAGAAAATTGATGTGTTTAAAAATTAATTCATATAGTGACTGAGTGTGTAGGTGTTCAGTGTGCTCACTGCTGCTCAAAAAGGCTTTGCAAGTTGCTTTCTGTTTCAGTGAAAGGTTAGTTCACCTTTACTGTAGTGTGGATCCTATTGTATCATGATAGAGAATGTAATGCTTAATATTTAGCGAAGTAAACATTTACACTAATAGCCACAATTTCAGACACCTCCCAGTACACCTGAAGATGTGCAACTTGTAACTGAAGAAGCTAGTCTAAAAAAAAAAAAAAAACAACCCAAAAAGCAAAAATCTCTGCTTGCTGTGTTGTAACACCTGAGCAAGATTAGATGTGTAGTATCTTTGTTGTCTTTGGCTCTTTCTCTGTATTTAAACCTCCAGGAAATCTTCAGACTCAAACGTTTGGTAGGGGAATTCTCTGAAGTAAAGTCACAGAAGTGTTGATTCGGGATGTCTCCCTTCCTCTTCCTGTCCCTCAGAAAGAACTTCTAAAAAAAATTCCAGTTTTCCAAATTTTAAATGCCTTCCTAATCACCAACAACTTGTCTGTCCTCTGTTACCCCATTCGTCATTAACTGAAAATGTTAAATGTTGTATCTTGTACTGCTGCTCAGGGCAGCTGATGTAAGTGAATTGTCATTGAAAGGAGGATGTTTTTCTCTTCTGTTTTCCCTGCTGAACAAAGAAGTAACAATACCAAACCTTTGGGCCTCATTTCTGTTCTTCACAGGTCTGTGTTTAGCTTCAGCTTTGCTGCTGCTTTTAGCTGTACAGTTGGGCCTCTCCCAGCTCAGTGCTTAGAGATGTGGAAGAAACTGCCTATTGATGCACTCTGGATCTACATAAAGTGTTGAAAAACACACCAGGTAAACCCGTGTTTTCCTGTAACTGTACTCGTGGGTTTTTACTGGTTTGGTTTTAAAGATAAGTACAAATGGAATTTTAAAGTGGATGGTGTCCAATTTCTATCTCTGTGGAAGACATAAAACAACAAGGGGAGAAGGTAAATATTGTGACTTTTCTGGTGTTTTTCTCAGTGATTTTTTTTTTTAACCTCTAGTAGTTTGAATGTCTTGTTTTAGGATGGCTTGAAGCATGTTTTCACACTTCAATCACAGGTCCATAGCTTTTAATATTGGTGTTTCACCGGTTATTATTTGATCAGAAATATGTAGTTTTATTGTATGGTTAGTGGCTCTTTAGGCAGAGTTGCCAGGAGAGGGAACTGTATGTAGTCTGGATGTTTGTTTAACCTAAATTTTCCTTCCAGTATGTCTGCAGAAGTACAGCAATCCATAGATCTGCACAGATGCAATGTGTCAAGAGGGATCTACTGGACAATTCTTTTCTGGAAATCACCTAAAGACAAACCTCCACCAGCGATGAGTGTTTGGGAATCTCATGTCAGCTCTTAACCTCCAGTGTCTTCACCAATTTTTATGGAAGCTGAACGCAAAAGTAAAGTCAATATTTCTTTGACAATGCTGTAATACCTATAAGCTGACAATATCAGATTTGTTAACTGGCAAGGAAGATAGGACAAGGTAATGTTTTTGCTGCAAATAATACTTGCGTCCAGCTTGCCATCTATGAAGACAGGAGACAGTGGACAGATGTAAAATCTGTAAAGAACAAGTGGCGCTTAGTATTACATGGAAGAATAAAGAAGAATCTATACTGATTTACTCATAAATTATTATCTGTCACTTATATTGCATAAACTCACATGCATTCCACATCAAGTATGTCACTGAACCAGCTTATACAAGTTTGATTTTTCTGAGGGAAATATGTCTAGACTTGTTTTCCCATTCTGGTTTCCTTTCAACAGGCTATTGACTCAAATCAAGTTAGTACAATGGTTTGCACTGGTTGGGGGTGGGGGGGGTTGCATGCAAGGAGCACAACGTGATCTAAGGTTGTTCTGCTTGTGACTGAAATACAAGATTTGAATCCAGGGCTCTGGAGTGGAAAAGCTGGAATGCTGAATTCATCAGGCCAGATGACTGCATTGCTGCCTGCTGTTGCTTCAACAGACTTCAGACTGCAAACCACTCATCTGCATCAGCTCATGGAAGAGTGGTTCCATATTAACTGGAAATACGTAATCAACAAAGCCCTCTTCTTCCGAAAGGGGAAAAAAGCAGGAGTCAAGTCACTTGAAGTCAGATATTTGAGCATATATACCTTGCCTCATGCGCTCTGTCTTCAAGACGTTGTACAAGGTTTTGTTCATCTGTTGTTTGATCCCTAAATGGATTCTGCAGTATGGCCAAGGGCAGCTAAGTTGAGGTTTTCAGATATTTTTTTGGTTGGTTTGTTTTCTATTAAGTTGAGGGCAAATTAGAAGTAGCCAGTTTGTAAGAGAGGTCCTCCTGGAACAACCTTAACAGACTAACAGAGAAAAACAAGTTTTAAGTAACATTACATCAGCCTCTTCATTTACATATGTTGATTGTATCAGGGTATGAGCATTTTGCTCTAGTGAGTGAATTCTGGAGGCTAGGAGCAGGACCACAGTTACGTAGTCTTGCTGACTGTGAAAGAGATGATTGCTAGAACTGTTTCAAGAAAGTGGGAGGGGAAGAGAGAGTGCCCTAGTACACTAGTATTTAATGTAGCAACACCACCGTTGCCTCTATCCTTTTATGCAAGGTCACCTCTTAGATTTCTTAATCTTAAGACTCAGACTGCATGTCTGGAGAGTCCATTTAAAGAATTAATGAACCTTTTCGATAATGTAACTGTGCTGCGTGTCACTCACCCAAGCCATTTAGTGGTCTGCAGTGAAATTGTTTCAGTCATTCATTTGCGCCAGCTGCCTCTGAGCCTTTGTCATTTACATTGGTCATACTTTACATATTTCATCAGGTGGGGAAGCTTTCTGAAGGCTGTCTTGCAGAAAATCCTATCCTTTCTCTATCATGAGTTATGCTGTTTGAGTCAAGAGGCATGAAATTGTGTATTGACTGTTCTTTTTTTATTTATTTATTTAAAACAAAAATAAATTCTGGGGTTGCCTGTGGTCTTCAAGTGTAATCCTGGGAGGAGCTGGCATAATGTCTGTGAAGATAAACTGAGTGGGCAAGAACAGAATTGTAAGGCAAAAGGGTTAAGTCTTGTTACATGATGTGTTGCTCCTTATTCGTAGTACAGGGCTTTTAACTACTAGCAAAGCAGTTCATTGAACAACCTGGCAGAGGAAAGTTGTGAATAGATCACTCAACTTCTCCATACTGTGTTTTGCTGCCTTGTAAAGTGGTACAAAAACATAACTGGTAGTTGAGCACTGCTGAAGGAGTTATGCAAATGCACATGTAAAGTCACAAGAGGTTTCAGATGTTTCTGAAATTTTCTGCTGAGCTACAGCTGGGGATGTAATGCTAGATAGTGAGGCGAACAAGTGGAAATGCAAGAATTAAGCAGGTCACTGTACTGATTATGCGGTGTGAGAAATAATCATGTTGCCACATCAGAACTGTTACTCTCTTCGAAAGTATTTCTTCACTTCAGTTAATTCAGAGACCGCCAATTGCGATTATTATGGTAACTGCTCTTCTGAAATCCATTTTAACCCATCTTAACAATTGGGCAATCCAAACTGCTCACAGCTGAGTTACTGGAGAGAGTTGGCATGTTCTTATGTGGTCTGAACTTTCAATCTCTTCCTTTTGTCAGTGTTAGCCACTATAGACTGATTGCTTTTCTCTTTCTTCATGCAGATGCCTTTTTTGGACGCTGTACACTTGTGCAATAGGAGCATCATCTCTACATGCCTTGAATATCTTAGGCGTAGGAGTCGGGGGCTTGAATGGATTAGGCATTGATAGATATGAAGATTTTGGCAATGCCTTGAACTAGGACATGGTGATCTGTGTGATGTGTGCAAGTAGACTAAACACGGCAGAGAAGTCTTAAAATGTTGAAGTCCTTACCCATACAAAGATATGTTTGTCCTTGGGTGGGAATCCTTTAAATGATGTGGTGTAGGGACAGATAAAGTCTGGCATGACCTGCTGCCAGTTCCCTTTTCTCATACCAGCAATATGTTAGCATGACATGGTATGATGTTGTGGGAGAAGAATTTATTAAAACCAGCTGGAACCTAAATACAGTTTTAAATCACGATCTCCAGGCTGTCAGGCTGATTTTGCTTATTGCCCAGTTTCTTTAAAAAACAAACCCAACCCAAAAACACTTATGCATTTAAACTGGGAGATTACCTTCTATACTCTGGATTTGGTTTTAATGCCAATTGACAGTTCATAATGTTGCCGTTGGCAACTTAAGCAATCTTGAATGTTGCTGTAATACAGCATCACCCAAACAAAAGTAGCCCAATGAGGAAACAGCGCAGCTGGTTGAGAAATTGTGGAAGTGATAGTGTTTTGAAATGACTGGGAGGAAAAAAACCTCCCAACACAAAACTTAATTCTTTTTGGGTATAGCCTGGAGTGCATTCTGTGTGTTGGATCGCAGGAGGTAATGCAGCATAAGTGTGAAAAACAAGCATGCTACTTATTTCAGTTAAGTGTGCAAATATGGATGCTCTGTTTCAATGAGTAATGCTCTAAAATGGTATTGGTCTTAAAGGTAATATTGTTTTAAATGTGTAAGGCTTAAACATTGCACAGAGATGACTTCTTAAAATCCTACTTCCTCTTAAAATTTTTTTTAATTGTGGTAACATTTTTATAGGCCTGAACTTTATAAGGCATGTCATTTCATGGCCATGCTGAGCAAATGTCATGCTCTGCACAACTTCAGTCATTGTATCTTGTATGATAATCAAAACTAGGTAGCTGTGGGTAAATGAAGAAGGGAAAACCAGCTATTTTTTTAAGTAATTTTTTTTTTAAAAAAGGGTGTTTCTTCTTCATCCTAAGGTCTTTAGAAATTTCTTTTTGCATTTTAACTTAATTTGTAAAGCATATAAAAGAAGATTGTTGTAAATCTTTAGTGCAAGCTTTTGTGGCCTGCAACTCTTCAGAAATGTGTTACTTTCTTTTGGTAAAGGACTCTGATTTAGTCCACTTACTTTCTTAAATAGCTTTTGCCTTAACCTGCTGACAGTATTTCTGGCTTATTGTTACCCATGTGTCGTGGTTTAGCCCCAGCCGGCAACTAAGCACCACACAGCCGCTCGCTCACTCTCCCTCCCACAGTGGGACGGGCGAGAGAATTAGGAAAAACCTCGTGGGTTGAGATAAACACGGTTTAATAGGACAGAAAGAAAGAAGGGAACAATAATGATAATACCAACAAAGGAATGTACAAGAACAAGTGATGCCCAATACAGCAATTGCTCACCACCCGGCGATCGACAGCCCGTCCCCGAGCAGCGATTTCCGCCCCCCCGGCCAACTCCAGTTTATGTACTGGGCATGACGTCGGATGGTAGGGAATATCTCTTTGGCCAGCCTGGGTCAGCTGTCCCGGCTGTGTCCCCTCCCAGCTCCCCGTGCACCCCCAGCCTGCTCACTGGCAGGCCAGCACAAGAAGCTGGACTGTCCTTGACTGCTCAGCAACAACCCAAAACATCAGCACATTATCAACAGTTCCTCATCCCAAATCCAAAACACAGCCTCACACTGGCTTCTGTGAGGAAAACCAGCTCTATCCTGGCTGAAACCAGGACACCATGCAATTCAGTAACGGATTACTGCACTGTGAATTGGTCTTTCTTTAAAAGGATTATTAATGAATTTCTGAACTGTGGTAAAGATGCCTCCAAGCTGACACTGGTGATCCACGCTGGTTTACAACTGGAATAGATAAGGCAGGAAAGATGTGAGGCAACTATGACTTTACTCCATTTTACAGAAGAAGCATCAGCGCAGAGATGAATCGGCTTTGGTCCAGCTACCATGCAAGTCTGAAACAGAGTTGGAAACGGAACCCAATTTTACAGAGGCCCAATTCTGTAGCTGAATTACAAACCTGTCTTACGTCATGAGGATTTATACTAGAACTATCACTGGATAAAAAAAGAGGAGAAGCACTGGGAAGCATTAGCCTCTTGCTTCGTGATGATTTTTGCATTAAATATTCTCATCCTCATCTGTTTACTCACACCACCTCCCAGACCATCTCATCGATCCTTCTTGCTCCTACAGACCTTGTGGCTGAGGTTCCCTGGAGATACCTGAGGATCGATTGGGGTGTGTAAGTGGTAATGTGCTCCTGAGGCTTTTTGACAGCAGAATTTAGGAATTAATACTATGGGGTTCAGTTTGTTCAGTTAAACTGTTACCTCATGCACGCCTGAAGTGCCACCATCACACCGCAGTGTTTCTTATCATGTGTGGACGGCTGCATGGCTGGAAAGGGGTGGAGTGCCCCGTGCTGTAGTCGGACCATATTGCAAGTAAGCTCGGTGGGGTCAGGCTGAAGTAAAACTCCTAGCTGTTCTCTGAACAGCATTGGATGTGAGAAAGATGGGGGGTCTGGTGTTTCTTTCTTAGCTCGTTCATTCCTGGCATTGCAATGGCATGTCCTGTGCTGGAGGAGGCAGTCGCTGGGATGGATAGGAAGCTGTGGATTTCCTGGTCTGTTGTAATCTCTCTTGGTAGATTCTGATAAATCAGGAAGCATGTACCTCACGGCTCTGGCCAGATTGCCATCCTTATCCTTAGTGCTCAGTTTTCTATGGGTCGGTTTAACCTCTTGCTCCTGGCTTTAGTAAATTCATCTTTTGTCTTGCCCTGTCAGCGTATCAGGTTAATCTGGTTGCTGGTTTCCATCACACATGACCATCTTCCTTGTGGGAACAGGAACTGTGAAATGACCTTATAACCAAGTATCACTTTTGTATTTCTGAAAGACGGCTTAGTCATTATTAAATATTCCTTCTATACCCCTGAAGGGTGCTTGGTCTTTAGGGTGTGGAACAGGCACATGGGGGGAATTTTCATTTGAAAGGTGTCGTGCGGAAGTTCAGCAGCAGCTATTAAGTGAGGTGATGGGAACATTAAATGCTAATTAATGGTGTAGGTTACATTCTGAGACCAGTATTGCTGCATGGACTGGCTACCTGGTGCAGTATCACCATCTTGTGTAGGAGGAAGTGAATCAGCTGGCTTACATGTTTAATGCTTAAGAAACTCTAAAGATACAGGACCTCATGTACTTCAGCTGTGGTCTAAATGTGATCTCCAGTGGTGATTGTCTACTGTGTAGAGTGGCAATGGTTTCTACCCACTAAAAATGAATTTCCAGGAAAGCACATGACTGACTTTGTTCACCTTACTTTTTGCTAATAGAAGGAAACTGAGAGCTTTCATCAGCACCAGCAAGTTTTGCATTGAGTGAGGATCCTTGTCTCACAGCAGATGTACTTATTTGCATGGGAGTGAGCTAATTTCCAATGATCAGCTCAGAATGGGTTCATTTAATTCAGCTACTAAATCTGCCATTTCCCACCAAGGAGTGTAGAGAGAGCCGAAATCAACTACTGCTGTGCAAACGCAGGGAAAGGAGACCAGGTTTATGCAAAGAGCTTGGCCAAGTGTATTTAAGCATCTTGGTCTGGTGGGATAGCTTTATTCCAATAGAATGAGAAGTTCTTTCTTAAAGCTTTTTATTGGGACTTCACTATGAAATTTGACACTTTCTTTAAAAAAAAAAAAAAGTTTTCCAGTATCTTCATCTTCAGGTGAGAAAATAATCTTCCCTTTAACCAGCAAGACAGGATACTGGATGCTAGATTTCTGTAAGAAGATGCTTTTGGATCACTTAAGAGTTGCCATAATGTGTGCAGAAGATTAAAACATACCAGTTTCTGTGTTTTAGCCAAACTGGACTTGCCAGGATTGCAAAAGTTGTAACTTTTGTAGTGGAGTTGGACCCAAAGGTTAACCTGAAAGGTTAGAAAGCCTTTTCAGGGTAATGTTCACTTAGGTGCAATTTGGTTTGCCTTTTGTCTGTGTAACCAAGGCAGAAGCTTGGTTACACTGGAAACCCAGGTTTCACAACGTAGTAGATCTGAATTTCACCTGTTAGAAATAAAAATAATTTGTGTGGTGGATCCTGTCCTTTCGGAGTTTGGAGGTTAATCCTGCTTTTCCTCTAGGATAAGTTGCTGAAATACTTCTGCTCCCTTTTATAGTGGCGTTCTGGCAGTCCCTTATTGGAGAAGCCGCCCAGGAAAGGAAATGCTCTGGCCATAGTGAGAGCGGTGTGGCCAGTACAGAAGTTCATATGCTTTGTGGCCAAGTGAGCTTCCTTTTTATATTCACTGTCATCTTCCCCTGCTGTTTTCCATTGCCAACACTAGATGCTTTTTAATGTTTATGGATCAGCATCAGGAATGTCTTAAATTTTATCCAAATTTTAAATAATTTGACAGTTCTTTGTCCCTGTTGCCCCCTGCATGGTGTCTCAGGGGACATACCTCAAAGGACAGATGAGTTCTTTGAGCAGAACTTAGCAGCTGTACTCTCCAGGGGGGGGAAAAAGTGAATTTTTGGGTAACAATAAAGCTGGAAATGCAGTTTGATGCTATTCCTGTCAAAATAAATGGGACAACCAACAGGGCATCAAAAAGTGTGCTATAAACTCTGTCTGGTTCCTTAAGGCAATTAGCCAGAGGTGCTGCGAGCCAAGAACATATGAGAAAAACAGATGGCAGAAACAGAAAGTAATTTTGCGAGTTTGGCTGAAATTTTAATTGCACTTCTCCCTGTGTTAATTAAGAAAACAAATGTTTAGCACAGACCAGTGAAGACTGGTAGCGTGCTCTAGAGAGGGTTCCTGGTGCAGCATCCTGCCCCTGCTGGCACTGTTTTCAGGAGACGCAAGGTGACGGTCGGGGAAAGTCTGCACCCAGCGGAGGCCTCGCCACCGATAATCAGGAAACGGGCATTTTACAGGGGTTTTGGCTTCCCTTTCAAATTTTGGACTTGACTCAATTCTGTATGACTCAGTCTGGTTTGACGCTTCACAGAGACGGGCTCTGGCCACGTCTGTTGCAAGATGCCACCTCCCTGCCACCCTGCCTGCTGTGCTTTTAGGCCAGCCCAGTTACATACATGAAGCGTCAGCTGCAATTTTCATGGTGATTGTGGTTTCTAGTGAGCCCTGAAATCTGGTAGGGTAGTGAATTCTAACACACAGATGTTACAGCCTCCATGGCTGTTGCCCAGCTCTCTGGTGCTCTCTCAAAGCTGCTGCAGTAGCTGGCAGTAGACGATCACAGCGCTGATGTTTCCATTTTACGGGGCAGGAGGGTTAATGACTTCCTCTCCTTAACACTGTAAGGCTGGAAAGCCTGGAAGGGGGGTTTAGTTCGAAGGCTGCACATGAACGTGTCTGTATTGCCAGGCTTGAAGAGTGATCGTCTCTTCAGTCAGAGGCTGAACCCAGGAAGGCTGCAGAACCAGCACACAGGACAGGGTAATTCAGGTTGGAAGGGACCTTATGAAAGTCTCCAGTCCAACCTCCTGCTCTAAGCAGTGTCAGCTTTCAGATCAGATTGGGTTACTTGGGTCTTCATCCAACTTGGCCTGGAAAACTTTTTAGGACAGAGTGCAAGCTCTCTGGGCAATCTGTTCATTGATTTATTGGCTGTAATAAACTGACATTTTATTTATTATTAATTTATTTTCTAGCATTCAGGCTCATTTTTCATGTCTCTAAGCTTTCTGTCTGTATTGGTAAAAGCAATTTCATGGCTTCCAAGCAAATTCTGGGGGAAGAGTGGGGATTAACCCATGCATTTCAAGAATTTGCAAGTGAAACAGCATTGCCATTCCCAGTTGTCCATTTTCTTTAGGTATGTTCCCTCCCCCCGTTTTTTAAAATCCCCACTGCCTTTTCCTGCTTATTTCTTCTTAGGTGGTTCCCTACCCACCTCATGACAGTGGTAGAGGAGGGAGGACTCTGTTTTCCGTGTATCTTGAGCTGCTGCTAGAACCTTTGTAGTACCTTTAGATACCTCAAACCATTTGATGCTGCTTCTATTAAGCAAGGTATTACCTCAGTTCCTGAGGAACTGAGGGATGGGGGCAATGAGATGAGACAAGGATCCAGATCTCCTGTTTCTAGGTACTGCAATAAGCAGCTTTTCATGACAATTTGTATTCATATAATGTATTTCAAATGTTGAACATTGGATGGTGAAGTGCCTGGTTTACATCAGAGATCATGTTCTTGTGACAGGTTGTTCCACTGACAGTAATGGTGTAAGCATTGCAATGGTAGTGCTTGTTTGTGGTGGAATAGTATATTAGCTCTGGCATGTGGTGTGATATGTTTGTTAATATCATCTCAAGCTGGTTTTGCTGATCATAGAATCTTTGGGTTGAAAGGGACAATTTAAGGTCATCTAGTCCAACCCCCCTGCAGTGAGCAGGGACATCTTCAACTAGGGCAGGTTGCTCAGAGCCCCGTCCAACCTGACCTGGAATGTTTCCAGGGATGGGGCATCTACCACCTGTGCCAGGGTTTCACCACCCTCATTGTGAAACATTTCTTCCTCATATCTCATCTAAATCTGCCCTCTTTTAGTTTAAAACCATTACCCCTTGTCCTACTGCAACAGGCCCTGCTAAAAGGTATCCCCATCTTTCCTGTAGGCCCCCTTGAAGTACTGGAAGGCTGCAATAAGGTCTCCCCAGAGCCTTCTCTTCTCCAGGCAAACAACCCCAACTCTCTCAGCCTGTCCTCACAACAGAGGTGTTCCATCCCTCTGATCATCTTTGCGGCCCTCTTCTAGACACTCTCCAAAGAGGATGAGCCTTGTTTCATTTTGGCTACATCATGGTTGCCTCAGGCCTTTCCCTTTTTAACCTACTCACTCTGTGTAAGTTACATGAAGGAAATAATAAATAAATGGCAATGGGCTTTCCCTGCCTGAAATTAGCTGTTGACCTTAGACTGCCATAAGCTGTATCTATAAAAAGCCCCTGCTGATTTTTCTGGTGGGCTTGAGGAAACCTCTGAGCGGCTTTTTGTGAGTTCATGTTTGGAGGAGGAGTGGCAGGGATGGTGTGAATATTATGTGTTTTGCTACACGAGCTGATGATTGCTTGAATGAGTGGACTTCCTGATTCAGAGGTAAAGAATGAATGGTCTCTCCTCATAGTTTCAATGCTGTTATAAAAAGTACTTTAGGAGCTCAGTGGTATCTGCAGCCCCACGCAAGGGCTGCCGAGACAATTGTTTCCACTGCTTGAGAAAAAGTCCATCTGACGCACCAGTGGGAAGTCAACACTTTCAGTTCATTAAAGCGAGCATCCATGAGGGTATGTACTCAGCTGAGGGTGTTTCAACCTCTAAGAAGGGCCTGAAAAAGGCTTGAACTTCAAAAGCTTCCATTGTCTGAAGGCACAGGCTGTTCCAGCTCAGCTCCCTCCTGCTGTAGCACTGGGACTAAGTGTGAGGTTGCTTTTTGATTGGTGCAGCAGCCTTGCTTTATCGCTTGACTTTGCCTTATTTAAAAATAATAATTAAAACTGTCGCATTCTCTGTTTGCAAGGTAATGATGAATTTGGCACACGTAAAAGAAGTTATCTGGTTGATGGTTCAGTGAACGGGCCTTTAGAGAGAACTGATGGTATACTCATGTTTTACTCATTTTCCTAATGTTTGTCTGGTTTGTTCTCTTCCCAGAGCTAATATCCCTGTCCGTATTTGCAGATTAGCTCCTTCCAATTGGTTATTACTGTGATCCAGGTAGCTCTGGAAGGTGGCACTGTAGGGGCGGCTTTTCCCTATTTTGCTCTGATGGTTGCTTTGACATTACATCAAAGTAATTGCACTTGAAAATGCAGCAGGATACTCGTGACCTGTGGGAAAGGTTTCTTAATACATTAGCGATTGCCTCCTACAGACCAGACTTAAAGGGAGCTCAGAGACTCTTGGAGAAGTTAGCAAACACAAACAGCAGGATAGGGCATCTTCCACGTGGAAGTTGGTTTTGCCCTTTCCATCCTAAATGAGTTTACTGTACTGCTGAAGCAATGGAATTGCTTGCTCTAAGGGCTTGGGGGCTTTTTAATATTAGAGTGTGATAGGATTAAATATACAACCACAACAGGGAGAAGCAATGATGTTAACAGATTTTCTGATAATGGTTTAGAGAAGGCAGCACTATGTTTGGCCTCATCTTGTTCTCACCTGAGAAACTGGTGTCCAAGAACATAACTTGGGATGTCAGCATCTGGCAGGATGGTGTACATGGATAAGAACTGTTAGAACTTATTACCAATTCTAGTGTGCATTTTTATATTATGCCTTCTGTCTTTAAACATAGCAGCTTTTCAGCTTTGTCACAGGTGTGGTTGAGATGATAGGCTAAGATGACACTTTTACCTTGATTTTTCTTTAGATAGCAAAAGAGTTTATGATGATCCCTGGGAATTTATAATCAAGACCAGTACAGGTTAGAAGGGACTTGGGCAGGTCATCCAGTCCAGCTCCTTCTGTCTTTCGTGATGTTTAATTTGCTGTGATCCCTAATCCTCTATTGAAGTGATCTGCTGAAGTGATACTCTGCTGAAGTGATCCCTCCCTTCCTCTACTCTGGGTCACGCTTCACTTGCAGAGACTCTGCCACTACCTCAGGGAGGTCTGAGAGCAGACCTTCCCAGTCCACTAGATGTTTTCTGCCTTGGTCTTTTTTTGTGCCCTTTATCCATGGACCTACATTTTCCTTGCTGCTGAGATACTTCTTGTTGCCTTCTGCATCCCTTCCATGTTTCAACTCCAGGCAAGCTCTTGCTTTCCTGTCCTCTGATGTGCTCAGGCATTGTCTCCATATTTCTCCTAACTAGCCAGTCCCCACTTGCACCTCCTGTACACTTCCTTTTAGTGTTCGAGCTCAGTCAGGAGTTCCCCCTTGGGCAGAGCTGGCCTCTTGCCATGTTTGCTTGACTTCTTGCACATCAGAACAGGCTGTTCTGCGTTGAGTGGTTGTTCTTGGAGATCAGCTGTACCTCCTAGGTCCCTTTGCCTCAGCATCTGATGGGATCCTGCCTACCAGTTCCCTGAACAACCCTAGGTCTGCTGAAGTTCAAAATCTCTATTCTGCTACCTGCCTACCTCACTTTCAGGATTTTTGTATCACCATCTTATGATTGCTGCAGCCAAGGCTGTGATCAATCTTCACAGCTTTAACTAGTTCATCTTGATTAATGAGTAGCAGATTGAGCAGAGTGCCTCTCCTAATTAACTCATCTATCATTTTTTTTCAAAAAATTGTCCTGCAGGATTGCTCTTGGATTGCTTGTACCTTTCTTTGTTGCCCTCCCAGAAAATACTGGGGTGCTGAAAACCCCGAGGAGAAACAGGGCCTGCAATCAAAAGGGTTCTCCCAGCTGATTATGGCTGATTTCATCAATGTTCTCTTGGTTTTGGTGGTCTGTAGCAGACACCTATCACACCATTACGCTTGTTGGCCTCCTGACCCATAAGCTTTTGACCAGTTCGTCACCTATTGCTTTGCAGAGCATTGCATGTTCAGGTCACTTCTTTGCATAGAGCACAGCCTCAAGCTCTCTGTTTTTCTCTTTTTATCTTCCTCAAGAGCCATCATCCATCCATCCATCCATCACAGCACTGCAGTCATGTAAACTATCCCACCACATCTCTAATCCTCAAGATATTATAGCTTTGTGTCTGCACATGGACTTCCAATTTCTTACGTTTTGCAGCATTCATTTGTGTACAAGCCCTTCAGAGAGGCCCCCTGTGATACACCTTGAGAGTGGCAGGGCGAGAGTCTTGGGAGAAGATTTGGGACACTGGCTACTAATTGTGTCTTAATTTTCCTTTTCCACTGAACTGGTTCTGGTGTCACAGTGTTAATCTTTTTGTGAAGGAAAGGAGCTGCTCCACTTGGGTAGGAAATGTCAGGAGTGTTGCTCCAGGGTGCTGTTACACCCTGGGGAAAAAACCTTTCCAGGACGAGGTGAGTGAGCACATAGTTGGAGATGCGGGCATTTCTAATCTGGCTCTTTCATATGCAACTTCTATGACATAGGGTGGGTTTGTGCACCTGTAGAATGATGCTGGTCTACCTCTTATGTTTTGGTCATTGTTTAAGACACTTTACAAGTATGCTAAATCCCAGATGCTTTACTTTTAATACATTCTTTCGCCTACTTAACACACTGGCACAAACACACTCACGTATTCTGATGTGTCTGATAACTTCTGTTCAGCCTTCTTCAAGCAGATTTTGCTTTTTTCCAGAATTTTTCTGTATGGTGGACTCTGACTGTCCCACAGTAGATTTGAGAATTAGTCCCCAATGAGGAAGAATGGAGGAAAACTTTTTCTTCCCCTCTCCAGTGTAAGGGAGCAGAATTAGCTGGTGTCAGTCCCATACTTCCTCCTCCTCTTCTCAGAAGCTGGAAGACTACAGTTCCCTCCTCCCACATCCTCATCTCAACTCAGATGTGTGCAACTATTGATGATTAGAAGTCATTTTTTTTTTTCATGTCCAGGGTTCTTCAGGTGAATTCCACCCAGGCTATGATAGCTCCTAAACTGTGCCCTGACTGTCTGAAGAGGAACCGTCCTAGAACAATTGCTAGGAGCTGAGTGCACACTTCCCCTGAGCACTTCTCCATAGCTGTGGAAGTTACAATGTGCTCAGTGGCCATAGTATCTTCGCTTTGGCCTTTCTTTTTGAGATGGTTCTACTGTACATAGTTCAAGAGACTCTTTCAAAAGAGAAACTAGCCAATCCTTGTGGCATCATGTGCCCATCCGCCCCAAAAAATTCCGTCCACTGTCAAATGGACTTCTCTTATGGTGGTTAAAACTGAAGAGATGTTTCCATGTTCTGTAACATGTTCCGAACTCTGTGCTTCTATAGCACAGTAATTGTCTACTTTGTCACACGTATAGCTGTGCTGTGTTCCCTGCACTGTACAGCTGCTGTGACCAGAGTGCTCAGTTTTATTCTCTCCTTTATTGTACCTGCCCATAGCCAGGAGCGTGTGTCTTGCAAGGCTTGGTTGTGGTGAAAACATTGCAAGGAAGTAGACTGGAGACTGATGGCAGCTGTAAAACCTTGGGACGGAGAGCCTTGCCGTGTCATTTTATTGCATGCAGCCTGTCACTAGACAGATGTGAAGATGGAAACAGCCTGTTGTTAGTAGATTCCTTTTTCAAGGATTAGACTTTTTCGCATGCTTTGACAGTACAAGAATTATCTTACTGTAACTTCCTCAGCTTACCACTTATCTGAGGGCATGTACGTTTTGATGAAATCATAGCAATGCGTTTTTCTTTTTTCTGTTGTTAAAGATTACAACACCAGTGTTTTGGGTAACTTCATCTTCTGATCTGTGGTGTAATGACCACTCTGTCCTTGTCTACTTGTCCCATGTTCAGTAGAGGCACTCAGACTTTACATGCAAATAGTTGTTGTTTCTTTTCCTCTTCTTTGATTAATGCTTTTTGATGTTTTAGAAAACCTCTGGCTTCTTCCCACCTGTAGGCATAAAACATAATCTAACAAGTCATCGTGTACAGTAATGGTGACCGTGTTGCATTAACAGGGTATCTGGTCGAAAGGAACTTTAAACACCAAGGTCTGTCAAAGCAAGCTCTGGCTCCATTCAGTCTCACGTGCACGTTTACCCTCCTGCACCCACTGCTAGGTTAAGCTTTATCCCCCTCGGCTGCCGAGCCAGCGTCACCCTCCGAGCCGCCCTGCGCGTTCTGGCCCCGGGCGCGCCGGCTGCGTACCCCGGCTCCTGGTGCGTCGGTCTCGGAGGAGAGGCACAGAGGAAGGGCTTTGCCTCTCGGCGCGCTGCTGCTTTGTCCTGTCCTCTGACCGCCTTCGGGGGCGAAGGAAAGGCAGGCAGCTGGCGGAGAGCGTATCTGTGCTGTGGAAGGCAGGCCTGAGCCACGGTGGGAGGCTGAAGGAACAGAGAGGCAGCCCAAACCCACAGGGTCTCCCTGCCGCAGGCACGATACCCCTGAGCTTCAGCGTTGGTTCAGCTCATCCTCAGCTGAAGCACAGAGCTGTGTTTGAGGAGGTGAAGGGTAGTGTCGTGGTTTAGTCCCAGCCGGCAACTAAGCACCACACAGCCGCTCGCTCACTCTCCCTCCCACAGTGGGACGGGCGAGAGAATTAGGAAAAACCTCGTGGGTTGAGATAAACACGGTTTAATAGGACAGAAAGAAAGAAGGGAACAACAATGATAATACCAACAAAGGAATGTACAAGAACAAGTGATGCCCAGTACAGCAATTGCTCACCACCCGGCGATCGACAGCCCGTCCCCGAGCAGCGATTTCCGCCCCCCGGCCAACTCCAGTTTATGTACTGGGCATGACGTCGTATGGTAGGGAATATCTCTTTGGCCAGTCTGGGTCAGCTGTCCCGGCTGTGTCCCCTCCCAGCTCCCCGTGCACCCCCAGCCTGCTCGCTGGCCGGCCAGCACGAGAAGCTGGACTGTCCTTGACAGCTCAGCAACAACCCAAAACATCAGCACATTATCAACAGTTCCTCATCCCAAATCCAAAACACAGTCTCACACTGGCTTCTGTGAAGAAAACCAGCTCTATCCTGGCTGAAACCAGGACAGGTAGGGAGTACCAGCAAAGGAAGGAGGACTTTTCTTAGGATTTCTTATTTCTCTGCAGCATGCCCTGTGCCTCTGTGTAGAGAATGCCTGGTGTACCGATGTCTCCTTCACTGCAGCGATCTTGCCCCCGGCTAAGTCCGTGTGCGCTTTCAGTGAAGCAAGAGTCTCCTGGTGATGATATAGTTGTCAATATGCAGCCATAGCACCTACGCGAAGGAGCTGAACTGATGCTTTGCTGGAGAGAGCAATTTCTTAACTTTGAGTGTTCTTATACTTGCAACCCTAATAAGCTTTCGCTAAGATGCCAGTAAACAAGTACCAAAAAAGTGCTCTGATAAGATTATTTTGCACTGAGATAGCATGAACGTGTGTATGAGAAGTGCAGAGGGCATGCATGGCATTCCTAAGGTCAACAGGAGGGTAAACTATGGAGTTAAATCATTTGCTGAAAGCGATGCAGTAAGTCACTGTCAGAGCATGGAGCATCCCTACCCTGTCCATGGGATCCTCTTCATGTTCAAACCAGAGACCCATTTAAATACGGACTAAATTTTGAGGCGACGGTGAAACACAGACATTGCTCATGCATCAAGCTAGTGGTTTCTGTGTGTGTTGGTATGGGCTAATCATTATTCCTAAGAAGGGTTTTCCTGTTATGAGAAGATAAGGTACTTTTCCTTCTTTCCCCCCATAGCTTTATTGTTTCACTTGGAACAAAATATTGTTTTAAAAGCAAACTTTACCTTGCTACCATAATACAGTTGCAAATACAAGTTTAAAAAAAAACCACCAACAACTACATGCAATTCGAATGCAAAATGTGAATGTATTAGGTACTGCAGTCATAACAGGATCTGTCACTTGATTGAAAGACTATAGTGTTCAAAACAGATGTTTAAGAAATGTGTTAATTATGCTGAAAAATGTGCCATACTTAAGTTCTTACAGGATAGATTTGTCACATGCTACAGAAGACTTTCTCACTTAATATGTTGATTTTAATATTAAAGTGATCTTTTCTCACTTAATTTAAAAAATAGGAGTAGGGGGAAAAGCTTTCTCATAATTTCCTGCAAAGCACTGTTTTCCCTTGGTCAGATGAAGGTCTGTCAACCAGCTGCTATTTCTCCATTTTTAATGTTTGACTAGTTGATTCTGCTCTAGTTCTTAGTTGAGTGATCATAATTTGAAGCTTGTTAGGTGCCTACGGTTTCCAGCAATGCAAGTGTAATGTAAAGCTGGAGGTTAGCCTAATGAATGCAGCATTCTGTGTTTTTTCACTGCTAGAAAATGAATTTGAGCCACGAGGCACAGCAGTGGGGAAGATCAGCTCATTGTCATTTAGAAGCCATTAATCTGATATAAATGCTTTCCCTCTTCTAGCTGATCTCTTTTAGAAATGTTGCCCAGTTTTAAGTGTCAAAACCAAATGAAGCAGACAAACCATACTCCTGCGTGATTTCTGCAAGCGATGTGTTTCTCAATTACAGCTTTTGAGCTGGAGGAAATACAGGGGACCTCTGCTACAGGCAGCGTTGAGGCTAACCTCTGCTCTTGACCATGAGGTTTCTAAACCCTTGTGGTGAAGGCTAGTACTGCTAATGATGCGCAAACGGTATCCCACTAACAATTTCCACACCTCATTTGTCTTCCCTGCTATGCAGAAGACCTGCTTAAAATATCAGCATCCCTCAACCACAGTCTGGTTGTGGTGGCTTAACCTTGCAATAGTTTTAGCCAGCTTGGTAATTCCAGCCCACCGTTCATGCGTAGCTTGCTCATCGTGACAGGGGCATTCCCGTGCACGGCTCCCATGCTGACAGCAGCTGTCTATCTTTGTTCCTGTCTAGAAGGATTTTCACCTTTGGGTGCAGCCCCAGCTCCATGAAGCTGCTGATGAAATTCCCATTGACCTCGGTAGGGTTTGGCATTCCCCAGTCATTCTTTCCTTCATGGCTCTGTTCATTTGGCATGTGTCCAGCTCTGGTTTCATGCTCAGCTCTTCTCTAGCCCTTCCTCCTCCGCTTTTGTCTCCTTAAGAGGTTATAGAGGCACAGAAATAGCACTTTCTGTAGTCTTCAGAGGGGTTATTTTGTGGTTTCCTGGAGAGTCTAAGCTTGCGTCTATCTTGCTTGTCAGTCCTTTTTTTTTTTTTTTCCTCTCTTTTGAAACGTAGATGCTGAAGGCCCAGCCTCACAGGAAGCCATCTTTAACCAAACCACAGCAACAGAATTATCACATTTACCCCCTCCCCAAAACTGTCTGAAAGATCACATAGGTGGCACAGTTTCACAGCCCTAAGAATTTCATTGCTTTGCAGAGGGAATGCACACGCTGGGTAGGAAATCCCGAGACATTCCACTATCTCTGCCTCAGAGGGCCAGCACTCATTAGGCTCATATCAATTCCTCTTAGGGTTTTGGGGTGGGTTTTTTGCTGGGTTGAGGGGAGGAGAGACATTGCTTCTACCTTCATCACAGTGAACTTCAAAACAGCAGGTTGTGCGTGTGCTGAAGAGATCACAGGTCGAGGTCATGCCAGGTTTTGACTAGAGCAGACAAAAATTCAGACACTAACTGGAACCTTTTTGAAGTTGCCATTTGTTGCCTACCATCATGATCCTTTTCTTTCCCATGCCTGATGGCTTTTTATTTTTATGAAGATGTAAGCTCACTTACATCAGTACAGAATCAGGGATTCCTTCATTTATACCAGTGATGCCCTGTTATGGGCGTGTGCTGGTTATCCCTAGTTGTGTTCTCTATTCATCTTTGTCCTCCACAAGCCTTTATGGTTGGTGTCATGGTTTAGCCCCAGCCGGCAACTAAGCACCACGCAGCTGCTTGCTCACTCCCCCTTCCCCAGTGGGATGGGGGAGAGAATTAGGAAAAAAAAACTTGTGGGTTGAGATAAAAACAGTTTAATAGGACAGAAAGAGAGAAAGAAACAACAACGATAACAACAATAATAATACTGACAAAGGAATGTACAAGAACAAGTGAGGCCCAATACAGCAATTGCTCACCACCCAGCGATCAATAGCCTGTCCCCAAGCAGCGATTCCTGCCCCCTGGCCAGCTCCAGTTTTTGTACTGGGCATGACATTGTATGGTAGGGAATATCTCTTTGGCCAGCCTGGGTCAGCTGTCCCGGCTGTGTCCCCTCCCAGCTCCCCGTGCACCCCCAGCCTGCTCGCTGGCAGTCCAGCACGAGAAGCTGGACTGTCCTTGACTGCTTAGTGACAACTCAAAACATCAGCATGTTATCAGCAGTTTCTCATCCCAAATCCAAAACACAGCCTCACACCAGCTTCTGTGAAGAAAACCAGCTCTATCCTGGCTGAAACCAGGACAGTTGGGTTTGGGTTTTTTTCTGCGAAAACATAATGCTACCTGTCAGGCATTCTTTCAACATTCCGACTCTGATTTTAGATAATGCTGTTACAGTGGCTAGTAATGTACTGAGCACAAACAAAAATCACTGAAAATATCCTCCTCAATAATGGTGAGAGCTTCATATTTGATTGAACTCTTTAGTTTTAAATACTACTTTTTAACAAAAAGACATGTATCACTGCTGTTAAGTGGTAACTCTCCACGAGATCAGGAAAAAAAATTTCTCTGTTTTCCCTGTGCCTGTTTTATGAGCATGAAATCACAAGTTGTGTTGTATGCACATTTCAGGCTGTTAAAGGATGGTAATCATTCATTATCTTCATTTCATGGTACAAGAAACCATTTGAACAAACCCCCAAAAAACTAAGTTAGCACCAAGTCAGAACTGGAACTTGGAATTTAAGTTGAAAAGTCTCATCCCTGACTTGTCCAGAAGTTAAAGAGCAGCTGAAGCTGTTCCTGTTTTCTCTCTCACATCCAGGGATATTTGCACAGAAATTAAAACATCTTTATAGAACAATAACTTTTTCTGATAAAACAATGAGGCCTTTTAGATAAAATAAGAAACTGTGACAATAAGCTGTGTGACACTCCAGCTCATCCGTTGGAAGGCTCTCTTCCTGTGCTGTTCCTTTTATTTAATTTGCTCCACTGGAATTCTCAAGTTTATCTGCATTTTCTAACTTTCCTCTGATTTATCCAGCTTTCACGGTTCACTGTCTGGACTAATTCCAGCTCTCTCCTTTATTCTCAAGATTTGTAACAAGTTACAGGAAGGCCAGATTCTGCTTCTGGTGTTGGTTGACCAGATAACAAATTCTTTTTTCTACCCTTTTAAAATCAATATTCATTTCCGGTAATAAATCATACCTTTCTTATAATCTCTTTATGTCTGGTCACTATACTGCATTTTTTGCAGCATGCTGAATAAACTATGTTTGCGTTAAGGGGTTTTTTCCCCTCTCTTCCAGCAGCTTTTCTGTGTTTGTCCATACCTTCCTTGAAGCACAACTTTTTTCCTCTCATTCCAGGAGATGAGAAAGAAGCTGCATGGGTACGGCATGGTTTCCTTTCCTACAGCTGCCCTACTGGTGCTTGTGGCAGGCAGAGTCTCGGATGCGGTCGTTATTTAGTTTGCCTTCACAGGGCAGTAATGAGCAGTAAGAAGCGGTGAACCCATGGGCAGAACTTGCTGACCTGGAGGACCCTTCTCAGCCCTCACCACTTGAGGGCTCGAGCAAGCCTGGAGGTGGACATTCTCTACACGCATCAACTGCAGCCTCCTCTCTCCCTTGTGTCGCCTCTCCTGTGAGGACAGGCTAAGAGAGTTGGGGTGGTTCAGCCTGGAGAAGAGAAGGCTCCAGGGAGACCCTATTGCAGCCTGCCAGGACTTCAAGGGGGCCTATAGGAAAGATGGGGACAGAATTTTTAGCAGGGCCTGTAGCGATAGGACAAGGGGTAATGGTTTTAAACTAAAAGAGTGCAGATTTAGACTAGATATAAGGAAGAAGTTTTTCGTGATGAGGGTGGTGTAACCCTGTCACAGGTTGCCCAGAGAGGTGGTAGATGCCCCATCCCTGGAAACATCCCAGGTCAGGCTGGACGGGGCTCTGAGCAACCTGATCCAGTTGAAGATGTCCCTCATCACTGCAGGGGGGTTGGACTAGATGACCTTTAAAGGGCCATTCTGTGAGACTGTGATGATTCTATAGCTGCAGGCAGGAGCTCACCCATGTGTCATACTTGCGCTGTGGTCTCCACCGCAGATATCAGTCAGCATCTTCCACAAGCTCCAAAGTCTTGTCCTCTCTTCTGCTGGCAAGGAGAAGGACCAAAATCAGTTGGATTTAACACTTACCAAGTGAAGAAGCCTAAGCGCTGTGATGCACCTAAGGAGAGATAACACATTGTCTTTCCTATTTTTCTCTCCCTTATCTTTCCCCTTGCATTTTTGCTGGGTTGATATGGCTTGTGCCTGAGTGAAAAAGAAAACAGTTTGAAAGTATCAGGAGTATCTTGGGGCGGGAGAAAGGAGAGATTTATGTGAGAGAAGAGTGATTTGATGTAGTGAATGTAGCAGCTGTGGTCTGTCTTTTGTCCATGAATTGCTTCAACACTGTCCTGCATCTCTGAAGCCTCCACACCTCTGTCTCTAGGGCTCAGAAAGATGATCTGAAGCCCTTTCATGGTTCATACCTCTGCTCCATGTGGTCCTGCATTTTTGGAAAAGCAGTACCAGGAGCCTATTCAGGAGGGGTGACCCAACCCATGTCGCCGTGTGATATGGCAGACTAGCTGCCTGACTGCGAGATAATGTTTGGCACACAGCAGCTCTGACCGCAGGTACATAATTCAGTTGCTGGATGGGGAGACGAGGGGAAAACCCAGAAGAATTTAAAAATATGCTTGAAAAAAAAAAAAACCTCGTGGCCCTCTGGCTGCATGCTGAACCAGAAAAAACCTGCACACGTAACAGCTCAAGTAACAAGCCATAAAAGTGGCCACACTGCGAGATGAAAGATTTTTTTTTTTTTTTTTGACATGAGGTACCAGTGAAGAAAACTGACGGAGGATGTCGCAGTCGGTGACTTAAGGATGGAATTTCCACATTGCTTCTGGGTCCTCTTGGTTATGCAGAGTGACGCCAGCCGTTTGGGGTTACTTGAACACTGATGGTTTTGTAACAGCCTTTAACACGCAGGGATTTTATTTTGGACATCAGCACTCCTATCTTGGGATGGATTTGAGTGACGTTTCCACGTTCCTGTCCAGGAAACATGAGAAATCCTCTCCTGTTCCTGTATGGTCAGAGGATGCTGGGGAGAGGAGAGGGCTTGGTCAGCTCTGAATGAACAAATGAAACTGCCACTGCAAAGTCATGTTGCCTGGTGTGTTTAGAGATGCCCTTTGGACCACGTCCAGAGATGGGCTTTATCTTCTAGGAGCGAAGAGCTGTAAACGACTCTCTGTGTTTGCAGTTCCCAGTAACGTTGCTGTGATTTTGCTTCTAATTGCTCTGAGCAGACATGAGCAGAGCTGCTCAGCAGTAGGTAGCAGGTTAATAACACAAGCAAGTTGACACTTCTGCATGAAGTTCACGTGGCTGGTAGTTTGCTTTAAAGGTGGACACCTCAAGGCTCACTCCTGCTCTTCTGATGCACTATCTCATTTAAAGCTATTTAAATAATAATAAAAAAGTAGGTTTCCTCAGCCCGAATTTCAGGATTTCAGTTCATGATGTTATTGGTAGCTTCACCAGGTCAGTACTGAGATAGGTCACTGAGGTAATTCTTCTTCTAACTTCTAGGAGGATTCTTTAACCTATTTATTAGAAGCATAAAATGTGTTCCACTTTAAGTAACATAGAGGTATGGCAGTGACTAATGCGACTCTAATGCTGCTGTTTTTCTCCTGGGATGGTTTGAAAACTCCAGGTCAAGTAAAAGTTAAGCTGGATGGGGTGAGTGTTCCCTATTGCAGCAGGTTTTTGTGACATGAGAAGTTTGAAAACACGATGTTCTAGGAAAATTTTGTAGCTGCAGCCGTAAACACTTCTTCTGGCTGTCACCCCAGGTGTCACGATAAATCTGTGTGTTCCTGTGTGTATGCCCGTGCCCCCAGTCATGGCTACTTGCAAAACTTGTTTGAATAAATTAAAGTGAAGTGTCTATTGTGCTTTCCCAGGCAGCTGTGTTGTCCTCTGGCTCTCGTTCGGAAGCGAGCTTCTTGGCTTCCTGTGCCGCGTCCTCGGCGCCGCAGCGTGCTGCGCGTGGTGAAATCAGGGAATTTCAGCGAGCCAGAGAAGGAAGTGAACGTTCTGTCCTCCTGTGTGGTCATGGTCAAAAGTACCCGGGTAAAATTTGGAGGGGGGTGAGAGAGGACACGTTCAAAGAACTGCAGGAAGCGACTCCTTTTCTCAAGCACATAGATGCAAAATCCCTGGATTTTCAAAAGTCAAAATCTCCAGCGGCGGAGTTTTGTGAACCTAACACAGCTGCGGTGTCTGCGTGCCTTTTGGTTAAGGTTAACTGTGAAGCAAATGCCATGTTATACAGCTAGCAGGTGGTTAACCAAAGGGAATTTCACTTTGCTGCGGAGATGGGAAACCACAATACATGTGTCTTCCTCCAGGTTATTCAGTGGGCATTCAGAGAAAAAATCCTGGGGGTGGAGGATGTGGGGAAGATAGTAAAAATTTCAAGTTTAGGTTCCTCTAGTCTATTCAGAGACTCTGCTACAGGTCTGTGGGGTGGGTGGAGAGGGATGCGTCGTGCCACAGATACCTTTAAGAGCTCTCCTGTCTTCTGTTAGTGGTGTCAAGATGTGTAATCAGATTGTAGTCAAGTACTTCCAAGTACCTTCACCGAATGATGCATTTATAGTAAGGCTGTTAAAAGATTCCTCAAAAAGGTCCCTTTTCAAAGAAACAATAGCAAACCCGGTTTCGGACTATTTGTTTTGTGCTGGTGATAGCGGGGTCCACTCTTACCGAATGACAAACACTAAGCAAAATGTTGTTTTTTTCTGCTGAACACACTAGCTGAAAGTGGCCTGAAAATAAAATCTAACTGGTGATGGTTTAGGGTTTTTTTTTTTTAAATTAATAAAGTAGAATTCTTATGGAGGTTTTAACGGAAGGGGATGAGGTAGATGAATGGCCAGAAACATGCTATTTCTGCTTGCTTTGTACCATAGGGATGTCTGTCCTTTCAGTTGGCCTGCTACCTGGATTGGCGCTTTTTGGTGTGTTTTGCAGAAACAAATTGGGTAAAGAGGTATCTGGATCAGAAGAGCATTACACAATGTCAGACATTTGGTGATTTCAGTATGTCCTACAGGTAGTTACGCTGTAGTGGTGTTACATGTGCACCAGCAGATAATCTACAGTTATCAAAATAAATGGCATCATCTACTAATCTGATTTCTTTTCTCTGATATGTCAGTTTTCCAGAGCTTGAGAGACAGCTAGAATGAACAAGACTGAAATCAATAGTACAAATCCCCATACCCAGTCAGAATTTCTGTATGAATCTCCCAGAAACAAGAAGAGGTACAGAGCTGTGTTCCCTTTCTCTGCCTGCTAATACAAGAATGTGAAAACTGCAATCCTGGATAAAGAGTCTAAATCAGCCTCTGACAGAGGCCAGTAATGAATATTATTGTGATGACCGTATATTTGCTCTGTTTTTGATCTTATTTCCCTGCTGACTTTCATCATCTAGTGATTTAGGGACTTCCTGAGCCAGATGCTGCATCCACACTTGTGCTTAAAAGCCAACAGACTTCTCTTCCTTCAATTCATCTGATCATTTTTTAAACCATTTATTCTCTTGCCATCCAAAACTTCCCTTGGCAGTGAGTTCCCAAATCTGATTACACCTTTTTTTTACACAATAACTTTTGGTTTTGTGTTTGGTTGGTCGTTTTTTTTTTCCCCACTTGACACTGAATTCTTGCATTATGAAAACCAGTAAGTACTAATCCTCTTTTCATCACCTTGTTCACTCATGATTTTATAAACCTCAGACATCAGTCATCTCTCTTCCGACTTAAGAAGTTTGAGCTTATTTAATCTTTCCTTCTGCAAAAGCCTTTCTCTAGCTCTGTGTCTAGTTCCTTTTCTATGTATTTTGTATGTTGCCTGCACCTCATTTATTAGAAGGCGACCCAAGCTGTACAGTGGTGACAAGAAAGGGATTTATAAGTTAACCCAATGTCTTTAGTTTCTATCTCTAATTCCCAACTTCTTTTTGTCTTTGTTGTGGCACCTGGTCCCTGCCCTGGTATGTTCGGAGGGCTTAAAACTAACCTTGAAATGGCAAAGGACGTAACGTTTCCTGAATGACTCACAAAAGAAACTCTGCCTATAAGCGCTAGTTCAGACTTTCTGTGGAAGTCAATACGTACCAGTTAAGACATGGATTTGTGACTTTCACAAAAGCTGACTTGCTAGAGAGGAGGGGATGGCTTTACATTGTTATAAGTTATAGTCATTGGTCTTCTCCAAGTTCCATACCTGTTTCTCCCTGTTCTTCTCTCCCCTCCCAAATGACACAGCTCTGAGAAACAGAAAGGAAAATCTCCCATAAAACTCTTTTGGTTCCTTTTCTGATTCCAAAGGAAAACACCAGTGTCGTGCTTCAGAATACCAATAATTCCCAGGACTACAAAGGCAAATCACTTTCTTCTCTTGATTATAAGAAAAGGAGCTGATAAATAAACAGGAAGCTGATCCTGACAGTCTGATCTGTTCTGCATGTGAGGAATTCCATTTCAAAAGCATTCCCAAACTCAGACTTAAGGGATGGAAAGTGCTGTGGTCTGTGCAGCAACTGAGGAATTTTGTCATTGGCTTTACTGGTTTGAACTACTTTTGTTTTTGTGGGAAAGTAGAAGCATAAAGAAATTTTAAATGTCAATGATATGTGCTGATGCATCCTTGATACTACAAAATCTTTAGGCATCATTGGAAGGCCCAAGTGTATGCTAAGAAATGCAGGTGTTCAGGAAAGCTCTGGGAGGTAATATGTGAAAATTACTGCAGTACTATTGTTGAAACTTTTAATGAATCTTTTAAAGAATCTTAACAAGTTCTGAAACACTAGTCTTATTCTGAAACTGTTGAACTTTTTTGTTTTGGAAAAATTGGAGGAAAATTTAACTAATTCTCCCATCTAAAAGCAGAGCTGAAAGGAGGATCTGGGGTACTACAGGCCTGTCAGCCTGACCTTGGTACCAGGGAAGATCATGGAGCGGTTCATCTTGAGGGTGCTCACAGGCCATGTGCAGGACAACCAAGGGATCAGGGCCAGCCAGCATGGGTTCATGAAAGGCAGGTCCTGCTTGACCAACCTGATCTCCTTCTATGACCAGGTGACCCGCCTAGTGGATGAGGGAAAGGCTGTGGGTGTTGTCTACCTGGACTTTAGTAAAGCCTGTGACAGCATCTCCCACAGCATTCTCCTGGAGAAACTGGCAGCTCGTGGCTTAGACAGGTTTACTCTTTGCTGGATGAGGAACTGGCTGGATGGCCAAGCCCAGAGAGTTGTGGTGAACGGCGTTAAATCCGGCTGGCGGCCGGTCACAAGCGGTGTTCCCCAGGGCTCGGTTCTGGGGCTGGTCTTGTTCAATATCTTTATTGATGATCTGGATGAGGGGATCGAGTGCTTCCTCAGTAAGTTTGCACATGACACTGAGTTGGGTGGGAGTGTTGATCTGCTGGAGGGTAGGAGGGCTGTGCAGAGGGATCTGGACAGGCTGGATCGATGGGCAGAAGCCAACTGTATGAGGTTTAATAAGGTCAAGTGCAGGGTCCTGCACTTGGGTCACAACAACCCCATGCAACGCCACAAGCTTGGGGAGGAGTGGCTGGAGAGCTGCCCGACAGAAAAGGACCTGGGGCTGCTGGTTGACAGCCGGCTGAACATGAGCCGGCATTGTGCCCAGGTGGCCAAGAAGGCCAACAGCGTCCTGGCCTGTATCAGAAATAGTGTGGCCAGCAGGAGTAGGGAAGTGATCGTGCCCCTGTACTTGGCACTGGTGAGGCCGCACCTTGAATCCTGTGTTCAGTTTTGGGCCCCTCACTACAAGAAGGATGTTGAGGTGCTGGAGCGTGTCCAGAGAAGGGCAACGAAGCTGGTGAGGGGTCTGGAGCACAAGTCTTATGACGAGTGGCTGAGGGAACTGTGGTTGTTTAGTCTGGAGAAGAGGAGGCTGAGGGGAGACCTTATCGCTCTCCACAACTACTTGAAAGGGGGTTGTGGTGAGGTGGGTGTTGGTCTCTTCTCCCAAGTAACCAGCGATAGGACAAGAGGAAATGGCCTCAAGTTGCGCCAGGGGAGGTTTAGACTGGATATTAGGACAAATTTCTTCACCGAGAGAGTGGTCAAGCATTGGAACAGGCTGCCCAGGGCGGTGGTGGAGACACCATCTCTGGAAGTGTTAAAAAAACGTGTAGATGTGGCACTTCAGGACATGGTTTAATAGTTTTGGGTTGATGGACGACGATGATGATGATCTTAAGGATCTTTTCCAACCTTCATGATTCTGTGATTCTGTGTAATTTTTCAGCCTTACCACAAAGCCAATGATGGAGTTCTGCTGTCCCGGAGAGATGGAACGGGCTGCATTTATTATGTGGAAAAGGATGAAATTCTATTTCAGACCAAGCTGAGATAGAAGGTTAGCTGTTTTTATCAATGTATTAGTTGGTCTAGTGAAAGCTATCATCTTTCTACAAACCCTTGCCGTGCAATAACAAGCACATCAAAGATGACATCAGACCTTAGTCCACAGTGTTCAACTTCCATTTCTGCAGGACTCTATTGCTTTCCAGCCCCTCTGCTGTGCCTCTGTCTGAAGTCATGTTGTATTTGGGCTACGATGCAAAGCCACTGTTACATATGCATCGTGGTTTTTTCTGTTTCACTTCATTTTTATTCTTTTCCCGGATGATTTTGCCTGGCATTCCTCTCATTGTTATTAGACAAAATGCCCTTTGTTTTCCTGCCTTTTAATTTGATCCCCAACCCCTTTTATTTACTTCTCTCAGCCCTCTCAAGTGTTCTTCTTTCTAGCGGAAGAGACAGGCCCGTGGCAGATGTACCCGAAACTGAGAGACATGGTACCTCTACTCACAGCCACCCCCCACCTGCGCAGGGGATGTTGCAGGAAGCAGGAGGTGAAGCCAGGCGTGAGATCTCGCCAGCGCTGCCCAAGACGGGATTGCTTTCTTGGCGTTCCTTCCACATCAGCCCTTCCGCTCCTCATCTTCTTGTCCATACCTTTAGTGCCTTCCCACGCTGCCCTTTTTTTGCAGCAATGCTGGGCACTCTTTTAGCAACACCAGACTGGAGGAGTTGGGGTTACTGGGAAGCTCTGAAGCTGGCCTACATTCTGCTGCTCGCAGACCTGCCCGCATCCCGCTGCGTGCTGACCCATTTCACCGGCGCCGTGGGCGGTGAAACCCCGCGGCTGCTCTGCTGGAGGCTGCAGCAGCCTCCTGCGCCGCGCCGCGCCTCGCCTGCCGCGGGCGCTGAGCAGGCCCTGGCAGCGGAGGCTTCTTGGAGTCACACGTGGGTGTCGGGTCACTCCGGTCTCAGCTGTGTTTTAAGGTAACGGTAGGAGCTTTAACCGCTACAAGTCTCTGTTATTGAGAGCAGGACTGCCCTGCTGCTGTGAGGCTGAGATCTAGAAAGAGGAACCTGAGAAACTGGATCAAGGCATTAAAAATCCAGGAACTTTGTTCACTGGGATCAGGGATTTTTTTGCTACAGTTGGAGGGGTGGCACAGGGAGTGTACTCTTTTTTTTTTTTTTTTTCCCCCACACACTCCCCCCCACACCCCCCCTTCCCACCCCCGCCTTCTCCAATTGTTTTGCATTAGTCACCAGTGCTGACTAAAGCCCAGCCCAGATTAAATATATTAAGGTGACTCCATTACCACTGCGTCAAGGAACAGGAAGGTACAAACTGATAGACGCAATCACTGATTCCGACCCTACGTATACAATAGGTGTCCGTATGTCAGTCATCCCTAAGGTGGTGGCGGTTATTGGAAGGGTTTGTGTAAGAGCCAAGAAAAAAGGAACGAAAGGTTAAGCCTGGAAGGGTGGAGAAGGGAAGAGGTGGGTACAAAGAGGAACCGAAGAGCTGGTAAAGGGGATTCAGCTGCTTGTAAACATGCAGCTTCATGAAAACACAACTTGGATCTGCATAGCTGAAGGTTTTTGGAGCCTGGAAGAACAAAATCTCTTGTCTTTTGTAATTTCTCCTTAGTAGTGCAATGGGGATGCAAAATTTTTGTCCGTATTTGGTGTCGTTGGGTTGGAGGAAGCGTGCAAATGATGCAGCTCCCAGACATGCATTTTGCAGAATATGGAACCAAGTCATTTCCAAATTGCAATATTTGAGAAATCTATGAAAACAGGGTGAGATGTTTGAAAGAATCAAAAATACCTGGCCTGGACATACTTGGGAGGTTGTATTCAGGCAGCTGCTAGTTCGTGTAGTCCTCAGGGTCAAGTGCTGTGAAGGGAGGGAGGGACTGCTCCATCCCTGGGACAGCCTGTGCTGGGCCTGGAGATGCTCTCCCAGAGCAGGGTGGGGCTGGCAGAGGGCTGCAGCGGGCTCCGCAGGCTGCAAAGGCTCCTTGTAGGAGGGAAGTACACAGCACAGCAGCAGAAAAAGGGGGTAAATGTTCTGTAGGGACCAAGTAGACGCTGCATGGAGTCTTCCAGCCAGGGAAACCAATAAAATTTGCTGTACTGGAAAGACTGGAAGGCAGGCTGCATGGTTTTCTTGCCTTCTGCAAGGATGTAGCTGGGCTTCCCTCAATCTTCGGCTCTGCTCCGTATTTTACAATCTTCTGTTAAAGTCCTGTGGTCTTTTGTCCGATTTCCCCCCTCGCCCCCCCGTGTTTTTCTTGATGTACAGTTTTCAAAGCAGGGTGTGGTACTTCAGCTGTGCTTTATTAATGCCACGCGGAGCAGAGGGGTTTCCTCGCATCCAGCTGACAGCTCTCCTGTTTATTCTCTGCACTTCGGTGTCTGGCTTATTCGCAGCAGCCCGTGACTCAATCCAGCCTCTGAACCTTTTTGAAGAATCGCCCCATTAGTGATTCCTCGTCATGTATTTGTGCAGTTCATTGTCCTCGAACTACATAACTTTGCATTTGTCCTTGCTGAATCGCCAGTGTTTTCCCAACCACCTACCCAATTTGTAAAGCCATTCTGAATCCTTTCACCAAAGCACTGGCACCTTCTTTTTGTTTGGGATCTGCACATGTATTTAATACATCTCTGTCCCATCTCCCAAGCAGTAATGAAAATACCAGATTGTTAGGTCCAGGACCAATCTTTGAGGATACTTGCTGATATGTTCTCCCAGACTGATATTGGCACCCCTTGAGATAATATTTTTCAGAGTTTGCTTATTGAAATGTCATGTGAAAATGGCATTGAAACTCTCAGTATCTCTCACGATATCTACTGTTTTTCTTCTGTCCACAAGAGCTGTTATCCTGAAAAAGGAGGAAACAATCAGTTTGACCATGAGTAGCATCCAGTGTGGACTTGCCAAGAATAAACCACCTCCCAGATGTCAGGTAGGCACTTAAAAATCATCTGCTTATTCCATTAATGGGGGGGATTGAAGTTAGTTTGTTTTAATTTTAAAGATGTTTGTCCCTTCCGGGCTTCTAGAGTTTCATCCACGACTTCCAAAATGACATTGAGTATCTTTGGGAATTCAAAAAATTCAACCAATTTTTTTTATTTATCACAACCTTTGTGATGATTGGCATCAGCCCAGTCACTTTGAAAAACCTAATGTATCTAATGAATCCCTAGTTTAAGTTCATGTGCCCTTGTTATCACTCATGTTTGTTGCGTTAACTGCCCTGTTAACAGCTGACTTTCAGACAGCAGGAACTGTGCACTTCTTGTATAAGATTTCAGTCCTTTTCTCTTGGACAGAGTCCAGTTCCTTCCTTTGTCTTCCTCCTTCAACTTAGTATCAGGGTCCTGAATGTGGTATGCACGCGAGTGAGATTCAGATGGACATGCTGAAGTTCAGTGTAATTGTGTACAGATTCATTGTCATACTAAGATCGGAAATTCAGTAACATCGGTAGTAAGGCTGCCTTTTTCTTCTCTGTAAGTACCAGCAATTCAGAGCCTGTCTTAGAAAACAACGAAAGTGTTTTGTGCTTGGTCTTGCTCTGGTTCTTCAGTAGATGTTTGATATCTTCAGCAATGACATAGACAAAGGGATTGAGTGCACCCTCAGCAGGTTTGCAGATGACACCAAGCTGAGTGGTGCATTTGACACGCCTGAGGGACGGGATGCCATCCAGAGGGTCCTGGACAAGCTCGAGGAATGGGCCCATGTGAACCTCATGAGGTTCAACAAGGCCAAGTGCAGGGTCCTGAACCTGGGTCAGGGCAACCCCTGGTATCAGTACAGGCTGGGGGATGAAGGGATTGAGATCAGCCCAGCCGAGAAGGACTTGGGCGTGCTGGTGGATGAAAAGCTGGACAGGAGCCGGTAATGTGCGCCCTCAGCCCAGAAGGCCAACCATGTCCTGGGCTGCACTCAAAGCAGCGTGGCCAGCAGGGCCAGGGAGTGGATTCTGCCCTTCTGCTCCGGTCTGGTGAGACCCCACCTGCAGTGCTGCGTCCAGCTCTGGAGCCCTCAGCACAGGAGAGTCATGGACCTGTTGGAGCGGGTCCAGAGGAGGCCACAAAAATTGTCAGAGGGATGGAACAGTTCTGCTGTGAGGACAGGCTGAGAGACTTGGGGTTGTCCAGCCTGGAGAAGAGAAGGCTCCGAGGAGACCTTATTGCAGCTTTCCAGTACTTAAAGGTGGGGACAGACTTTTTAGCTTGTTGCGATAGGACAAGGGGTAATAGTTTTAAACTAAAAGAAGTTAAATTCAGATTAGGTCTAAGGAAGAAATTTTTCACAGTGAGGCTGGTGAAACCCTGGCACAGGTTGCCCAGAGAGGTGGTAGATGCCCCATCCCTGGCAACATTCCAGGTCAGGTTGGACGGGGCTCTGAGCAACCTGCCCTAGTTGAAGATGTCCCTGCTCACTGCAGGGGGTTTGGACTAGATGGCCTATAAAAGCCCCTTCCAACTCAAACCATTCTATGATTCTATGTAGATCAGCATCTCGGGGCTGCCTTTGTGCAGCCTAGGAAAGCGCAGAGATTGCAGGTCACATTTGTAATGCACTCGCAAACTCATGGGAGGGTTTCCAAAGTGACTACTTGGTTTTAGTCAACACTGCTGTTTCCTCACCTTTGTGAGCAATGGAGCTGCATCAGCGTTGTAATACAGCGGAGGGAATAGCACAAGCGCTGACAATAAGTGTGAGGGATTTTTGTTATCCCCCACTAGTTTGCACGTGGTCTGGTGTGATTCATCGAACTCACAAAATGGAAAGCAGCTACAAAGAGAGTGATTTAGAAATCTCATCCAATTAAGCCATGAGGAAATCGGACATAACAAAAGAACGGAAACAGTTGCTGTACCCCAGGCTTACCGTAAAACCTTCACAAGCTGCAAAAAAATATGAATGTCATGGACTGTGAAGTTGGGAAAGAAGAGATATCTCTGTTCGATATCCATCCAGAGAGGGAGAGGGTCTAATGTATGTCTAGTGAAACCATACCATCAGGATTTTAACTTGCTATGATTTAGGGGACCTAGTTGTAAGAGAGGTACCTGCATTAGATCTCCCAGGTTTTCAAGGCTCTCTCGCCTTCTACCAGTCTGTTAGCCAACTTTTCAAAACAAGCCTGTACATTTGAACTGAGGAATTTCTCATCTGCCAAAAAAAAAAAGGAAGATTTCTTTCCTTCCTCTTTGCCCTCCATCCCTGCCAACAACAGACTCTGTAGTCTTACAAACACTTCAAGAAGTGTTTGTTTTAGAAGCCATGCCAAATACACTGTTTTTCTGAATATTCAGCACTGGTTCCTGAGATAAGTGTGTCACCTCTTTGTCTAGTGTTTTAGCTGAGGTTTTAGGTGACTCCTCTGTATCTTCAGAGGGTATATATTTACCTGTAGATCTTGAATACTTTGAATGTGAGTGTCAATAAATAAATATATAAAATCCTTCTCAGGATTGGAGTCAGAGGAGAGGACAGGAGAAAGGGAGAAATAGGTCTATTTTTTAACAGTAATAATTCATCAAAAACAACAAGTATCTTGTTTTTTGTTTGGTTTGGGGTTTTTTTTTGCTTTACTGGTCTCATGTAGCTTAAGCTGAGGTTAACCTAGGGGGGTCCTGGTAGGCAAGCTGAACATGAGCCATCAGCGTGCCCCTTGTACTAAAAGTGGGTGCCGTTAGGCAGACCATTGCCAGCAGGTCGAGGGACGTGATCTCCTTCCCCTCTGCTCAGCTCTGGTGAGACACATCTGGAGCAGTGAGTCCAGTTCTGGGCTGCCCAGTACAAAAGAAACATGGACATACTGGAGAGAGTCCAGCAAAGGGCCACAAGGATGATTCAGACCTTGGAGCATCTGTCAAACAAGCAGCTGGGGCTGTCCAGCCTGGAGAAGTTCCCAATATGTGTAAATATCTGATGTGGGAGCAGTACAGAACACTGATCCAGACTTTCCTCAGTTGCGCCCAGTGACAGGACAAGAGGCAATGGGCACAAGCTGAAATAGACGAAATTCCATTTAAACATAAAAAACCTTTCTACTGTGAGGGTGGTTGAAGCCAGGAACAAGTTTCATAGAGAGATTGCAGACTCTTCATCCTTGGAGATGGTCAAAACCTGGCAGCCTGCTCGAGCTGACCCTGCTTTGAGGAGGGGGGATTGGACTAGATGGTCTTCAGACCTTCCTCTCCCCAATTCAGTGATTCTCACAAACTTGCCATTGATTGTGACAGTCATAAATTTGATTTAGACAAATAATTCATGACTAGACCTGCTGTCTTCATTCAGAAGTTCCAGTAAGTTTCTTTCTGTGTTTCCTTTAGATACTGGCTCCATGCCCATGTTCTTTTCTGTGAAGTTTAATTCCTATCAGTACTCTTGCATGCGTACATAATTTTCCATTATTGATTTAGTGTGTGCTTAAAAGCTGTTCTGCTGTTTATTTCCTAAAAATCCCTTCCTTCATCATCAGTCTTGGCTTCCAAATCAGTAAGCTTTTATAGCCTTTGATGTGTTTATATTACCCTCTTTCATATTTGACCTCTCACTTGCAAAGAGCTGGAGTGAAAATCCCAAACTCCAGACACACAAACAAAGTTGACATTTTCTGAACCTGTAGTCCACAGCTCTTGCTCCAAAGAGACCCGGACTTTCCAAATGTGAAGGATCCTGCACTGCTTACACTGGGGTCTGAGTTTGTTACCTGCCTCCAGCTGTCACTCTCTTGTGTGGATCAGACTCATTTTGACTCATGAGCAATCGCATCAGTAAGTGGAGTAATTGCACCAGTATAAACAACTGTGTAGCTACAGGTTGTACTGGTTTGGTGCACTGAAGACCTGAAGGGCTGGTGCAGGTTGTGTTGCTACTACAAGTGCTCCCTGAACTCATTAGTGCTGAACTTTCACTCTTCAAACCATGCCTGTTTGGAAATAGGTGTTAATGATGTGTTGGTGTATCGAGTAAGGCAGGTTTTGAACCACAGCCTGTTCATGGACATCAAGTAATGGGATGGGTTTGGGTGTGCCGGAGACTTGCTCCTTGTTCTGTAGCTGGGATTCTTAGTCAATATAGCTTTCAAAGTTGTGGGGCTTTGTAATGCATGACCATTGTAATTAAGTACATAACCCCCAAATGTAGGCACAGCCTTAAACTGTAGCAGTGCATCAGGCCGCAGAGTTGGCCTCTTCAACCCAGGCACATCGAATTAGTGACTGCCTAAAAGTGCAAGTGGATACAAGTCGCTGGTCCCTGCAAAAACCGGCTGAGGCAACTGGGGTACAGAAGCAAGCCTGCCTGCTCGCTCGTTGTCAGCCACGAGAAGGAAAAGCATTTAAAGAACGTGGAAAACTATGGAAAGCAGAGCCCCAGCGGAGTCTGTAGCCTGTGACCATACAAGGTGGCTGTACAGGTGACCTGAGGCTGAGATTTTTAGCATGCCCAGCCCAAGGCTTTCTCCATGAAATCATAGGGTTTTCTCATTGAAATGATGTCAGAACAGTTGCGCTGTTTGCACAAAGCCTGTTCTGATTGGTGTTAGCACCATCTCTAGAAAAACTGCGCCTGTGTTTTGCAGAGTACCGTAAAGCACAGCGTTTACATGAGTCACAGCCTTCTGGCTTCCTCGAGTGGAAAGCTGCATAGAGGAGACTGGAATTTGACTTTTAAAGTCCGGCCAAACATTAACCACTTTAAGGCTTATAACAATATTAACACCAGCTTGCAGACAAACTGCTTAAAGATTCAGAAGAATGACTGAAGAGGTACACAAGCCCAGCTTCTTCCTTATAGACATCGGGGTCCTTTTCTGTAGGTGCTGGGGACATTATGTGCCCCTCTGGTTAAGGAAGCAACCTAAGAGATCAATTTTGTGAAAATCTCTGTTACAAGTCATTATCTGTTCTCGCTATTTGTTTTTGCACTATTGCAGCAAAACAGAACTACTTGCAAGTACATTTAGTGTAGGCATCCTTTTGGGGCTTGACTCAAAATCATTCAGTTGCCCAGACTCTAAAAAAAAGTCCAGGTATAAATATTGGTTACTGCAGGATCTGGCTTGTTTACAGCTGCTGGGAACGCAAAGGCACAAGCTGACTGCAGGGAAGGGTAAAAGGTAGCAGTTGCCTGCCTTTCCAGGCTGTGAGAGGGGCTTGTACTGCTCAAGCATTTGCCAACCTTGTTACTGCCCAGTGTGTGTAACAACTGATATTCATGTACGCAAGAGAGTACAGCAGAGGCAGGAGGGAGAATGTCCTCACGCGGTTTTGCAATGCTGCACATCTGAAGTTCGTCAGCTGTGCTAAGAGGAAGTGGTTGTTCAGCTTTGCTGCCGTTTCAGGAAGGATAAAGCTCCAGTAAACTTTCCCTGAGAAAATCACCTGGAAACCACAGAGGTAAAATTTCATATTTGCCCATTGCTTGCCACAGGAGGATGCCACCAGGAGGAAAATTAGGACAAGGTGAGCGCAAACCCTGAGTTGAGGAGAAAGGCAAGACCAGTGCAATCCCCCTGCACAGTAGTTAGTTACACCGGTCAGCGCTCAGCACACTATTTTTTCCCCCCAATGGTTATTTTTAGGAGTTGAAGACACTGACATTTTGTAGGAGGGGGTGCGGTGCCGTGTGACCGGTGTGTGTAGGTGCAACAAAATGAAGCCTCAAAACAGTTCACAAAATAAGTTCTCGCGCATTCTTTGGGTGACGGTGACGAGGTGGTTGTACTCATCAACTTTTTCCACTGCATGTTGTGCCTCCCCAGCAGCTGTCACTGTGCAGAGAGTTTAGGGGATTCCGTGTCTGGTTATAAAAGGATGGATCTTGTGTAGGAGGGGAAAGCCTGCCTGCATCTCATACTGGCTCCTAGTCTCAGACACAGAGATTCATCTAAGAAGATGACTTAGTGCACATAACTGTCTCTGAAACACCCTGGTCTAGTCCACCGCTTTGCCTCGGTGTCTCTTTCAAACAAATTCCACCTTACTCCCCTTTCCAGGCCTTCTCTGCTCGGTGGCAAGTGCTGCAGATCCGTCCCCTCTGCTGGGAGATGAATTCCTCGTTTGTATGTTGCACAAATCTTTTGGGCTGTCAGAGACCTCGCATGGGTCCCAGCATGCCACCGGGCACAATCTGTGTCCTGTGACCTGTGCACAGTCTCTGTCCAAAGATATTTTGGAATATCTTTCTTGTAAGATGACTGGCCCTAAAAAGGTATAAAACCTCGCGGGTGCCACGTGGGAAAGTGGTGATGATACCCCTGGAGATGAAGTGCTTTTTGATGAGCGCTCTTCTCTATAATACAAGAGGTGCTTGAAGAAGCAAGAAGGGCGATCGTATGGTGCTTTTGGGGCCAAGCTGGGTGTCTTGGTGATTAGAGGCACTCAACTGGGGTGGCCAGTGTCATGGGCTCTGGGTCCTGCCCCAAGAACCCTTTTTGTGTTTGAGAGTGATTGGAATGGGGCGAAAGTGGGCTCTGATGATCACTAGGTGGACTGCTCGGGAGAGAGGGAGGGCCTGGCCTCCTCCGTCCTATTGAAAGAGATTACTTGTGGTTTTAAAGCTATTTTAGAGTCATGGGAGAGCTGTCACAATTCTGCTTTATAAAAAAAACGAGAGGTGCAAGCTTGGAGGCAGAGCTTATTTTGCATCATTCACCTGCTAATCAAGAATAAAACCCATTCTGTTTCTAGCACAAGGAGGAGTGCCTATTGCCTGCCATACCCAGGTTTCAAATTCCCTGTAAACCACTGCGTTCCTGGATCACTCCCTGGTGCTGCTGTGTTACCTTCACCTATATCCCTTCAACTTCTCTTCAGGGGATTGCTTTTCGCAGCTAATTTTAGGCCTGACCTTGCAGTTACTGGTACTGTGAGCTTCAGCATCCTGTTTAAAAGCTGTTCTTAGGACATGGCTTTGTAGTGATGAGGTTAGTCTCCTGGATTTTGCTTGCTCTTCCCACAGGCTGTAGCCACTTCTGTCGGATCTTCACGTGCTCTGGGTTCTTCACATCTCTTACCCTCTTCCCATGCTCACCCAGCGAAGAGCGTCCCGGACAGATGAATACTGGTAACTGGGAGGCTGTTGTTTTAACAGCATTAGGGTAGATCACTGTGGACCTCATTAATGAATTTTGTAATTGCCATAAATGAAAAGACTTCTATCTTCCCACTCTGCCATGGACAGATGTAAGTTTTAACAACATTTAGACCTCATACTCTCTCCAGGCAGTTGCATTCGGTGTGGCACCCCTCGTCTGCATTGTGCAGCAGTGAAGCACGGACAGACGGACTTCCTGCACATCTCTGCTTCATTGCTGGTGTGACGGGGGACGTGTCCCTCATCCTGAGAATCATCTCATGTACATTCACAGATGGCATCTGTTTGATCCTTAACTACAGGTACAGCTTGTCCCTCCCAAGTGAAGGTTTTCTGGCCTCACAGCAGAGGACACGTATTGCTGGAGAGCTGTCACTGGGAAGGAGACCTTCCCCACTGCTGTGCCCAAGTGGGCCTGCACGGATGTACCCAAACATGGGGAAAGATGCCCCCCTTAAAAACACATGCTTTCTTGTGCCCACCACACATGTGTGTAACAGGCACCGTTCCAGCACATAACTGCCTGGAAAATACAGCGTGTTTTAGGGGCCATGCTGTGAGTAAGGAGGGGTCTGGAAGATGCAGGCTGCTGGTGACCTTCTGCCCCACTCACCTCGCTGTGCTGCTGTTGTTCTTCTGGCTCTTTGCTTTGACCGTCCTGTTGTGACATGTGAGGAGCAGAGGTGGACTTTTGCAAAGTGCTCAAGCAAGTCTCGGATGCCATTAAGGATGGGAACCGCTATAGCTGTTGTTTTCTAAGGACCCTACACCAGATCTCTTATGGGGCTTGCTCGGTGGCTCTGGCAGGGCAGAGCAGTCAGTGCTCAAGGAGCAGTTCATAAAACGCAACCCAAGTAGGTGCGTCTCATGGGTGGCAGATGTTCCTGCTGTGTAAGGATCAACCACTACTCAAGTTTAGGGCTCAAACTAGGACTGTTTTTGGTGGAGGGCAGAGAAGCCCCTTATCACAGCAGCCAGGATCAGAGGAAGAACCCTTTCCTTCCAGAGATGTGTGGTTCCCGTCTACCAGCTGTCATTGGGGGTGGCACATGGGAAAGCTCTATCCTTCTACCTGGGGAGCTAACAACAGGCCTTGCAGAGGGTGGAGCAGGTGCTCAGTGCTGAGGTCAGCAGGGGAGCTGAGAACCACTAAATTAGATCTGCATCACTGAGGCTGAATTCAGATGGTGGGAAGGAGTAGCGGGGTGCGCTTTTAGACTGCTCAGCTGCGGTGTGCATGAGTCATTTCACATCCCACCAAGTCCCTCTTTCTCTTGGTAGATGATGTTTTTCCTCGAATGTCTGTGGACGTTTGCATGCCTCTCTGAGTGTCTGAGCTTCCTTGAGATGTGGTGGTGATGGTCAGAATGAGGGCTGACTCCCCTGTGAGTGTCTGAGCTGGGATTGCTTAGTCCAAGGACGTCTAAGCTCCTCTCACCTCCCCTGCTGTGTGTCGCGAGAGAGATGGAGACCCTGCCCTGTACTGTGGTCTGAGACCTGCTTTGTACCAGCCAGGAAAAACCCCAGGGCTTCGTGAGTGGGACTAGTCACAGCGGGGCCGCTCCCAGAGCCGGTGTGTGTGCCTGTGGCTCTCCTCTCAGCCCAGGTGGTGGGCGCAGGTGGCTGGTTTGCACGAACTGCAGCTGGCCTGGCCCAGGGAGGGCTGCGGGGGCACAGCTGGAGGGAGACCACAGGTTGGCACCTTGCCCTCCGTGCCAGCAGGGCACTATTCGCAGATTCAATAAGGTTGGAAAAGACCTTTAAGATCATCAAGTCCAACCATCAACCCAACACCACCATGCCCACTAAACCATGTCCTGAAGCGCCACGTCTACACATTTTCTGAACACTTCCAGTGATGGTGACTCCACCCCCTCCCTGGGCAGCCTGCTTCAATGTTTGATCACCCTCTCAGTAAAGACATTTTTCCTGATATTGAGTCTAAAACTCCCTTGGCACAACGTGAGACCATAATTGAGGCCCATATTCCCTTGGCGTGGGCTCCTGTCTCGGCAGAGAAGGTAACCCCGGTCATTGCCCAAGTCCGGACCACTGTGGAGCAGGACACCGAGCTCTGAAACCTCTGTCCCAGTCAGCCATGCCATTTGGGGGTGTGCAGGGGAGGTTTGGGACATGGCTGGAGCAAGTCTGGCTGCAGCAGGAGCCAAGAAGCTCAGCAAGGCGCGGGGTGTGCTAGTGCCGGCCAAAGAGCTGGCGGGGCAGGCACCGGGCTTGCCTGGCAACGCGCGTGTCCCTCCTGTAAAAATCGCCTGTGATATTTGCGTGTAACCAAGGAGGTGTCTGTCGACGATTAAAAGAACAAACCAAATGCTTTTTGTATGAAGACAGATTTGACAAAGAGATTGGGTGAGCGCAAGATGGGGGAGGAGGGGAGAGAGTGCGTTGCAGTGGTGATAGGGAGGGGATGGAGGTGGATCTGCAAGTGCTGCAGAACTGGGTCCCACTGCTCTTTCCTCCCTCCCACTCCTTGAGAAATTAGAGTGTGAAAGCCTCGGGCAAGGTGAGTTCATGTGACACCGAGGAGGTGGGCGACAGCACGAGCAGCCAGAGCTGCCCTGCTCTCCGTGCTGGGCCCTTGCATCAGCCAGGTCTCCAGAAGCCATGCTGGAGGGCTGGCCCGGGCGAGGATGGTCAGGGGAACAAGCGCTGTTAAGCCAAGTACACACTTCAAATGGGTTGGGTTTTTTTTGGTGCCTTCTAGAAATAAGCTGTCTTGTAACCCTCCGTCTGGTTCAGTGCTGTTCACAGTGGAGCTCCATGTGCTGTGGAGGTATCTCAAGCTCCTGCGGGAGGCTGTTGGCCACTATAGAGGCCATACATCCAGCACATGTCGTGAGGAGTTCCTGCACCAACAGCTTCTTACCAGCAAACGAGGAAAAAGTGGACGTACCGACGAGAAAGGCAAGAAAGCGGAGAGCAGCAGTGGAAGCGGAGGCTGTGCCACACGGGACGGGTGGGGCCCTCAGGACCCCCGGGTTCAGCACTTGCTGCAGCGCCATGTAAGCCCCTGCCCGGCCTTGCTGGAGCTCTGAGCCCCACGCAGGGAACGCCTCAGTGATGGTGCGGGGCTGCGCTTTGCCCTTAGTGAGCGGTTCGAGGAGCAGGTGAGAAGGCAGGAGTGTCACCCTGATACCCCATCCCTCTGCTGAGGCCCTCCTGGGTTGACCTAGTGCTTTGTGTTTCTTGTGCTTTAGGTTTTTAGCTGAACTCCCTCAGCTGAGAGCTGCTGGAGCGTGGTACTAGGAAATATTACTACAGCATACTTTGAATTCACATAGATTTTGTAGAAAAAGAATTTGAGACTTCCCTTTTTTAGAATGAGAAGCACTGCTGTTCTGAGTACAACAGTGTGGCATCTTGTTTGGAATTTCCCTTGCTTTCTATATATACACATGCAGCAAAGCCACAGGAAATGGAAGTTTAAAAAAAATACCATAGTGCATAGGTATCTGCTTCTTGAACAAATTTTATTCTTGTAGTTGGTTTTATTATTAGTGAACACTTAATCTTGAGGCATCATTTAAGGCTTGTTTTAAAAGATGTGATGTCCGAAATTATTGGAGGGGGAAGCAGACATTGCCTTAAAAGTTGCAGAAGATTTGAGAAGCTTATTAGGCTCTATACTGCCCGTACTACAGAAGACAGCATTATTGTTGACCTTCTCTCCCTTGGGGCTTTTGGGGTAGGGACCAGCTTCTGAGGCTTCTCCCAGTTGTATTTTCTGAGATTCAGTGCGTCAGGCTTGCCTACAGCTGCTGTCGTGACTGTGCTAAGGGCCTACTTCTGCATGGCAACCAGCACAGTTATTTAGTAAACAGCGTTTACTTTAAAATCCCAAGCAAAATACATTATAATTAGGTCCAGAAGTAACGAGAATCAGCACTTGGAGGATATATGAGGTCAGAAAACATCCTTGTTGGTGAGACAGCTGCTCGGGAGCTCTGAGCCTGTCCTGGGTCGCAACTCAGGCTGGTTTGGAGAGCAAAACTGAGGGAAGGTAATTCAATGGGGGAGAAATTTTAGGAGAAGGGATGGACTAATCATGAAGGTAATTGGACAAATACATCTTAGCAGCTCTTAATATGCTAAGACACATTCCTACAAGTCCCAGAAGAGACAGTTACCCTGCCTCTTCCCAGCCTCCCTGGACCTACAGAGGTACCTCTGCCTTTCTTCTAGTGCTGGCATACCTCTCCAGCACGGGCACTGGCTGCTGAGAGATTTACAGACGCTTCATGGGCCTTAACAGAACCCTGTTATCAGGCAAAGGTATCTTGGATGCCTTTTGTTACCAATACACCAAATAAGGAATGAAGTCCCATATGGTCACATAGTTTTTCTGTATGGTTTCAAGAGTCTCTTGTGTGAGGACTTGCTTCTGCAGTTTTACAGATGATTGTGTGTTTCAGTGAACAAGTGTGGTACAAATGGATAATGAAAGTTCATAAAGTTTATGCTGTTGAAGTTCCTTTCATTTTATGCAGTTACTTTCTTACTCACTCATATGCCTTTACTGCCTTCTCTTGGGAAAGCAGCTGTGTTGCTTTTACCATTTAACCAAACAAGACACACACTACATGGACGGCTATCCAAGTGACAGAGAAAAACAATGTGAGGCTAGAAGGAGCTTTCCTTAATTTAAAGAGTTCAAAAAAATGCTGGGAACTCATGTCTGCTTTTAGTTCAGTGTTGGGGCAGTGGAGCTGACAGTTTTAATGCATTTTCTGGTCTACAAGTTGAGGAACTAGAATTGTGAATGTAGGTGGTGGTGGTAATTGCTTGGGATGCCTTGATGTGTATGGTTTGCCTGGTGAGAAGAGGGCAAGTAAAGATTTTATACTCTTTCTTCAAGAGATCTACCACTGACCAGTGTAGAAGTCAAAGCACTGGGTAATAGACAGGTTTTCTCAGGAGGAATAGTTTATGCCCCATAATCTGAAACAAACATTTGCATGTAAGACAATGGTAGTACTTAATAGTGTGTGTAACTGGTTTCTTGGTGAGGACAAAACAAGAAATTTGTAAGACTTTTTACCAGATGGCAAAAAAACTCGGTAGGAAATGATAAAATAGCTCTGAAGTGAGGTGTTTTTATAGTGAAAAACAGCAGGTATGTCCTAGATTTTTGCCACTGGTACTCAAATTCCAGTCATTCCCTGTTTGCATCTGTTGGTCCAGTGTGGTCCTCGTTGTAGGTATATCCAGTGTCCCAGCATTGAAGCACCCTCCTTTCCCACGGTTCAGACTCTAATCTCTGCTCTGACAAGGGGACTAATTCACAGGTCTTAAAACCACAAGCATATGTACTATTAATTTCTGCATGCTGCAGATTCTCCTATCTAATCGTTGCATCTGTTTCTAGTAGTTGTAGGTCAGTCTGTCCAAGTACACCCACAGGGATTAACACGAGTGGAGACCTACAGCAGACTTGAGCTTCTAGCTGATGTATATTGAAGCAGTGATGATCTCAAATGCAATAAAAATCAATGCACTGCCAGGATTTAACTTCTTTATCATTGTGTTTGCAACTATCTTGTAATGTGAATCACTAAAAAGAAAAGAAGTCGTCTCTATTCTGCTGTATCCAGCACTGGCAATATAGTACTGGTGCACACTGAAGCTGTGAACAAGGCTTGTCTAATGAGAACAGTCAGAAAAAGAAAGATTAGCTTATGCCACAGGAAGTTTAATCATATGTTTCTCAGCCTATATTCTGTGGGCTGCATCTGCTCTCTAAGACCTTAAAAGGCAATGTATAAATGGTCCCTTTAAAAAAAAAAAAAAAATCCCTGCATGTCTGTGCATGTTATCTTGGGAAAAACAAGCTAGTAATCAATCACGGGCTTGCAATCAGTTAAAGATTAGATAAGTAAGAACCGTTGCACCTGCACACTGTATGCAATGGCCCATGCATCTTTTTTTGGTAGTGTCCCACCTAAGGCAACGTTGGCGTAAATCATCATTGTCCTTTGGGGCTGTAACAGCATCATAAAAAGGCAATACCAAGGAAAATATCCACAATGCTCCTGAAGTGTAGTACTGGGAAGGAAGCAAAGCAGAAGACAGGAGTGGTGTTACACGAAGTAAGTTTTCTTTAATAATGAAAGGTCATGGGTGTACTAGGCCTTGTATCCCATCCTTAACTCCAGCTCTGACATGGTCTGACAAGCAGAGAAACACCTGGAGCCAAGGCTGGAAAGACCTGTGGCCCTGTGGTGACATTTGTACACTTTAACTTCTGATAACTTCTTCTCAAAACAGGCCCCTGTATTTGCTGAAGTTATCACCCCCAGTGTAGACAGGATAAGAAGAAATTAAAGCTAGCAGTGGCATCATCACAGATGTGTGGCAGGGTGTTCTCGTGCATCTGAAAGGTCATTCTTTCTCTCACAAATGAGGAGTGATTTTTCAACATATTTGAAAATAGTCTGAGACACTGGTTATCACCAAAGTAATGAAATAACTCATCTCTGAAACCATGACATTTAGTTAGCCCTTAGTCCCAGTAACTCTACTATTTCACATTTAAATACTTACACTGAGAGTTTTGACGACTTTACTAAGGTAGTAAAGCAACTGCACAATCACTTTTATTATAAAAATAATCCTTAGGTAAAATAGGAATACAATCAATAATTACACAAATACACACTTACAAATGTGTAAAATGGCACAGAAAAAATAAATATCCCTGTACATTGTTTCTGTGCAAAAAGCCAGGCTAGTTTTAGTCAATATCCAGCCCGTTTATGTTTTCTTCACTTCTCCTGATTGCAGTTGAACACAAGGATTTTCAGATGAGTTGGCTGAAAGTTCAGCCTCCGTAGAAAAGAAAATACTTTCGCTTTTAACCCAGATAAAGCACAATAAGATTTTTTCCTATCTTCTGCCAAAATGCTCCTCCTCTGTTCTTCAGCCTACATTTTTGGAAGAGGAGGAAAATTTCAAGTTCAGTAATTTTTTTCACGAGCCTTCAAACTGCTGTAAGGAGTTAAGACTCGAATACAAGTCAAGCTGCACGCTGAAGCTAACTGCCACTGCAAGTTTCAGTTTAGTTTGTAGTAGAATTTGCATTATGCTTGCCTTCCTTGTAGTTGTCAAAAATAATTCTTCATAAAAACACTTTGCTTTATCTTGAAGTCTTTCATACAGTCCAAGAGAAGGTGAAATCAAATAAGAGGTAGATTTTGTTCATCCTCCTAATTCCTAAGAGGTGTCCATTTGAATCACTCTGTTGCAGGACTGTAGGAGATATGTATAGAGCAAAAGTTTTACTGTCTGTAAAGTAGTGATTGACTTACACGCCTTGCATCACACGGTCACTGACAACATTCAGCAACATGCTTGAGGAATTCATCACTGAGTTCATCACTGAAAAACCTCATACAATGAGGGCATCTAAGTTCACCCTGTGCCCTGCTCTCAGATCCCGAGTTTCCATTGTCCGCAGGAGGAGAAGTTTTTTCAGACTGTGAAGATGTTCTTCTCATGCCTGTTTGGCCTGGGCTATTGCCTCGTAGATGTTCAACGTTCGTCTGTACATACATATGACTTTGGTCACCAACGTGAACTCTGAAATGACTACCTGTGTCTCTCGAGTCCTAGAAACAGAAAAAGGAGCTCTTGAAAAAGATATTCTTTAATAGAATATTTTATCACCTTTATCTGAAACACTGTTCATGTTTTTATCATTTGTAAATAAAATATGCATCAGCTTTTGCGGTTTTATTAATATAGTTGCAAAGCAGGCTTGTAGAAAACACAGAATATAGTCAGTACGCTACTTTAAAGATGCCACTGTTACAGAGTTATGGCCTCTTCTAAGGATTCACCCTTACTATTTTGATCCAAACTAGAAGAAAAATGGACTGGGAAGGGGTATTACAGGGATATTATTGGGAAGCATCTCCACTACAAGTGACTATGAAGTAATGAAAGTTTTTGATAGCTGCACTGAGCTGAAATGGTTTTAGAAGTACTAAGATTATTTTTTTAATATATTTATATTTTAGTCCTGGATCCTGTTGACATGCTTTAATAGAAAAAAGTAGCATGTTGCTTTCTTACCTGTCTTCTAGCTAGCTGGTGCTGCAGACATTCAACTTCTGCCTGAAGCTCTTGTATTTTACTCTGTGCTCGTTCTCTGTCTGATCTCTCAGATGTGAAATCATCTTTATAAACTAGGACCTGAAAAAGAATTATGATGTTAATATTTTATAAATTAAAGCATTGGCAGGTCAGATTTAAAAATTGAGGTTTTGATTCCTTTGTTACTTATTCCCAGAATCTCAAGATTATCTTCTCTATCATATCTGTACTTTAAAGGTATTTGTACTTCTTTTTCAGATCTTTCATATTTTGTATTAAAGCCAGCAGAACCGCATGTGGTTCTTTTAGTGAGTTGACTTTAAATGTGTGTTGTTAAGTATCTGTATAGCCAAATGCAGTTAGACAAGCGGCAAATGTCGAATGAAATAATTTCTTTTTTCCCCCTTGGACTTCAGTGGTCTGGGGAAAAACTAAGAATTCCCATCTCTAGGAAAAAGAAACTTAATGACCTGTTGCTCCAGCATTTGTATGCGCTCATTATCTCCTTCACTAGCCTTCTTGACATCTTCCAATTCTCTTTTTGTTTTTATGCATTCATTCATTTTTTCTTCCAGTAGCTTGTTTAACCGGAATATCTCCTTGTGCATCAGGTCAGAATTTGTTTGTGCTGGAGTTACACCATGCTGCTGCTCCAGTTGTGACTTCATCTCTTTTAGCTGCAAGTGGAGTCGCTTCACATACTCATCCCTACTCGCATCGTATTTCTGCCATTTTGCGTTTAAGTCTTCCACCTGAAGGATTACCCAGGAGAGTCATGAAGAACATGAAGACACAAACTTCCAAGCTTTCATAGACTGTCTATATGTGCAGGACCAAAATTTTCTAAAAGGTAATATAATATGCTGACTCAACCACTGAGTGAGGATAAATCACTCCAGAGGAGAGCAGAAGACTGTCATGCTGTAAGCCAGGCTCTTCATGGCAGCCTTCCCCATTCGCCAATCCATAGAGACAGTATTAAATAATATGGAATGGGAGGGGCTGGCAGTCTCCCTGGGCCTAGCATTGTCCTCCTGAGGCAGAATACTGATGCATGGCAGGAACATGAAAATTTTCTTCTTCGGTGTATTTTTAACAATAAAAATTCAATACATTACAAATAATGTAGTAAGTTCTTAGCTAAGGGAACAAAGACTATGTGCCATGTTGAAAGGACTAAGAAAAATTTTGGACCTGCATTAAACTGCCATTTAATTAGATTAACCAGGCCTTACCTATTCCAAATTTACTGTAATTCAAAATAATCAAATCTTAATCTTGTACAGAATGAAAGCACTCACGTGAGCTACTTTTTGTTTTAACATCCTGTTTTCATCTTGTAGGTTGCAGATAAGAGCTTGAAGTGAAGTTTCATTGTCTAAAAGCTGTAATTTGCAGATAAAGGAAGTGTTACTTTAACATAAAAATCCCAAATGCTACTTAGCTATGCTGTTAAACTGGAAGTAATCTTTTTTTTTTAAATTCCTCTAAAACTGTTTGCTATCAGTGAAACAAATACATACATCTAGGTCTACTTATTTCTATACAGTACATTTCTAAACACTAATGGTATAGCCTACAGCTTTTATTATTAATAAGTAGAGCAAAAATGTACTCAGGTTTTTACCACCTTGGTATTGCTTTTAAATAGATCTGTGTGGTGTCATAAAAGCATACCTGTCTTACCAAATTCTAAGCCTATGAAAGGTAACAAGAAAAATACCAGACATTTTACATGCACAAGGGTCTATGCTGATGACAACAAAGCTTAACAGTTTACACAAACTCCTTGGAAACTACTTGTTTGGAGCAAGGGGAATGCATGACAAAGACACAGATATGCCTTCATCTTGCTTTGTTGTTACTGTCAATTTTGGCCATACTAGGAAGAAATTACTGAGGGGGGAAAAAACCCTGCTTGCTAATTAATTGACTAAAATTATACCTCTCTCTCTTACAGTTGTGACATCTGCTTAAAAAAGCCCCGGTGTACATGAGTAATATAGAACACTTTTGTACAAAATTCCCTAGAATCAGCTAGTAATTGCATCTGAAATTTCTCTTCTTCAACAGGGAAGTCCCCACTGTATAAGGTTAGCTACTTATTACATATATGAAAGTCAATCAAGTTTCCTGTCTATCAATTACAAGTAAAATATAATAATACTTTATATTATATATAGAGTATATATGTATATGAAAATACTTCAAGTCCCTTAAAAAGTCCTTTTTTCTCATACCTACGTTGACCTCTAACTATTTCTTACAGGTAACTTCAACGTAAGTAAGTTTTCTTTGGAAATGCTCCTGGGATGTTTTACAAAGTGGAAGTGAGCATGTATAGAGTTTATCATAAAAGCATAGATGAGTGGTCATGTGAACACAGCATTACCACTACGTAGCAGTAAGAGCATGAGACAGAATTATTCTTTTTTTGTGAGAATTGCCTGTAGCATCCTGCTCAATACTCTCATCAGTTATTGGAGGAGCACCTCTAATGTTATTTCCTTATGGTATTATCATGAATAACCTAACACAACTCCGAACCATCATGACTTCTGGAACAACAGAACAACAGGATCTACCTCTACCCTACGCTGAAAAGCTTCAGCTAAGGTGATAATGCGGCAAAGCCACACAGCCATTAGCAAAGTATGCAAAAATCCAGGTGTTTCTTTGTGCTCCTCAGTAACATTTCTGCAACCTTCCTATCATGAAGCAATTTTTCTAAATGTCCCTGCTGGAGAGAAACAGTGCCTTGCACTGTGAGGCCGGGGGGGAACCCCAGAGAGGAAAAAAAGGAGAAAAGAAAAAAAAAAAAAAGGTAAGACACCTTGACTCACTATTCCCTAAGCAACTTTTTGTAGGCCTGTACTATGTGTGCAAAGCCAAATCCTGATCTGGGAAGACCACGTGCTACAGAGTTCTTAATATAAATACTACTTTAAAATACTTCTACTTCATTTTGTGATTTAGATGATTAAACAAGTAATCAGGAGATACCACCTTCAAAAGCACAGCTCCATCTAGTGGTGCACAGAAGCATGCTGCAGTATAAAGAAGGGACTGTCTCCTGAATATGCAGGGAAAAACGGTAATTATGGAGTTGCTGAGGTTGGAAGGGACCTCTCAAGATCCTCTCTTCTCAAAAAAAACCCTCTAATGATGAGATAAGTGAGATGGCCAAAATGCAAGTGATTGACAACTGCTTCCATCTTAGATTTTTGGTACTCGGAATTATTTAGAGCTTGCCATGGTAGTCTTTCACCCTACATGAAATTATTTAAAGGGATGTTTCTCACCGCTCCCCAGTTACAACTACCATATTGTAACGAACACCTCAAAAGCTAGTAAGACTTTAAAGAAACATAGTAGCAGTAAGAATACCTGATTAGATCTTTCGATAGGCATCTGGTCATCTGAATTCCCCTTCTCTTTTCTTTGCTTCTCTTCTAGACATTTTGCCAGGTGTTGACACATTTCTGCTGTGGATGCTAATTTGCGTTGAAGCTGGTGAGTTTCATCAGTGAGTGAACGGCACAAAACATCGCTGGTGGCCTGCGCCTTCTCTCTCTCTGCCAAGGTCTTCTGAAGTCGTAAGAATTCTCTCTCCTTTTCATATGGAGGCTGATTTATCATCTGCTGTATCTCTCCATTTTTCTCCTCTAGTTGCTGATTTAACTTCTCTACTTCCTAAACATAGGGGGAAGGGGAAGTTATTTAAAAGCAAAGCAACTCAAAAGTCAAAAATATGTCAAGGACTGAATTCCATATTGCAGTAACTCCATATTTCTCCTATACTCACTGCGAAGGACTTGGAAATAGATTTATTTTACTTTTTATATAGTCACTCGACCTTGGAGCTGACAGATCAAAATCAAGAACTGCTTGGATAGCCTTACAAGCACTGCCTAGTCAGCAGAAAGAAGAAACAACCAGCAAAAAATCAGAAAGATTTCATTAAAAGATATACAGCAGCAACAAACTAAATGTGGAACTTAAAAGAAACAAAGTCATTTAAAGGGAATAACTATGGAGACTGAGAAATGCTTACTGGTCCTGCATTCTAAATTACCAGATAGTGGACATTTTCTGAAAAAAAAAAAAAATGGAACCGGAAAATCATCTTATCAAAAACCAGTGAAGTGTATTCATTGCCTGGCACTATCACAAGGACAAAGCAGAGGGAGCATACACAGCAACCTTCCCACCTAGGAAAGGATGAGTGGTAGGGACAAACAAAAGAAAATGAAATCCATGTGGCAGCAATGGCTCTGTTTTGGCCATAGCTGACTCTGCAAGATGCGTGAGGGCATCAGACATATTCTTAGGAAACAACCATGTATCTTGTTGCCGCATGTTCTTGTTGAACTGGAAGCTCTATGGGATCATCCGCACTGCATTAACGTCTCTGCAGGTGCCTAGAGATGAAGTTTGCTTTCTTGCTGGGGTAAACCAGTAACTTTGTAGTACCATGCATCTGAAGTACACCAGCCCTGACTTGGTCAAAAACAGCTTGTGCTTGATCTCTTCAAAAAGAAGCAGATGCTGTAACAGAAACCTCTGCAGCGCAGCTCCTACAGATTGAATGATGATGCCAGTGTAGACCATGAGACAGGTACAAGCTTGACTCTACTGTTCCAGTTCTTAGGGATTTCTAATGGAACTGTAAATCACAGGGAGCAGCACTCCTCTTTGCCAGCACACAGGCCTCTGACTTCACAAAATGTCTGGGTTTTTTTATTATTTTTAATGACAGTGATTTAAGTGTTTCTAATTGGGCATTTCTATTTATTGCTAAAAAAGAATAAAATTAGTATCTAACTTACAGAAATAGCACTTGCTCTTATTACTGACATTTAAATTGTTCAGCATCATGCTAAATTTCCCCTTTGCTATAAGACATTCAGCAGACTTCAAAATACATTCAGATACCACAGGTTTGTGTCTCTCTGCAAAGTGTCAGTATGATCATGTCTTACTACAAATTTCCAAACTTGAACTTAGTTAAATGTATTTTAGGTGAATGTCATATATGGAAAATGTTTTGTATAAGCATTAGGTCAAGAGATTACTTATGACAAAAATACTTGTTTCAATTTTAAGTACTGCCTCTTGGTTTGGAAATTCCTTTATGCAGCTTCATATAGAATGATTTAAAATTCTTTAAGTATCTCAAACTGAATATGGGAAAGTTTCAATTACAGTAGCAAAAAGAGCACTTGTGTCAGATGTCACTTGTCTTAGTGTTGAGACTTTTTTCCTGTCATAAAAGATACCGATTTCCCTAATCTACGTCCTCACAATCCAGGCTTGCGAGTTACTTCTCCAAGTATTAACGCGCTGCCCTAATGTCAACACAAAAATCCATTTCTAAGGGCACTTCAAAAAAACCCCACTTTAACAGAAAAAGTGGTGGCATCAGTTGTTTATCCTACAGAACAAAACTGTTGCACCTGATAAAGAGAAGGTACCTCTATCACCTGATACAGAACTTCCAAATTTAGGGGGTTTTTTTACTATTTTTCTTTCTCCTTGTGAAAATAGTTGCGTGAAGATTGATAATGCCACTCCTAAGTTTTTGTTTCAGGATTTTACAGTTCACCTTCTTGAACTTAAGGCAGTGGGAACTACTGGTGGATACAGACGGCAGAGTCGCTTTGGGCACAGTCCACCTCTGGGCACACAGCGACAGAGCAGGTCCAGTCAAAGGCACCAGCATTGCACGACGGGGCTCAAAACATTTGCTCTCTTGTCCGGGCTCTGCTACCGCCAGCTCGCTGTGCCACCCCGGGCAAGTCACTTAAACCACGCTGTCGGCGCTGGTGCCTGCACACCCCCATCCGTTTCCAGAAACGCCAAGTGAGCCGTCTGAATGCAAAACATCTGCTCCCTCCATTCAAGACAACCGCTGCCGGCCTTACTAAGTTTAATTACTCGTTTCTTTCTAGAGAGGAGCGCGGAAGCACAGCCCCCGAGGCGAGTGCTGCTGCCACTCCGCGGGTACGCACGCACCCCTTCGCCCAGGGCGGCGAGGCGCTGCCTGCCAGCGCTGTTTCGAGGCCATTCGCGGTTTTACCTGGCTCAGAACTTCCACTCTCCGCGCCGAGAGCCGCTCGCTGTCCCTGAGCTGCTCCCTGGCCCGGCCCAGCTGCTCCAGCAGGCTCTCCACCAGCGAGCGGGCCGGCTCCGCGCCTGCCGCCCCCGCCTCGCCGCCTGCCGCCGGCGGCTGCCGGGCCAGGCTGCTCCGCAGCTCCCGGATGGTCGCCTCCTTGGCAGCCAGCTGCAGCTGGAGGTGCTTCAGTTGCTGAGCGGACTCGTGGTACAAGGTGCAGAGCGCGTTGTACCGAGGCACTTTGTTCTTCAGGCTCCTGTTTTCCCGGTGCAGCTTCTCCAACGTCTCCTCCACCTGTTTGAAGCGGGCCGCCAAGGGGTCCGTGCCGCTCCCCTCGCTTACCGAGCACATGGCCGGGGAAGCTGAGCCGCGGTCACGCCGCTGCCCCTTCTCTTTCTCCTCCAGGGCGAGCAGTAATCCGGCCAGGTGCATATAAACACGAAAAGGAGCCAGGCAGGGCTAGGGCTGCTGCTGTTCTTGCTGCGGCCTCGCTCTTCCGCCTTCCCCGCCGGGGGAGGAGGACGGCCGCTCTCCTTTAAGCGCTCGCAGGACCCACCTGCTGCCCTTCCCCGCCGCCTTTCAACAGGCCAGCCGGGCCGGGCCGCGCTCCGCCTATGTGGAGGGGGGATCCCCGCCGCGGGGGCGGGAGCCGGCCCCGGGGGCAAGGCTGGCCGGGGAACCCCGGCAAGGGCTGGAGAGGAGAAAAACGCAGCCGGGGTTGCGCGGGGAGAGGGGGGAGCGGGCGCGGGCTGACAGCCGGGGGAAGAGAGGGGCCCCGAGGCGGGCGGGCGGGCGGAAGGGGGCTGCTGAGGGGTCGGGGGAAGTCCGGGCAGAAGGAGGGGCCGCTGTAGGGAGATGGCTGAGGGGAAGGGAGACTGCTGCAGGAGGGGCCGCTGAGGGGGGAGCTGGGCCCGGGGAGCACGAGGGGCCGCTGCGGGAGCTCCAAGTCGAACGAGGGGGAGTGGAGACCGGTCGGGGGAGGCGGCGGGCACGGTGAGGGTGGGACTGGCGGGAGACCGCTGAGGGGGAAGAATCCAGGGCCCTTCGCGGGGCTGGAGGAGGGGGCTGGCCCCGGCTTGCGAAAGCCCCGTGTCGCGGTTCCCCGGCGCCGTACAGGGACCTTCCCTCCCGGCAGCGGCGCGGCGCGGCCCGGCCACTCGCCCGACGCCGGCCCCGGGAGGTGGCCGGGCCGGCGCATGCGCCGCGTGGCACGGCCGGCGGGGGCGTCTTCCCTCCCTCAGGCGGAGGCGCCGGAGCGCGGTGTTGCCTTGGCGCTGCCTGCTCCCTTAGAAAAGATCTCGAAGAGAACGACATCTTCCAGTCATCAAAGTTGATGTCATCATCTACGGTTTATGCCCTCAGGATTGCACGTGGAGATAGAGTTCGTGAGTAAATCCAGCTGCCTGACACTGAACCAACAGACGCCTGTCGGCCCATCCTGTGGTGGGTAACTCTCTGATTAACAGGGTAGAGAGAGAACCTGTTAACCACGGCCAGAGCTGTGAGCTTGCTCTGGTGAGGTATTTCTCATATAAATAGAGGGTATGGTAAGCTGGGCTAATGTATTTTTTTCATTGGTTTAGTTATATCCACATCATAGTGTTAGAAGAGCTTGGGAGGAGAAAGCCTTTAATCAGTACAAAAATAAAGCCCAGGTTACATTTTGTTATTATTTGTAACAATATTTATTGTGTATGTATATATATGTACGCATGTATATAATAATGGACACATCACAGAGCTCAGCACACAGTCGTATTGCACTAGGTTCCGTGCACTTGTAGAAGACATTTCTGGACCAAAAGGCACATCTGTCCAATTACAGAATAGGTGAAAATCACCTCATGCCAGCAGTTGGGGGGGCAAAAAGAGACGACATTAGTCAGTGTGATAGAGAGCAGCCTCGTTGTGTTAGCACTTTAGCCGCTCATAGGCGTCGTGGTAAGAAGACACAAAAATGAAGAATTTGTGTGGAAGAATTTACAGGAGTCGGAACATGATGAACAGAGAAGATGCTCAACTGCAAAGTCAAGACGCTCAGTTCCACTGGCAGTGGATTGAAAGCCTTGCAATGCTGGTGCAGCTGAAATGCAAGGTGTGCCATTTTGGCCTTTCATGAAGACAATGGGTATAAGTTGAAATGAGAAGTTGCAGCTGGATATAAGGAACAGTTTTGCTGTGAGGGCAATTGAACATTGGGGCTGCCTTGAGCAGGAGTTTGGGCTACAGACCCCCTGAGGTCCCTCCCGATATTTATCTGGTGATTCAATTCAGCAATAACAGAAGGGTGGAAAGTGGTTATCTTGTCACCTCAATTATGCTAGAAACGGTTATCTAAAAGGCTGGGAGTGACACATTCAGAACAGTCCCTTATTTTAGCTACTTACAAAAATATAACTGGATTTTATGGGGCTAGAACACCCTGTGTGACAGAAAAGGGCAAAACACTTAACACCAGAGACCTGTATCTTGGGCATTTGTTAATTCACAGAATCACAGAATCACTAGGTTGGAAAGGATCTTCAAAATCATCAAGTCCAACCATTAATCCAGCGCCATCATGTCCCCTAAACCATGTCCTGAAGCGCCACATCCACACGTTTTTTGAACACTTCCGGAGATAGAGACGCCACCACCTCCCTGGGCAGCCTGTTCCAATGCTTGACCGCTCTCTCGGTGAAGAAATTTGTCCTAATATCCAGTCTAAACCTCCCCTGGCGCAACTTGAGGCCATTTCCTCTTGTCCTATCACTGGTTACTTGGGAGAAGAGACCAACACCCACCTCACCACAACCCCCTTTCAGGTAGTTGTAGAGAGCGATAAGGTCTCCTCTCAGCCTCCTCTTCTCCAGACTAAACAACCCCAGTTCCCTCAGCCGCTCCCCATAAGACTTGTGCTCCAGCCCCCTCACCAGCTTCGTTGCCCTTCTCTGGACACGCTCCAACACCTCAACATCCTTCTTGTAGTGAGGGGCCCAAAACTGAACACAGCATTCGAGGTGCGGCCTCACCAGTGCCGAGTACAGGGGCACGATCACTTCCCTACTCCTGCTGGTCACACTATTTCTGGTACAGGCCAGGATGCTGTTGGCCTTCTTGGCCACCTGGGCACACTGCTGGCTCATGTTCAGCCGGCTGTCAACCAGCACCCCCAGGTCCCTTTCCGCCGGGCTGCTCTCCAGCCACTCCTCCCCAAGCCTGTAGCGTTGCATGGCGTTGTTGTGGCCAAAGTGCAGGACCCGGCACTTGGCCTTATTAAACCTCATACAGTTGACCTCTGCCCATCGATCCATCCTGTCCAGATCCCTCTGCAGAGCCCTCCTACCCTCCAGCAGATCAACACTCCCACCCAACTTGGTGTCGTCTGCAAACTTACTGAGGGAGCACTCGATCCCCTCATCCAGATCATCAATAAAGATATTGAACAAGACCGGCCCCAGAACGGAGCCCTGGGGAACACCGCTTGTGACCGGCTGCCAGCCAGATTTAATGCCATTCACCACAACTCTCTGGGCTTGGCCATCCAGCCAGTTCCTCGCCCAGCGAAGAGTAAACTCGTCCAAGCCACAAGCTGCCAGTTTCTCCAGGAGAATGCTGTGGGAGACGCTGTCAAAGGCTTTACTAAAGTCCAGGTAGACAACGTCCACAGCCTTCCCCTCATCCACTAGGCGGGTCAGCTGGTCATAGAAGGAGATCAGGTTGGTCAAGCAGGACCTGCCTTTCATGAACCCATGCTGGCTGGCCCTGATCCCTTGGTTGTCCTGCACATTTCATCTTATAGATAACGTAAATACCCCATGATTAAGGACACTGAAAAATCTATGTGTGGAAACGAGGGAATGCAATTTTTCACTCTCTACTGGTAGTACAGAGTTACATCCTACAACCTTAAGGCACGGTTTTGCTGGGAAGAAGGTAAAGTTCCATACTGAAAACACCTGCACTTTATAGTTTGCATACACATTAGTAGGTAAAGTAAAAAACTACATAGACTTCATTTTGTATTTTCAGCATCATTGTGCTGCAGTCAGAGCTAAATGAAAAATTTGGAGCAAGATTGCTTTTGCTGACTGTCAGAATATTTTGTAGAAACATATGGTGAAGCCCTAGTAATGGAGATATTTTGGTTTCGTGCCAGTTCAAATAGCAAACTGCAAGGAAACTCAGAATTCCCAAGTGTCTGCAGATAGGGCAGTGATGTCCTTATACCAAACATCAGGGAATTTAGTTATCTATCAAACAGAATACCTTATAATACAGTTATATTTGTGGTATTGTATCAGTGTATTAAAATCAAGCATTGCATCTGATTACTGAAAACTTGGTATTAATAGTGCTTTGGGTAAAGCTAGCACTTGCCTGAGGAAAACACCACTGACTTGAGGGAAATTTGACCTGCGTAAGCCTTGAGTAAGAAACTGATCCCATATGTTCTCAGGAATGCCCTGAGATGACTCTTTGCTTTTGTCAATTCTGAAATACAGAGGAATTCCTGGGAATTCAGTAAGAGAAGCTGGTGCCAAAGAATGAGTCACGTCTTAAGACATGTTTCTTAGTGTATCTGGCTTTTCCTGGATTGCCTCTCGTGTTCTGTTCATGAGATTTGCCGATAAAGCATCTGGTCTGTGGAGTGGCATGTTTGTCCTTTTTTAGTTTTAGACAATCAGATTAAGGCTTATTAAGTACAGTAATTCTGGTCAGAAAATAATTGCATGAACAGCAGGTATACTCTGCACTACTTTATATAAACAAAAAACTTTATTTTCCATACCTTACTGGTCTCAACTTGAAATATAAGGTGAAGTTTGCTTTAACTCTTTCCCAGTATAGGCTGTAACAGGATATTAAAGCCATGTGAGAAAATTCTGAGTTGCGTGTTATGGGAATTACTATAGCGGGAATCCCTTGTTGCCAGCCAAGCCAGGAGCAAGGAGAGAAGTTTGTTGCAGTGTTAAACCCTATAACCTGGCCCAAAGGGTCCAGGGCTGGAGATTGTAATGGAAATACTTTTACATTGTTATTACCCATGATTCGAGTTGCTTGTTATACGAATTACTACAGCAGGAACCACCTGAACCAATGGAGGAGAAGCCTTACAAGAAGCAGTGCACATGCAGCAGTGACCCGACCCGAGCTGGCTTTGGTGCCCAGTAACTCCAACACACCACCTCGCCTGTCCTGAGTGACCTCCATAAGAGATGGAGCCCAGAGTCATGGGCTAAGTGAACTGAATGGACATTTCAAGGACATTTGAGGACATTTTACAGGGGTGGTTCATAGACTAAGGGAGTGATATCTGTGTGTTATATCAAAGGATGGGAAGGGGGGTGGTGGTGAATGAGGTTGCGTTGGATAGTGTGGGACCTGAGCATGACATAAATTGTATGGAATAAGGGGTGGAGAATGTGCTGGTTTTGTCGGGGGTAGCGTTTATTTTCTTCACAGTAGCTGGTATGGGGCTGTGTTTTGGATTTGTGCTTGAAACTGTGTCGATAACACAGGGGTGTTTTTGTTTCTGCTGAGCAGTGCTTACCCAGGGTAAGCAGTGCTGATCAGAGTCAAGGCCTTTTCTGCCTCTCACCCCACCAGCAAGGAGGCCGGGGGTGCACGAGAAGCTGGGAGGGGACACAGCTGGGACAGCTGACCCCAACTGACCAAAGGGATAGTCCATACCATATGTTGTCATGCTCAGCATATAAAGCTGGGGGAAGAAGAAAAGGGGGGACATTCGGAGTGATGGGGTTTGTCTTCCCAAGTAACCGTTAGCGTGACAGAGCCCTGCTTCCCTGGGGATGGCTGAACACCTGCCTGCCCATGGGGAGTGGGGAATGAATTCCTTGTTTTGCTTTGCTTGTGTGCGCAGCTTTTGCTTTACCTATTGAACTGTCTTTGTCTCAACCCATGAGTTTTGTCACTTTTACCCTTCTGATTCTCTCCCCTATCCCACTGAAGGGGAGTGAGTGAGTGGCTGTGTGGGGCTTAGTTGCTGGCTGGGGTTAAGCCATGATGGACTCATAGATTAACCATAATTATAAGCTGCAGCATGTTTACACTACTTACATGGGAAGAGGTGAACATCCTTTATATACGTTACTACATTGGATGTTCTGATAATTTAATGTTCTACATATTTTACAGTTGGAATGGCAAACTCCTGGAGAGGAGTTAGATCAAAGACTTTCAGGATTCCTGAAACTGGGTGAACTCATTGTTATGATGTATGTATGTAGCCACCTCTCTGCATTGAGGCTCTGATTTGGATCACAACATTCCTCTTTCACTCTTGTTTTCCATATATATACATAAAAATATTTAGTGTATTAGGAGAAATAGAGTGGGTTTTATTTATTTCTAATGTAAGCTTTTCACCACCTTTTTTTCACAGTTTGAACTTTGGAGGATGTCAAAACCAAAAGTGTTTTGATGCTTAAGGCAGAGTCCCAGGACCTGTGTCCTAAATCACAGTAAGGCTGAAATAATCAAAATGAAGACCCATGACATTGGTCAGATCCAAAGCAGTCCTCTTGCTTTCCCTAAGAAGTGTTTCATTCACGTTTATTTGGATTAAGATGGTTCAGTCTCATCTTTATAGGTGCTGGTAGATAAGCAGAATATATACTTGTATGTATCTCTCACAAGTCTTTTCATCAGTTCAGACCTATATCCAGGCAACAAGCTTATATTATGCCGTCTTACTTTTTAATGCCTTAGATTTTTCCTGCAGTTCACCTTTCTGTGCAGGCTTTCTGGCATTCTGGATATTCCCCCTCGCCACGTGTTTAGCTATTTCAGGCCCTGCTTTAGTTTCTTCAGGATATTTTCCCTTTTTGCAGTTTCTCTTTTGTTGGCCCAAGGCACAGTAGTACCAGTTCACTGGGTCTATCCTTGCAAACTGGGATTTACTTCTGTTGCTGTCTCTTGATCTGAGTTCAAGCAGTATGCTTCGTGCTTTAGGAAATTCTATCATTACCTAACTGATTTTTGAGCTGCGGTTTTATTTACGGGAAGGTAAAAAGTTTTCTGTTTGTTGAACACAAGCTACCAACAACTGGAGACAGTTTTCATACTCACAGGCTTAGACCACTACAGCTACGACTCCTACTTAGAAGTAAGCTACTTCTTTGAGCTTGTAGTTTATAAAACTTAAGGATTTACCCATGTCTACTCATTTCTGGTGGGCAGTGCAGGATATGCTGGCTTGTATTTGTCATAGGACATTTTTTCCTAAAGTCTGATGTTTTGAAATACTCCAGAAAAACCTTTTTTTAGGTTGCAGGAAACACTGCCCAGTTCTGACATTCTTAACATATGATCCATATTACAGATTCTTTGAGGATTCTATATATACTGATTGAATTTTCTGCTTGGATTAATATAGAGTTTTCTGGTTTCTGTTATTCACCTTTCCTCAAAGGCCAGACAGTTTTGAAGCTAAACTGGGCGGGGGGGAAATTAATCATTTTTAGTATGACTAAATGCCAGGCAGCCAGTTGCAAGACTGGAAACAAAAGGTTGCAGGTGAAAACTTCATTGTTTGTGGATTTGTTTTATACATTAATATTGTGTAATGAAGCTTCCTAATGCAGGCTCCATGGTGTCTGTGGTCCAGACCACTCATTCTAACTAGAACAAAATCAGTTTACCCATTTCTGATCTTTAGCTTTTCTGACCTAGAGAACAAACAGACCTCTAGAGTTTGGTTAGAGAAATGTTTGATATAAATGTTTATTTTAAATATTTGTTTTAAAAGGATGATTGGGAAAGGTAATTTCCTTAGACTATTGGGAACCTCAAAAAAAATTTTAGTTGAGTAGGAATTCTGTACATAAGTCAGGGAAAAAGCAATATTGGAGGCTTCTTAGTATGTCCTTGGTACTAGATGGTGAAATAGTTTTCAGAACTAGAATGTTGAAGAAAGGCTGGGAGGAGTTAAGTAGGTAGAACAAGAAAGTGGAAGTGTCATTGCCACACCATTCACTCCCCTCCCACACACCATGCCATTTCCACATAAATAACAACATTTACCAAAATTCTGATTAGTGTCCGGTTGAAAGGCCAGAAACGGCATGGTAATGTTCCTCTGGACCTTCACCTATAAAGCAGAAAATCCATCAATCATCCTGGTGGGATGGGGAAAAGCAGTTTTCAGCAGAGTTTTAAATTCAAGTCATTAATGTAGTCTTTTGTAGACTGGACTGAAGAAGTAATGCCATATAAATACCAATGGCTGAAAACTTCAGCTCTTGTTTGAATATATTTTTGTTATAAGCAAAAGTAAGCATATTCTTCAATGTAGAAGAGTTGTCCATCACACATGAAGTAGACAAGCTTTTTGACACTTTCTGCTCTCAAATAGAATTCATGGAACATGAAAGAGTAGTATTTCCGAGGAGCCTGCATGCCAGTATCTGTTCAGCCTTAGCATGTGTATACGGAGGGGTTAAAAGATGGAATTTTGGTCCGTGGATGGACACTGGGTGAGAAGTAGATAGCTGGGAAAACCGCAGCAGAGGGGTTAACAGGTGGAATATTGGTGTGTGAGAAAACGGCAGTTAGCACAGGAGAAAATGGATGGCTGGGTGAGAAATAGATACTATGCTGAGTGAGAGAAAACAGCCCACAGATAAGAAAGTTGATCAAGGCTAGGGGAGGATGTGGAAGACATGCAGTAATGGAAGAATATAAAGCACAATTCACAATTTTGTTTGCCTTGCAACATTCTGCTATTGGCTTGAGCATGGTTGATACATGACTGCTGGATTATGGTAAGATGCCGCGTGAACAAAGCCTACGAACCAATAGACGGTATGGCTGTGTTGCATGCAGCGCACCTGGCCAGCAGGCGCATACGCCGTAGGCTCCCTGTGTTGAGAGGTGGCAACCGAGGCGTGTTCCGACACTCGCTGGCCACGTGTGTCGGAACCCATCCCTCTGCAAATGTATAAATACCGGGATTTCTTGAAAGTGATAACTCCTGAGAAAAGCCACTGCAGCTATTTTTCATGGGTAAATTTGCCTGAGATATCACCAAGTGGCACAGGAACTTGAACTTGTGGTACAGTGAAATATGCCTGTTTCAACAGGAATAAATCTTTCTGGCTCTAAATGAAATGCTTTTTCCATTTAACTATATTTATTCAATATGTTATGCTTGTTTCTGCGTTAATGTACATTTTGGGGCAAATGACCGTTTGTTTGGCAAAATCATTATACTACCTTTTTGTCCTAAGCTGTAGCGGAAGGACCATAAGGAATCCTAGGTGTGTGGTTTTCATTAAAGTTTCTGATGAGAACTACTAATATATTTAACTGAACAAATGTAATGGAGTGAGTTTGAGAATATAATTTGAGAATCGATTGACACTGATTTCTAGGGTCTCTTCCCATGAGTTTACTGCTTGACTTCGAGTAAGTCTTGTAACATCTTAGTTTGCTTTGCCATTTGAACCTTGCACTAGTAATAGTGACTTCTTGTTGTAGATGGTTTAAAGGCAAAAAGGATGCAGCATATTAAGTATTTGGTCCATGGAATGAAGATCACATTCCATTTTAATTTATCCTTACTTAATTTTTAGACAAAATCTCAAAGTTTTTACTTAAAACTGGTTAGCAGAATGACATCAGTATCTGACCCATTATGACTTCTTTTACTGATACACTTCTCTGCTTATGACTGAAATGCTTAGAAGTCAGCTGTGAGAAAGTTAACTGTGTTTTGCATAAACAAAATAATGAATGATCTCTACACTGGAATACTCTACGTACTGGCTTCTTTGGGAGCTAGTCTTAAGTAAGTCATATTTAGCGTAATTGTGACATTCCAGTTCAAGTGTGTCCAGATACACAGACACCTTCAAAAGGACTAGTTTCAGAAACTGGTTTTGAACTTCCACGAAAGTCATGGTTTTGATGTAAATGACTTAGGAAATACTCCTGTTTCTCCGAGGGCTGGTTGAAATATTGTCATAATCTTATGTTTAGTGAAATTACACCTTTTTAACAAACTTAAAGCTGTTGTTACAAAAGAGGTATGATCCTCTGATACAAATTCTCTGATATAGCTGGGAAAAAACAAAGACCTGTTGGGACCATCTCTATTCCTCAGATGAGTTGGCCTGTCTCTTCCTACAAACTTTGCTTCTATTGTATCTGTAGGCCATTTGCACCATGTACCACATTTGCACCATCACTGCTGTGACTTACAGATAAAACAACTTCTTGTAGCATTTTTAATCTGATTTCTGAAACGATGATGATGACCATTAGCTGACCCAACAGCTGTAAAAAAATGAAACATAATCTCCCCCGTCTCTTATTTCCTGTGAGCTGTCCAGGAAGCGTCTCAGAATGAAAGAAAAACTATGAATTTGCCAGGTAATGAATCCGTCTCTTGGTTCATGGTTCTTTCTTGTAGCCAAAATTACAGGTTTCTTGTAAACTTAAAGGAAATGGAGTGAAGGAGTTCACTTGCGTGATAATGAGAGTAGCCAAATGATTGATTAGCAGTTGAGGAGAAAACTGTGCTTTGGGCATTATTGATTTTTAGAGGTACTAGAGGAGTTTGGTGGGCTGACCCCAGGTGGCAGGTAAGCCCCCACCCAGCCACTCACTCACTCCCCCCAGCAGAAAAGAACCGGGAGGGCAAATATGGGAAAAATTTGTGGGCTGAGATAAGTTTAATAAGGGAAGAGGGGAAAAAAAGAAAAAGAAACCAAACAAGCGATGCAAAGGCGATCACTCACCACCTCCCACCAGCAGACTGGTGGCCAGCCAGCCTCTGAACAATGGCTACTTTTGAAACGCCACCCACCCCAGTTTTATTGCTGCACATGATGTTATGTGGCATGGAATAGCTCTTCGGTCAGTTCAGGTCAGCTGTCTGGGCTGTGTCCCCTGCCAACCCCCTGCCCACCCTCAGCTGACTCCTTGGGCATGCCGAGTGAGAAGCAGAGAGGGCCTTGACGCTGTGCAAGCCCTGTGCAGCGATAGCTAAAACACTGGTCTGTTATCAGCACTGGTTTGGTCACAGATCTCAACCACAGAACTGTGTGGGCTGCTGTGAAGAAAATTAGCTCCATCCCAGCCAGACCCAGGACAAGAAGTAAGTGGCAAAGAGCGTTACTCCAAAAAAGAGGTTGAGGAGGACATCAGTATTTTGTAGCATTTACATGGCTCTTGTAATTTTTATTTAATGGACGCAAGCAAGGGTTTTTTCTCTATTTTGGAATGAAGAAACCTGAAGCAGTGCGATAGCAAGATATTTTTTCAAAGTTGCATATAACATCAAAAGACTACAAGCTGAAGAAGCATAAAATGCTCGAGCTACAAAACGCTGAAAAGACTTTGGAGAAGAGTACAAATACATAGGCAATTTTATAGATGTAATGTCTGATAATAATAGGATCAGAACTCGTTTATGACTACTGCTAATAGAAAAAATGGTGTTTAGAGTAGTCAGAAAACAAAATTTGTTTCTTTACCAGGTTCACTCATGGATTAATGTCAGTCTATACTAGATGATACTTAAAAGACATTTTCCAGCGTCTCCTTTTCCCATCTTCATTAATAACATCTCTTACCTCAGCAAAATTCTCACAAGTACATTTCTTGCAGAGCAATGTAAGCCAAATGGAACCAGTCTCTGCCAGCGCAGCACCTTCAAAATTTACCAGCATGTCTTTATAACAACTATAGGATGTTTTTGCACAAGGGAACTATGATACCTGTCATGTCAATGGCTTTTCTGACAGCTGTTCTGACAGAACACATGACATTCAAAGTTCTGTTATCCCCAGGGTGATCCCTATGTATTTATTCCTGCAGCAGCCTGTAGGTGGGATTGCAGAAGAGGGATTTAATATGCTTGGGCAAGAGGCAAATGGAATTGAGAAACTGGCCTTCATGTGCGTTGTATGAGGAACACTGTGCGAAAAGGACTTTCTTGAGTGCTTTATGTGCGGAGCGGTTTGAGAGTCTTGTGCTCCTTCAGGTGCCCTGTTGGAAAGAGAGATGCTTTTGCATGGAGCAGGGAAGTGCTGCCCCTGCATACTGTGCAGCTTGTGAACCCCATGCTGCTGTTTCAGTATGGAGCTGGTCCATACTCGGGTGCTGCTGGGACTGCCCGAAATTTCACGGGCTGTTCCTCACTGGTGCACAAATACTGTGACACTTGCCAGAGGAGTCAGCCTGATGCTGATTTGGTCCATATCTGTCTTGCTATGGCCTTAGTTTTACAAAGAAACCTGGAATCTTCAGAATCCATGAGGGCAAATGGCGGAACAGGGCACTGCCAGCCTCTCCAAATCACTCTTCTCCTATCCCCTGTGCACAGAGGCTTCCCCGCGTGTAGAAATGGATAATGTGCCCAGTTCTCCCCAGTCCTCTGAGAGTGTCAGCCTTGCAGTGACTATGCCCCGTCTGGCTTGTTCATAGACTGGATAGGTTTAGCTAAATACATCATGAGATGTGGTAGAGTGAAGTGGTAGAATGGGGAAGTGATACCTTTCTCAAAGTGTAGCATGCTCAATATGATGGGGAGTGGCAAAAGTGTATTATTACTGTTACTTCAGAAGGGTGACGCTGAGTAATTTGAATAAATGTCTGCTATTTATGGTTCTTGATTTCAGATCTGTGTGAGAGATGTACTTCTTTTTCCCAGCATGTGCATCATTGTTTTGAAAGTAATACAAAGTTATTTGATTCTTGTAGAAGATGAGATGGGAAGATGTGCGCGTGTAGCAACTGGTATGGAAGCAAACTGGGAAATACCTGCACCGCTTGTGTTTGATGCAAATATGTGCTCTTGGCTGGTGGTGATCCGGAGTGTGATGTTGTTGGTTAATACGCAGAAGCCATCCTGCCACTGATACGGGGCATACCATTCAGAAAGGCTGTTCTTCGATATTCTGCCTCCTCTGCTGAAGCAGAGAAAACCACCCAGCAACACTGTGCAGGCTTGTAGTGATGGGGGTTGGGAATAGGCCCCCTTCACACAGCTTTCATCTGTGAAATCAGGCTGGCAGATTGCCCTGCTTCCCAGGCCACCTGATCCAGCATCCAGGCGCTGGATGGATCATACAAGTCTGACATGACATAACTTAAAAACTGTACACATACACGGCCAATCTTGGTTCACATCCCTAGTTTTTATGCATGGACCTTTTAACTTTCTGGATTTCAGTCAGTATTGCATATGTAACCTGCTGTTGGAGCCATGGGTGGACCAACAGTTCTGCAGCAGGAGCTGCCTTGAAGCTCAGGGCGACAGCCTTGGTCCCTGCCCGAGCAGCGCTGCAGGGGTGCCTGGTGCATCAAGCCGTGGACCTTGCTGGTCCTGACCCTGCCTCACTGACCCCCGCCTGCCTCGCTAAGTTCTCGTCTGGTGAACACCCGACGTCGGCTGGCCCTGGTCCCTGCCAGGGATGCTGCTCAGTGCTTCTGGCGATGGGTCCTGCGGGACCGTGGCTTTTGTGGGTACAGGCACTGGCCCTGCCTGCCTTGCTGTCCCCCTTGGTTCTTGGTCCTCTTCCCTTCTGCAGCAGCCCACTCCCGCTGCTCCCTGACACCCATAGCACTGAGTTAGGCCACCTCCTGGTAGTGGACTGGGATGAATGAGCTCCATGATGTTGGAAAGTCTCTACATGTACTAAGAATGGCACCGTATTAAAACCCTGGATTCAGAGCTTGTCCTACAGCCCTGAGGTGTTGACGGTGAGATATTGTTTGTTTTGTTAAGGTATCCAAGATAATGGAAGTACTGATTTGTGTCCTCCAGATTCCTGTGTTTATAGCCTGAGGCACATAGCACATGCCCTGGCACATGGTTTTGAGCATGCAACTCCTCTTTTCAGCATGCTCCTCCTTTGTAGGAGCCTGCTAGCGAGGCTACTGGAAGAGGAAGAACATTAGCAGAGTCATGTGCTTATTGTCTGACCATTGAGCAAATAGTCCTCTGAACTGTGCTCTTAAAGATGTAGTTATTTTTTCCCCAAAAGACGCCCAGGAGCATGCTAACACAGAAGCAGACTGGATAACTGGGAGATCAGGGCACAGGAGCAAACTCACTTCACAATGGAATAAATCCACAAATCTTTATAAGGAGCTTGCTTATTGTGTAGTATCTACCTGAGCCGCTGCTAACAGCACGGGGTGACAGAAATGACCTTATGGCATTTGCTCTATTTTATTTTCCCCAAGAAAAGCTTGGATTATTTTACTTGCCACATGTCTGCTGTTGCTTTTTGTTTAAAATCTGTGTGTTGCACTGTAACTGGGAGAAGTGAAAGTTGAAAATTTGCCATACGCTTGAAAATTATTAGCCTGTATATACTGAGAGGATCATCAACATTTGTCACTGCTGCTCTTCTAGTGTTTCCATTTAAAATTCTAAAAGCCAATGTTTATTGATGTCAAACATCAATAAACTTATGTCAGGAGATCAGAATAGATGGAGTGACATCCTGCCATGTGTGTATCCTTCCTTAAATGATGCCAGGCTCTCTTGGCACACCTCTGTAAAGAACATCTCTGCTTGGATGCGCTCAACTTTCGTATTAGTCTGTGAGTCGCATTAATGTTTAGTTGGGTATCTCTTCTTGTATCACGCTGATTTCCATACAACAGTCAGGCTATTTAAGGTCTGTTTAATCAATCTGGTGCGACGCTTACTGGGAAAATGAGGTACAATACAGATGTAGGGTGTGGTGTTTTATTTCTTTTGGTTTGCACCGTTACGAACTTTGTTTTCAGTTGTATTTGTGTAGCAAAGCACGGCGAGTACTTAACTCTCTGTGCCAGTCAAGAAAAAGTAGAAGTAGTAACACGGCGATTTGAGCTATCAGGGTTCAGTGCTCAAGACTGTCACGTTTCTTGTTCTGGAGGTCCCCAGTTCAGTCCTTGATGTGTCAGCCAGGAAAATGGCTGTCACAGCTGTACTCGTGACTTTCTGAAATTTTCTCGCCACCGTAAGAAATCAGACTGAACCTGGGCTTAACCGTGTTAGTGCAGCTACAGGAAAATTTCAAAGAACATTTTGGCGTGGGTAAGGACAGGGTCTGAAACTGAGACTTAGTCATAGACTCTTGAAAATTTATAGGATGCTGTTTGTGTGCCTTTCCCGTTTGCATGATGCTGCAAACCGAGAGAAGTGATTCCCCGTGCTGTGCATGACTCTGCAGTTACGCGATTGCTTTACTGCGCGGGGCGGCAGGTGATTTAAAAATAGCTCTGCTTACTCAGATGCAGCTGGTGATTGCAGAAAAATACCGCGCGGTGGTAAAGCTGGAACACCTAGTGCTTCTTTCCCATCACCACCAGCAAACAGAAAGCAAGGTAAAAAAACAGGGGGAGTTCACCTACAGTTCATTTTCAGCATTTTGTGTTTTCTCAGTCCTCTTTGTGGGATCAGGTATTTCTTAGGGTGTGGAGGTCCAGCCATTTCTTATTCTTGTGCTGTTTGCCAGGGTGATGCCAGTCCTGTGTTTCTGTAACTCGTGTTCTCTGTGAGAACAGGTTGTTAGTTTGTATTCCCTTTAATCTGTCCATTTCAGATGGCTCTCACAGGCACTATCGTTCCCACGGGCATCGTTCCAACGTACAGAACATCCCATTGCCTCAGTGTGTCATTTCCATGTTTATACAGATCTTCCCTGAAGGTTAATTACAAGGCTTTTGAAGGAAAAAACCTTTTCATATAAACATTCCAGACTAAAAACTTTGTTTACGTGGTATTATAAAATATTGTATAGAAATAGACATTATATTACAATCGTAGGAGCTGGTTATGTATTGTCAGTTCGAACTTGTGTGCACGTGTAGCCACACACACAGAGTGTATGCTGTACAGTCTTTGCAAATAAAGTGCAAAACTGATACAACATACTGGAGATATCTAGATGATAAAGTCATCAATCTGTACGTTGAGTCCCTCATTCTGTTGAGAGTACTAATGAAATTTTTGAGTTACTTTGGAGCCGTAAATACTTAGTTATCGAGCTTGGGCTGTCATCTTTATTTTGTGTATATCACAACTCAGCCTAAGGCAATATATTTCAATCTGCCAGTGAATATCTCATCTTGTTTGAAACAATTTTCATACCAAAAGATTATGGTATTTACTTCATTATACCCATTTACTTCAGAAATCCTGTGAGTCACTGCACTGAAGAGAAAATGAAACTGAAATCGCCCTGCTAATATTTTCTAATCATTTTTTACTCCAATAGTACCCAGATAGTTCACTGACAGGTCAGGGCTCCAGAGGCTCTTTACATGTTACTCAGGCACCATAGATCAAGGTTCTAACTCCATGCGGCCGGAGGCCAAGATAAAAGGATCATGTTATGATCAGTTCCAAGATCACTTTCTGGCTATGTTTCTCCATTTAAAAAAGAATATAACTAACAAACAAAAAAAACACCCAAAAAACCCAAACCAAGAAGGACAGGAAGAGTACTGCAGGGGTTAGCAGGAAAATGACCAGTGAAAAATCTTCCAGGTAGATTAGACACAAGAAAGCAAGCCTGTGGGTTTTATTTACTTTCAGTCAACAGGATTTTATTATTTACAGGAGCATTTCCATAGTGGTTCTTAGAGGAGAAATGTTCTTAGTGGGCTTCAAGAAATGAAACCAGCAAATTCTGGTAATCTGTAGATTTTTATTGAACTGACATCCTTCTCAAAACATGTTATTTCCATCTTTATTGTATCTTAATGCAGCTGTATGAAAACTGTCATACAAAGAGGTCCAAATCATATTTTACAGTAAGATTTTTAAACATTTCCCCATTACCAATTGTTCCTTTTCTCTGTCTCACTTATGTACTTTTTGTGATCTAAATAGGGGACCGTGACATGTTTGGTTTTCAGTAAAGTAAAAGGAAGTGCACATAGTGAGTTTACCGAGTTTGTCACCCCAGGCTAATAAATTGACTTTCCTCATCTTTGTAGAAGCCATACTTTCCTAGAAATTTTCTAATTCATTATAAAAAAAGTGTTTAGCAGAGCCCTTTATAAAATGTTGAATAAAGCAAAACATCTGTCATAACTGGTCCAGTTACCAGGAAACTGCTGCAGATTTCATTTAACGTTTCTGAAACATTGATATTTGCTCATATTATTGATTTACATCTAATAAAAATATAGAATGTTTATCTGGCTTAGTAGAAATGTACTGCAAATAACTATTACTTAGCAGTAATAATGTTACCTAGCACTCTTCATCTGCTTTTCAAACAGTTTACAAAGGTAAGTATTCTTATTCCCCTTTTAGTGATAGAAAGCCTTGGATGAAGAGGAATTAAGGAGCAATTAAAAAAATATAAGGAGAGAAAAACAGGTGTATTAAAACATAAAGGAAGCCAAATAGAGAAATTTAATCTAGATCTAAATTGGGGTTGAGGGTTCAGGAAGAACACGGTGAGACAAAATGAAATTGTTCTAATATCCTCATTGTAAAGACACACAGTTCTGTTTCATAAGCGAGTTCCGATAGCATCACTCATTTTTCCATACTATTTCCATGTGTTTTTCTCTAGAAAGAAGATAAAGGTGATTAAAAAACGCAAAGCCAATAAACGCTTTCACATCAATAGGAGAATGTGCTCTTTCTCAAGTTTCGTCTGTGTCATCATTTTCCCATAATGTATGTTACATTTTACACGCTGCCTCTCAGTTTCCTTCTTTACTACCAGTAAAAGCTACCGTGTTTTTAGTAATGCCATTTACTGTAGCCAACGTGGGAAAAAACTCCCAACTTTTGTTCTAGAGAAGGAGGCAAATTCTATACCAGAGATTCAGTTCTTCCTCTCACAGATTTCTTCTCGTGTCATCTCAAATAAGCCTAACCTCTGCTTCAGAACCAGCTAACTTAAACTTACCATGGGAAAGCGATTGAAACTAAATTTATCATTCATCTGAGTTTATACTTGCAGCCTGAATCTGATGTCCTTTCCCACAGTTGCTCAGGTTTCTGTTTCTGTCCTGAACTCTTTCATTTTTAGCTCTCAGCCACTTCCCTTCTATTATTATGACAGTACCAAACCTGTTGATGTATATTCAGATTTATATCTGAAATATATAAATACTGATTTATTTTTTAAATAATGAAAAAAATCTCCATCTGACTATTGAGAAGTCAGATTATGGAAGAAGCTGAGAAGTGATGCTGTTAAAAAATCTCAGCTTCTGTTCATCAGTTTCAGTAAAATACTGAACGCTCTTCAGGGGAGCGGTACATTAACATTGCCAGCCGGTGGCCATCTTCAATTGTAAATGGCATCGGTGGGATTTTTCATAAAATGTCCTTTACAATAATATATTAACACTGAAGAGATAAATCAGATCTTTCCCATATTTTTATCAGTTTTCTTGCTTTCCTCATTTCTAACTGGTGCTTTGGAAATGGGTGGTAGCAGAAGGAAGCAGTGGAAATTTTGACTCTTCTACTCCCTTTTCACAGCATTTTTCTGTTCTTCAGTGCTGGGAACCCAGATGCGTTATATTACACATTTCTTTCCTGATCCGTAGAGAAGTTCTGGTCTTTCTCCAGGCTGCTAGGTATCCAGATTCAGTGGGTTTAGTTTTCTGGCTCCTACTTTTGGTAAGAACAGCATCCCCAGCAAGAACATAGCTATTCTGCAGATTTTGCTCAAACTCTCACAATTTAATCCTACCAGGAGAATCACATCACCTAGCCAACACCCTCTTTCAGCTGGGATTGGTAATCCAACAATCATATAGTTGAAAGCTGTAAAATGCTGCCTTGGTCTCTGTTGAAGGACTTGTAGATCCATCACCCCTGACAGTAGACAAGCCTTCTGGGTAACGCTGCTTCTGCTCATGCAGCTGGGAGCATCAGTGGTTCCTGGTGGCACCGTTGCAGTCAATCTGCCATGCTCAGGCGTGCCTTACTGCACCGTGCCTCCGTGGGACGTCCAGGACAGCCTGCCAGGCTACGCGCTTGTCACAAACAGGGGTTCCTACGTATATCCCGAGTGGTGACACTGCTAACTGTGATTGTTGGCTCATGACTGTGTAGCAGGCATGTGTCTCTGGATATGCAAGTTTGTGTGTATTTTGAATTTTGCTGTATTTGCTTTTCCCACACGTTCATCAGAACTGTAATAGTAAAGACATTAGCATTCTTCCTGGCTTACAGAGCTCTCGTTACCTTCATCGCCCACATTTTGCGTGTACTGCAGGGTGGTTTTCTGGGAGCTGCCTTTGACAGTCAACATAGAGCATCGATCCTCATGAGATAAGAATTCTTACCCAATTAGCGAAGTCACTCGGCTGGAGCACCCACGCTCTGAAGTCTTCATTTGATTCAAACGCACATTTTCAATCTAAATCTACAGTGTGTCCAAGGTTCATCTTCATGAAACCATAGCTGTGATGACACATTCTTTAAAATTAGTAACTTTGCCTGACTATGGAAGGCAGTGGTGGATTCAGACAGGCTTAAATCTGGGTTTATTATCATTAGAATATTGGGTTCATTAATCATTAGAATATTTTGTGAGGCCCAGCTCTGCGCTCTGACATCACATCGTCTTTCTGTCATTTTTCCCCACCGTCAGGTGGGTGCTCCCCCTTAGGCTGGGCTGTCCTGGGAAGGACTTGTTGTGAAGTGCGTGGGGAATTTCATGTAGCGCGTTATGTAAATGTAATGCAACACGCACGGTATGTCAGAGCAGTCATCAGTGTAATTTCTAGTTGTGATTGCACTCACTTGAAACTGCTTACGAAAGTAGCATATGATCAGGGGTGAATGTGTGTGTTGTCACTACCGACACAATTTTCTCTGGTGTCATTAGCTGTGAGCGTCTAGTTCATTTAATCACTCCGTGCCCGTTTCCTCCAGAGCTCTGCAGTTGGTGAGTCTGATTTGATTGGCAGAAGAATTAGGTAACTGGAGCGCAAGAATTTGGATTAATATTGCTTTACATCGTGGTGAGATTCAATTAACTTTTATTAATTTTATTTTTAAATCAATTACAAAATAAAAAAAGCTTTTTCATTGAAAGCAAAAAAGTTAATGTGAAATGAAGAAGTAAGTTTGAAGTGTTCACAGAAATTTCAGGGCAGATTCACTAGCCCACTTCAAAAATGCCACCTTTCATGACTTTGGAATATTTTATGGTCCCTCAGGCTACTGTAAGGCCTGTGCTTTGAGTCATGTACTCCAAGTTTTCATATATTCTAATTTTTTAACTTACTTGCCTCATATGTCTTTCTTCTTAGAATAGATAGTTTGAACTTTGAAGTTCACTAATTTGACATCAAATAAGTCCTCTGGCTTACCATCCCCTTCCATTCCTTCAATTGTTCACCATTTTATCTATTGTATCGGCTGAATCTTACCTTATCCTGTACGGTCTTGGGGCACAATGGAAGTTAGTTCTGTGACTCCTCTTCAAGCCTTTGCCCTATTGCAAAACAACTTGAACCCAACAACATTAATTAATGGAAAGAACTGATCTAATCATTGTCTTTGCTGAAAAAAAATTGTTTCTCCTCTTCGACAGTTTTCCTCTTTATGGTCCAGCGGGGGTTTTGCCTGTTGAATAAGTCTACAGAACGTGACTCATGAAATTACAGACGGGCTTCAATTTGTGTATTATTGGCCCATTTGAAATCAGTTTGTGCTACTCACAAGCATACAGTTAATGTTTTCTGTAAGTAAAGCTTTTTCAAGATAATAAGGCCTTGGTATTTGTGCTGATACTGTTTAGACAGATTAAATTATGTTTCAGTTAACCCTGAATAAAGAAAAGTGCAAATAAAAGCAGAGGAGGATTGTAAATTAGAAGATACTAAACCATCGTTATTCAGCATTAAATTTACTTTTACAGAAAAAACCTCTAGATTTTCTTTTCTACTTAAACTGCCCATATATTAAATTAATATCTGAAGAGTGGTCTAGAATAACCATATTTTGGATAACAAGTTCTCCATTCTTTTCCCACACTTGTGCAGAAGATTACTGGGGAAAAATGCCAAGTTTGTGAACTAGAAGTCACCAGGTAAACATATACCTAATCATATATGTGTAAATATATATAGATAGGTAGATACACAACACAGTAGTGGTATGACGATATGACCACATGCTTTTCCCATTCTTACGTTACAGTATGTTACTTTGGGAAAAATACTAAATATAGTCTTTGGAAAAGCAGAAAGCAAGTAAAACGCAACACAGAAAAAATGGCAAGTCCAGTATTTCCCATGCTTCTAACCTGTTCTAATTGTTATCAAAAGCCTTATCTCATAAATAACCAATGATCTTTTCTTTCCTTCTCTTTGCCAGAGTCCCACACTCTCCAGGGACCTGGCTGCGATATAAAAGGATTATAATAACAGTAATAAATAAATACCACTTGCTCATCTGGCTTGGAAAGGGCAGCTGGGCAGCTCTCTGGCTTCAGCCCAGAGGAGAAGGGAGGTCACACAGTGGGTGGGGATGCCAGCAGGTCCCACCAAACCTCCCCAGCCTCCCTTCTCTTCTCCCACCTGTACGGAAAGCTCAGAACAAGTGATATCATCCTTTTTCTTCCCACTTTTTTTTTTTTTTTTTTTTCTAATTTATTATGAACCTGCCTAAGTCCATAACTGACCTTTCAGTCTTCTGGCTTGGCATCTTTTGTTGGCGATTGAATCTCTAGAATCTTGCTGTTTCACAGGGGTTTCTGCACAGGCAAAATGGAAGGGTGAGACCCACAGGCCAACCTGGCCTGGAGGCACCTTCTGGGGAAGGGGGGAAGGAAGGGAGGAAGGAAGGACAGGTCTCCCCGCAGCACAGCGTGGCAGGGCAAGAGGAGGGGAAGCAAGAGGAGCACCTGCAGCGCCGTGTTTCACGTGCGGTGGGCTGAGACGCGGCGCTGGGCTGCACCTGAGGTGCGTGCAGCTGCCGGAGCGTTTCGATGCAGGACGCAAGGCCGTCCCCACAGCCCCTCTGCCACCCCACCGCTCCGCCAGGGCCCGGCAGCAGGTCAAAAGGTAGTTGGCAGCTGCCTTGTGTCTGTGCGTGGTGGTTGTAAAGGAAGCGGAATCCGATTCCTGCCATGTACCCAGCACAGCTGCTCCTTGCCAGCTGTGTATCACATCGAAGCAGCGAAGGCCTCTACCAGAGGCGTGTTGCTTGCCTCTTCCCTTCCAACAAAATGTAGCCGTGACCCAAGCCGCATATTCACGCTGCTTTGCATAGGCGCTGCAAGAGATGCTGGGGAGGGCTAGGGACATGCATCTGAGGGCTAAAAGCCAAACTGGACAGCGTTTGGGGTTTTTTTTAACATACAAAGAGCGTAGCTAGAGAAGGAGGGGATAGCTGCGTTCCCACAGCTTCCCGCCGCGAAGGCGCCGTTTCCCCGTAGCGTCTCGTTTAGCCCATTTCGCAGTGTAAGGATTTGAAGGTGAACGCCGTATTTGCTTGACCGTTCTGGCTGACTCATGCTAAATCAGAAAAAAAGGAGGTCTGAGGAAGCCGCGGCCCTGGGGGAAACTCTGCCTTGGTGCCTGAAGCCGCCTTTGCCCTCTAGTGACAAGCAGGAGCTGGCGGCCGAGCGCAGGAGGGTGCACTGGGCTCTGCCACCCCTGTTGTGGGAGGGGAGCAAAGCATATAAAAGTAAAAATCGTGACACAAACATGTACCACTCGCTCTCTGTGCTGCTTCAGTGTTTATCCTCCAATAATCTTGTGTAATAAGCTTTTTTAATTGGTGCCGTTGGCTGTTCAGAAGGGATATCTGGTTTTGCTTGGATCATAGCTTGTACTTTAATGTCTAAATATTTACAGTATTCTTGCTGAAATAGTAACTAACGAAACAGTAATGGCTTCAATGTTAAGAATGGGTTCCGTTGTGATGGCTGATACAGGGGAGATAGCTGAGATCAGCTGTGGTTCAAATCCCCCTTATCCTCTTGCCTCCATTAGGAATGCTTTGCAAATGCAGCTTTATCGGCACACTGACCACAGTCCAGGGCAACTGATAATCATAAAAGGAGGCAAAAAATGCTTTTGCTGATACAATGTTAGTGGAATTTCTGAAATAAATTTTTGCACCTTTACCGCCAGTTTAGGTGGTACTTTTACACCGCTATACCTGCGCCGGCTCTGGGGCTGGTGGCCATGTCAGTATGAATCGCAGACCCTAACCTATGTCATTGGACTGATGGAAGTTTTAATTTAGACAAGGTTTGAATCGTTGCTCTGTTTGGACTGCACTAACTACCACAAAGGAGCTTATATCAGTACACCACATTCTTCTGAGAATGCATATTCACAGCATGGCTACGCATGCGTGCCGTCACTCAGGGTGGAGACTCCAGCTCTAACCACAGCGTGTGTGCAGCGAATGCCCGCACTTCAGCCTGCCTCGTACCATGGACGTGGGATGTGGGTGCTCTCCACTAGTGCATCCTAGTCCACAGCGGATTTCAGCTTCTCTGCAGTGAGATCGTTGTAGCCCTTTTATTTTTTTATTGCTCATTTGCAAGTTTTATTTTGTACGATAAAGGAATAGTCTCGTTTTCACTGGATTTTCCTGGGGCATCCCTAGCTTCTGACTTTAAGTCGCATGTAACCATGGACAGTCATGCTCCCCGGGTAGGTGGCTGTGCCATGTGTTCTGTCTGAGAGAGGAACTCAGTCCCTGCTCCTGCATGGGCAGAGATCATGCTTCTCAGTATGATCAGGATGAAATGCTTCTCAGCCCTCAGGATGAGATACTCAGTTACACATAACCCTGTATTGTTGTTGCTGAGGAATGATGATCTGCTATGATTGTGCATCACCATACTGATGAAAGATGCTGATGACCTGCTAAATGAGGCAGAGACACATTTTTGGCAACAGCAGGGCATACAGCACCAGGAGTTTCTGTCACACCAATATGTGTGCTGTGCAAAAGCTGCTCTAGTCTTTTGTCCTAGAGCAAGGGGAAATGCAACTCTATTTAGAGGCATTTTTGACAGGAAATCTCCATCTGCCCACAAGCATTGGAAGTCCCTCGGTTCTTACATTTTCACTGCAGATTCCCTACAGGGCAGAATACCTGGAATTCTGGATTCTAAGAAGAATCACTTGTCTGTAGAGGTTTCAATTCCTCCTTGAGATGCTGATCACAGTCAAAGACTCTCACCTGGGATCAAGAAACTTTTTGTTGCCTCTCTCAGTCTTCAGAATATTTACTTTTACGTTACCATTAAGCCAACCCATAGCAAAAAAATTTCAGTTCCTTGTGAGTCATAATCATCCATACAGAGCTTCCCACCCTGACTATCTGTGGATATGAGAGTCATCACCACAAACCTTGCAGTTATGGTGCTCACTTCTTAGGACACAGGGGCTCTTTACCCTTGTGTTGGTGATCGGTGAGAAATAATCACCCAGGGCATATAGTTCCTTACATGTCATTCTGTGTGTCTTTGACTGTGGATGTACTGAAATACCATACTGCCCTAGTTCAAAAGTTCACGAGCCTACGTGAGCCTGGTGTTAGCCAATGCTTACTTCTACAGTAATCATTTGCTAATGCTGTAAAATCCCGGGACTCATATCAGCATCTGCTAATGTGATTCTGCATGTCAAATTTGCAAAAGAAACACATGCTGTGCTTGTCTTGGTCACATGTCGTAGCAACTGATGATGCTCAACTCTTCCTAGATCTGCCTGAAGGATGATTTTTCTTTCACAAATCCTGCCCAGGCTGACAGCAATGTAAGTTCATGGAGCCTGGAGTCCCTGTAGATGGCCTCAGGTCACAGGATGCACAAATGTGCTGGAGCGCTAGACCATGAAAAATATGGACTGTACATTTTTCACTGCATCAAAAGATAACACATACAGGTGCTGATAGACTATATCAGCCTGATTAATTACAGGGTAGATCAAAAAAAAGGTCTATGTCTGCCTGTCTATCAAGAAGCTGTTGATCTTTGGATTATGCATTCAGAATTATAACCATCTGACAGCAATTTGTCTCACAGCTGTCCAGAATATGTTGGCTCAAAATTAATTTTGTTCTTCTAATAAAGATGAGAGAACGAGTTACAAAAGAGCAGATATTTGTCATTGTCTTACAGAAGACAGTCTTATATTAGAGTAGTCCATATATTATATACGGTACACAGAATAAAAGAGAACAGAAATTTTACATTATCATGTGATCAGAGGTGTAACTGAATTTAGAGCAGCATGAATCTTTCCCACTGCATGTAGTAACCAAAACTCTCACTGCTCATGGAACAGAATGTTCAATGATGTTGCTTCCAATCTGGTAGTGCAATAGGTGTAGGGAGTAGGATGTGCTTTGTTTCCAGGCAAAATCAGAAATACATCTCCCACAATTACCATATCTCTGTAGAGTGAGAAACTCTGTAAAGTCCCTTGCCCATTTCCTTCTGCTTTGTCACTCCTGAGTAAACTTCCCAATTCTTGACGTTCATACTTCTGTATAAATATAAAAGTCCATATAATGGCAATGATACTTACTGTTAAATATTTTTCATCACAGGAACTCAGAAAGCTTCATAGTCATCAGCTGATTAAAGGCTGCAGTCATAAGTATGAAGCAGGTGAGGCTTGATTTACATATTCCTTTTGCATTTTGTTAAATAGACCAGTGACAGAACCAGAAGGAAAATTCAGGAGTCAAGACTAATTTTAAACTTTATTTTAAAGTAATCCAATTTGCATAATATATAAACATAAAGTAATTCAGCACCTTGATCCTGAAGGTAAGAGCTCTGATCTCTTAATTATAACGTGGAATATTTTGCATATGTCAGTTAAAGTTTCCATATCTCATTTTCCTGGTTTCTCAACTAGACAAAATAATAATTACCCTCTTCGTAGGGTTGTTAATCCTTTTTAAGGACTTTTAGGCACTCTAAAAAGAAAAATACCCTGTGATAGCATTCCTAGTAATTATGCAGTTTGGCTGTCTGCAGCCCAGAGGGCTTGACTGGTTACCAGGGGCTCTAATAACAAGGGTTTCAGACACATCTTGACAAGATGTTATTACTCAGGTCATGTCTCTAGCCTGTTGCTGTGTTATGAGAACTGCTGCCTTCACCACTGACAGTTGCACAACTTCCTTCTGGCTTCTAAAGTTGTTGTTTCCAAGGAATTCCTTTCTTCTGGTAACTGGTAATGATTTCCCAGGCAACAGGTCCTTATGCTGGTGACTGTTTCATCTCCTCCTTTTTTATTTTAATGTTAATGACATGATAGAAGCAGTAAGACCACATCTTCCTTTTTCCTCCAGAGCTGTTATATGTAAGGTCATCTTTGAATTTAACAGTGTGGATGCTTGTTGGAAGCAACTGAAATCTAAGAAGAGCCATTCATTGCTCAGTTCTTCCCAAAGAAAAGAAAGAAGAAACATCCATGGGCTGGAGGAAGAAGACGGGAGCTAAGGCCAGCCGTGCTCTGGACAGGAGGAGAGCAAATAGGACAATAGCTGGGGTGTATAGGGAAGATATCACATTGGTTTTGTAACAGTTTTATTCCCTACATTAAAAATGTTGAAGATTAGTCTCCTCAAAAAAGGAGAAAAACCTCTCTCAGGTTCACTTGTTCCCCTTAGCTCATCCCTCTCAGGTACTCATACACAATGTACACTCCTCACCCCAGTAAAGCTTGTGAGAGACACCTTTCCAAAAAGAGACAAAGACTAGCATTTGCATTCCTTGAAACCAATAATGGCAAAAAAAAACTAGAAGAAAAGATAGCATGGGAATATGGGAGCTGGTTGGGTCAAGCAAGGCTTGATCTCTTCCAGACTCTGGGAGAAGAAAATTGATTTTTCATGTTGTACCCAGAAAGACTTTACCCTGAGTGTGGGCATGACCAGTTGATGGGCTGAAAGTATTTAATCTAATTACTTAAACTAACATAATCTAGTCATGAGCCCACAGTCTACAGCTGTTAATCAGTCATCAATTTGCTATTTATTGGTTCAGCAAGCAATACTCAGTTTTTAATTAGTTCAACTGATAAATGGTGGTTTCTGTGAGTAGGGTGCTTTCACCCTTTTGGGACCTTGAGAAACACCCTACAAAGAACACGGAGGGGGGAGTAGTGTGCTCATATCCTGTGGTCTCCAACTGCCTGGTGGGACAGTGCAGGGCTCAACTTGGGCAGCTGGGAAGGAACTAGTGTCCAGAACTGGATGAAAGGGATGGGGAGGAGCGGGGACCAGGAGGGAAGGGCTGGTAAGCAACTGAGTGAGAAGAGCTAAGGGTGCAGGAAGTATTATCTAGGAAGGCATGGAAATGGGGGGGGGGGGGGGGGGAGTGTTGTGTGTATGTCCGCTATGGCTAAGATGGAGACTGTAGGATTCCAAAGACCAGGAGGGAATGAACAGCCCTAACCGAGCCCGCTGCTCCCAGTGCTGCCTGCCTCGCACACCCAGCGCAGCGAGCTGCTCCGGCCCTACTCCGCCGCTGCTCCGGCCCTACTCCGCCGCTGCTCCGCGGGCAGTCTGCAGGTGGTGCAATTGCCTCGAGAAACGCGGTGCAGGTCGGTTGGGCGAATTTTCGGTGCGGGTTAATCACATTCACGGAAACTTTCACCGATAGCTGCTATTTTGATGGCAGGATAGGTAAGAGGGCTACCCTAATCTTTGTTTCATTCTAAGTGCTTCCTGACCCCTTGATAAGAGTGGTAAATCCCCAGTTCGTAGCACTGAGAACTAAGCCATCCTTCCTAGAGACGGTGATGCAATTGCTGTTTTCCTTTCTCTCATCTATATTTTAATTAATGATTTATGACCCTGCAGCTGGACTTAATAATCAGTACAGACGTCTCATCTTGTAGATAATTATCATGTCAGTTCAGCCACAGGGATACGAGTAAAATCTGTACATAGATGCATGTAGTATGTTACCCAAGCAGCAGAAACAGGCAAAAATAGCTAAAGGAAAAAAAAAAATCTATGTTACACAATGGTCTTTCCAAACCTCCTAATTCCTCTGTTTTAATATGCTACTATATGAAATAAAGTCAGTAGATACTTTTTTTTTTCCATTGCTTTGGCATTTTATAGCTACTTCTCCAGCATGCCAGGACCTCTTGGGTCTCCTGTTACGTTCCACCACGTATAGCTCTGCAGCCAAAATGTCAACAGCTATAGAGTTGCAGTGAAATTACATTATAAGCAGTCTATGTTATTAATGGCTATGTCAGAGTTGTCTTTCAGTAGCTGAGCCATCGTTTGGATATCTCATGAGACATTGCTAAACATCCTAGAGGAAAAGCCTCCTCCCTGACACTTTGAAGTCCATGGGACTTTTGATGTTGACTTCATTAATGGTAGCATGAAGCCTTTATGTTGCCTATGTATGGTATAAGGCTGACCTTTTACTGAATCACTGTGGCTATGAATGAGTCAATCAGCTATTTGGTGCATCATCTCCTCTCTCTCTATAAGGTAATTCAAGTAAATGTCATCCCAGGTGCAAGCCAAGGAAATTCCTGAGATGGAAGAGCAACAAGTGCATGGAGTGCAGTTAACTATCTTTTTCATTCTTCATGCCCCTTCGTACCAATCGTTCCCTCTAAAAACTGCTTGTGAAAATGCATTTCCCAATGCTCGTAAAAGGACTGGAATTGGTGCCATTGAAGAAGTGGAAGTGTTTATTGAAATGAAAATGCGTGTTTTACAAATCTTGTAAAACGTGGTAGCAAAATACCATGTGGAGCTCAACAAAGTGAAACAGTCCTTCCAGCCCCAAGAGTTGCCTGTTCTTGTAATGCACGGCTCTGAGTCACGTCACAGGGGACCTGCGGGGTAGCAGTACTCTCTTGTATGTAATGTGGTCTGTAGCGTGGTGGGGGATGCTCTGCTAGGTATCATCCATTCAGTTATTCGGGTTGGTAGGTCCTTCCTGAGCCAGAGGTCTCAGTGGTGGGTTGGGGACTTAGTGTACCCATCATGTAGACATGGCAAGCCAAGGCACCTTTCAGGTCTGAAGATTTATCGGCTCATGGACAGATTACAGGACACTCAGTTGTTAGACTTCATAAGCTGCTCTCACAGCAGAAGAGATGGTGGAATTGTTCTGAGTCATAGTCATTAATAAAAGAGACTTCGCTTATAATTTAGCTATGATTGCTTTGGTGATGTAAATTTGCATGATTTGCCCATTATTACTCATATGAGAAACATAACTAATGTGCAGCAATTTTTAGCATTTAGTTTAAAAGCAGGACAGAGAAATAGCATAGAAAAGAGTTTCTTTGATGTTCACATGGCGCTGGCTCCCTAGGATAGGATGATCTATAAAACTCGAGTCTTCTCTCACCTATATTGGTCTCCTGATGTGACCAGAGAATTGCAGTTCTATTCTTCTCTGATTCCCTGGGAAAGTATATGTTTTACTTTATGGAATAAACAGATTCAGAATCTCCGATACAGCTAGAAAGTTTACTATATGTGATCTTTGGACTTAGTTTCATTTGTCCATAATATTCTATCTGGCATTGGCCTTATTGGCCTATACATCTATGTGTCAGGTGTAGTCTTACCATATTAATTACCTTTTCTGGTGTAACTGTTTGAAGGGTTATACCAGCCTTTTGCAATCACTGGTTAATAGACATTCATAATCATTCACTCTTTGGTAGCCTTTCATCTACCTATCACTTCACACATGCATTCAGTAAGTAGTGCAGTGAAACAGCCAACTCAGGTGAGCATTTTTGTTTCCTTTTTAAGGATAATACTGAAGTGTTATATAGGCCAGGAATATCAGAAGTAGCTTGAGATTTTTGGACAAGTATCTGAGTTTGTTGGTGTCCCGCATAAGACACCTAAAGAGACCTGATTTTCCAAAATAGGTGAGGTACACGCTTTCTGAAGTCAGGTCCTTCTAAAGGGTCTCTAACTAGACATCTAAAAACCTGAGTCACTGAAGCTGCTTCTGGAAGTCCTGGCCAGTGCGCTTTGTCTGAAGGCACGTAACAAGTTAAAGGCAGGGAAAAATGAGTAACTGACTCTTGCTTTCAACTGACCTGTGATGCCTCCTTTGCCTGCTCATTAGATTTCTCAGTGGCTTTTTTCTAATCTACCCTTTAAGCATCTTGTAATTGCTTACCAAGATAGATCATCATCTTCCTCCTGTTTGTCATTAACATTCCTCTTCTGTGCTGCCTCCCCACAAAGAACAGACCAGTCAATAGGCTGGCATGATAACACTGTTGCACCAATTACCTAGTGGCCTTCTATGATGGAGTGACCACATCAGCGGACAAGGGAAGAGCTACCAATGTCATCTCTCTGGACTTCTCTAAGGCCTTTGACACAGTCCCCCACAACATTCTCTCTAAATTGCGGAGATATGGATTTGATGGGTGGACTGTTGGGTGGAGGAGGAATTGGAGGAATCCAGAAGGTAGTGGTCAATGGCTCAATGTCCAGATGGAGATCAGTGATGAATGGTGTCCCTCAGAGGTCCATATTGGGACCAGTACTGTTTAATATCTTCATTAACGACACAGTGGGATTGAGGGCACTCTCAGCAAGTTTGCAGAGGACACCAAGCTGAGTGGTGCAGTTGACATGCCTGAGGGACGGGATGCCATCCAGAGGGACCTGGACAAGCTCAAGGAATGGGCCCGTGTGAACCTCATGAGGTTTAACAAGGCCAAGTGCAGGGTCCTGCACCTGAGTCAGGGCAACTGCTGGTACCAGCACAGGCTGGGGGATGAAGGGATTGAGATCAGCCCTGCCGAGAAGAACGTGGGGGTACTGGTGGATGAAAAGCTGGACATGAGCTGGCAACATGTGCTCACAGCCCAGAAGGCAAACCGTGTCCTGGGCTGCATCCAAAGCCCCGTGGCCAGCAGGGCAAGGGAGTGGATTCTGCCCCTCTGCTCCACTCTGGTGAGACCCCACCTGCAGTGCTGCATCCAGCTCTGAGGCCCTGAGCCCAGGAAATATATGGGCCTGTTGGAGCAGGTCCAGAGGAGGCCACAAAAATGATCAGAAGGATGGAACACCTCTCCTTTGAAGACAGGCTGAGAGAGTTGGGGTTGTTCAGCCTGGAGAAGAGAAGGCTCTGGGGAGACCTTATTGCAGCCTGCCAGTACTTAAAGTTGGGGACAGACTTTTTAGCAGGGCCTGTAGCGATAGGACAAGGGGTAATGGTTTTAAACTAAAAGAGGGTAGATTTAGACTAGATTTAAGGAAGAAATGTTTCACAATGAGGGTGGTGAAACCCTGGCCCAGGTTGCCCAGAGAGGTGGTAGATGCCCCATCCCTGGCAACATCCCAGGTCAGGTTGGATGGGGCTCTAGGCAACCTGGTCTAGTTGGAGATGTCCCTGCTCACTGCAGGGGGATTGGACTAGATGACCTTTAAAGGTCCCTTTCAACCCAGTGAGTCTATGATTTATTTTCTTGTGTTTCCTCTCTTTATCCTGCTGTGTTTCATGCTGCACTTGCATACGAAACTCTTTGACACAGGAACCTTTATTTATGATTGTATAGCATCTAGCATAATGATGTCTAAGTTTATAAATGGGTTTCCTTGGGGCTCACTGTACTACTGCTACCAAAGAATCACAGGATTTGCTTGTCATCCATATTGATTTTTCAATTTAAAGTCAACTCAGTGCATTGTGAAACAGAGTTCAGGAACCGTATGCTTCATGTCTTGAACATATTAGGGTGGGATTGCTGCTGAAAGTTACTTCTACTTTTCTGAGACAGCACTGTCAAATCCATGTATTAGGTAGGACTAAAGCAGCTCTACGTACTCCACAGAAGGATAAAATTTAGTAAATTTTCCCTATACTAAATTTCTATTGCTTTTTGCCTGAGAATGCTCTCACATGTTAGAATTGCAAGAGCATTTTGTGTATGAGGCTATGGAGCCACCTCTGTGAGATTTATAGTAAAGAATTTTCCATAGACTGTATGCAACTCTCATCCTTACTGTAGACTGGAAGGTTGAAGAAGCTGTCTATGTCTAGAACATATTTCATCATAGTAACTAAACATATAAAATGTGGTTTTTCTCACTGATACATTTAATATTTATTGAATGATCAGTTTGTTTTGTTTTGTAATAAACAGAAAGTAAAAATTCCTGATACATTCCCAACTGCTCCAATTTCTGGGCGCAGCCAGAAAGCCATCCCTCCCTACATTTTTCACAACTAGTGTCCATGCTCAATGCTGTACTTTGCAGACCCTGTCCTTCCTTAAAGCCTGGTTTAATATCCAACACATTCTGTAGCTTTTTGTTATTATTTAATGAAAGTCCTGAGTGAGCAAATCATAGCCATAAGCCCCTCAGGAATTCAGTTTTATTAAGCAATTTTCTCAGTCTTAGCAGACATTAATTAGTCCTTACAACAACCACTTTCAAGAGTAGGGACAATGAATGTATTATTGCCCTCACAAGGAAGCAGAGAAGGTAAATCTTATTTAAAACAGACATAGTAGCTTCTAGTCTCGTTCTCATGGGTATTACAGATGAAGCATGTTCATGTGAATGACTGAAGTTCCTGTTTGATCTTTTTTGCAAAGAAAATGACTTTGGAAAGGATCGTGACCAAGAGTGCTTGTGATTTCATGAGTCTGTTGACCTGGACCAGCAGGTTAAGTGAGGCACATCAAACCACAAGTGCTGGGCACTGAAGCATTTCATCAGCTTATGTGATGATGTCACTATGGTGTGAAAATGTGCAATAGCTTCTCTTATTTCCGTTGAGTCCTCATTCAGGTCCAAATTCAGCACAGGAAAATGAGCCTGTCTTATTTTAAGCATGCAGATAGTCTCAATGCTTTATTTTTACTTTTGATTTTTTTTCTGGTTGAGCTTGAGTGACTGGTTGCTAACTTTGATATCTAGATTTTATGTCTTTGCAATTTCCTGGAACAGTTTTATGTCGTCTTTTTTTTTTTAAATATCAAAATACCTGCACAAAAAAATGTGGGTGGGTTTTTAAATTCTTTTCTTATGTGCTATTTTTTCCCATAAGATGTGAGTATGTACTTTGTCAGTGTTTCTTTCAATGTTCATCTTGCAAACACTTTTTTAATATATACAGCTCAGTATTGATGTGTTTCTTTGCAGGCACTCTTATGCTTCTGTCTTCGTGATACCTGAATTAATCTGCAGTCACCAATTAAAATGAATTGTCCTCATAACACTCTTGTGAATTCAGGTAGTAGTGTTATCTTTGACCTACAGCTAGGTTCTCTAGTCTAGGGATATTAAGTGTCAGATGACCATCATTTTGTATTAATGGTTTGGAACATTTATAATATTTTTTAGCATAAGTTAGCACAGTGTTTTTCATGTTCAAATTCTCTATTTTCTTTAATCAGAATGTTTTTATTTCTCCTTTCTGGAATAATTTTCCTCATTCACTAGAAATTTTACAATTTTTTCAACGTTTAAGGTAGAGACTCTACTAATTATACCATTATTCACTACCCAGCCCTGGTACATTTCTTCCCATATCAAGGAGGAATATTCACCCAATGCATTCAGTAACACGAGCAAAACCACTATGTTGCCATGCAATTAAAGGCTGAATTGTAATGCACTTGCATGCATGCACTTAATGAATTTAATGAATTAAGTTTCATTTATGTTTCCCAGCTTTTGAGGCCTGGACTTCATAACCTCTGTATTTTTCTAAGTAATTTTAAAAAATAATACTGTAATTACTAAAAAGAAGAGAAGTATTCTATCACTTAGATTTTATTCCTGGGCTGTCTCACCATGAAGTTTATTTATATGAGTGTGTATACCAAATACCACAGAAGAGGCCTTTAATGTTCACGGCCAGAAGCATATAGACTCATGACTTGTGGGCTTGTTGCCTGATTTGGAAGAGGAGATACTCCAGCAGTTGTAGACTCTTCAACCTATTGGACTCTCATGACCTTTGCCAGCCCAAGATCTGAAATTAGTGATGTGGCCCATGTTATGCCAGACAGATTTCTTCTGGAGGCAACTACAAACAGAAGTCCTTGGTCTTTGCTGCCCAAAACTGTAATTTTAACACCAATCCTAAATTAGGTTATCAACTCCTTTCAGACACTGTGCAAAGTCTGTTATATCAACCCTACTTAACATTGGGATCTGGGGCTGGCAGGGACCAGTAAGATTAAATTTAGGACTAACTTAAATTGGGGTTTGGATCACACAGATGGTTATAATTCAGGATGGGACAAAAACATGTCCTGAAGTTAAATTTGCCACCCAGACTGACAACCTGAACCAGATCTGGGTCTGGGAATGGCTGGGTCTGCTGGAAGAAAGTTAAGATTAAGATTTAGATGATGGAAAGAGGAACAAGCAAGCAAGGTCAGTGAGTTTTATTTACTTTTGGATCTGGCAAAGGTTGCAATGTTTGATCACAGTTGTGGCGTCTTTGGTTTTATGAGGCTGGAAGGGCTCACTCTGTTAAAGCTAAGGAAGAACTTGCGCTAGTGTTGGATTCATGCTTCTCTTGGCATCCGTCCTAAATTTAGCAAGGGCTTCTCCTCAGTCCAGTACTGAGCTTTCTTCATCAGCCCCTGCTGGCCTAAACTTTTTCCTAACAAAAATCTTAGAGTTGTTCCTAACATCCAAACTTCTGTAAAATGAAGACCTAAAAATAGACAGGGATGTCATATTGGCACAAGCCCCACCATTACCTTAGTAAAGTCTTCCACGTCCACCCGTAGCCCTATATCATAGCCCTTGTGAACCTGAACCTTAAACCTTATCATCTTATCCTAATTGTGACTCTTGCCAGCCCAGTTCTTGACCTAATTATGGGGCTGAAATAATGGTCTTAAACTAAGAAGTATTGTACAGAGCCAGCGCAATTCTAGCAGATATTATTTGTTCATGTGGAACAGTTACGTTCAGTAACACTGCTTCAAGGCCCAGCTAGATAAATCAATATATTTATGTCAGTATATTGTTCTTCCTGCGGAACTGAGCTCCTTCTGAACATCAGGGGGCATGAGGACACAGAGCAGGCAAGTTTGGGGAGAAGTAACTGTACCAGGTTTAGCCACTACCAGAATATACAGGTAGCAGAAGGTTCCCATTATGGCCTGTGTGTAATGATAGCAGCTGGCAGCTGGTGAAACTCCAGCTGAAAGACTTTATATCACAAAAATTCAAAACGAAGAGCTTTAGAAACAGAGTGGGTCCTATTTCAACTGCCAGAAAAAATGTTGTTTAATGTGCAAGGGCAGTGTTGGTGTTTTTTCCTGTATGACACACGTGGACATTTTGATATAGAGCTCAGATGCTCTTTTTCAAAATAGCATTTATTCTGAGCTGACAATGGGTGCTCTCATTAGAAAATGAGTAAAGTTGCATCATTTTCTCAAGAGTGAAATGTGTCAGTTTTATTCCTTCTGGTAAACCATCCTTCATCAACACAGAACATTGATAAAAGTTTTGAACAGATATTGGAAAACCAGTTCTCATTCTTCCTAACTAGAAATGACATTCACAGGAATTCACATTTCTTGGGGACCAAAGAATGACATGCAGGATGTTACAGAAAAGAGGAGCAGGTTAAAAAGAAAATGCAAACTTCCTGTCCTCCAACAGAATGAAAAACAGAGTGACAGGGGTTGATTTTTTTTTTGAGAGGGAGAGAGAATGAAGGGGAAAAAATACTCTCAATATGATAGTGAAACATTGCATTCCCCCAAGAACTCAGTCATCGTTATCTTGCTGTGAACTTCCCCTGAATCACATTTCACATATACTCAAAGATATTGGAAAAACTACCCGACTTTCTTTCTGCTACCAGTGAGTGGTTATTAGACTAGAAGCAATGAGCTGTTTCTGAAGTACCTCCTTACCTCACCTGTGGTGGATCAGAAGAGCTATCATGGGATTCTCCTTTCATGGAGAACCCTTTTGAGGTGCTTAGCTAATGCCTCTCGCCAATAGGAGATGCTTCCCCTGCGGATACAGGGCTCAGCAGACCGCCCCTGCATTTCAGGTGTGCTGGGAGATGATAAAGGAGAGTAAGCGAAGTCCTGTTGGTGCCTCCCGATGTGATATTGCACTAAGCTCAGGTGGATCAGGTTCTTTAGCTTTCTCTTTTGTGGCAGTTTAGGAAAAGAGACATTAGATAAAAGGGCAAAAACATGTACTTTAGATTAAACACAATTAGGAGTGCTAGGGAGAACTGCAGAGGAACCCAACTCATCGAGATGAATGGGATACGTGATGGCCAAAGAAATTTTCAGGTTATCACAGGGGAAGGAATAATTTAAACTATTAATTTATGCTATTAGTTCCTATAGTCATTGTCATCACTTACTAATTAACTCCAGATGTAACCCTAGGCTGACAATGGAAAAAGCTATCTGGAGCACCAGCCAGAAAAATTACCTAAATCCTTGGATTCATCTAAAAAATACGGTGCCACAGTCAAGGGAATGGTTTCAGCTGGCATGTTCTTTGTAGTTTTACTCATTTCTAAAGAATTCAAGATATAAAGAGAGTTATAAAGTAGGCAATGGAAACGATTAGTCACAGGGATGGGGTACATGGGCAAATAGTGCTGAGCAGGTGACAGGCCAGATTATCACAATAACCTGTTCTTGGGTTCATGTGCTCGTACCTGCCTCAGGATTTCGCTGAGGCCAATAGTGCAGCAGGAGTCAGTGCTCAGAATCCTTAATACTGAAAACAAATGCCACAGTATTAGATGGGATGGGGGTTTTTTTTGGAGATACTCAAATACTTCAGGGCATGAAAGAAGCATCTAGCAATGGAAACTTGCTCACAGGGAAGTTATTTTTTAATTTTCCCTCTGATGGTTTGATGTGCCGTCCTCAGAAGTATTTAATGGTAAGCACTGCTAGAGAACTTGGTGGAAAATTCGTACGCTCTAGTCAGGACATTCCCATATAAATATATGTATAATACCTTTGATTTAGATAATATTATTGAAATTAATAAACTGTTCACTCGCATACCTATTTCCAGGACAGGACCTAACTGCTGTAAAGTACCGCCCTGTTAGTTGCAATGTGAAATGAGTAGTCAAAAGCTAACATGCTCGACTGAACTTCCTCATATTAACACCACTAACCAAGACCTGGGCTTCTGCTTTATACGTCGTGCTAATCTTCACAGCAAATTGTCTTGGAAGACGAGAGGTGTAGGCGGAGTGAGTGATATGAGGAAGGGACATAGACAGTTTTGTGTATAAAACATTCCCCCTACGCAAAGGGTACTCTGGGGGTGGCTGCTATTTTTAGGCTCAAATTTAAAAGGCACAGTCCAAAAATAAAAAGTGTCACTACAAATAATAGAAGTGAGGCCAACGGGTCAAATCTGGGCTCTTGCTTTTTTTTTTTTTTAAAAAAAGATGGATGTGTGTGGGCTGTGACGATTGTTTGTGAGTCACTTTTGAGAATGAAGAAGAATATGGGAAACAAATGAAAAGTGCTTTATGTGTTGATCATTTCCTTTTTCATAATAACAATTGAATGGAACCTATTAGTAAAGCTTGCATACTGTACACCTACGTTTTATATTTTTTACAGTGTATGTTACGTGCTTAATCCAGGGTGCCACAGAGGACCTAGTGCTTCTCTTGACTTAATCACTTGTTTAAAAATGTGGTTTAAGCATGGCACGTATTTTTATGCAGCAAGAAGGACAATTTATGGCAGAAAACTAGTACACAGTAAATTAAGGAGAGAAATTATAATCTGCTCTTTACCCTGCGCTCGTTCCCCATGAGGACCCTTCCACCCTTGCATGCAGAGTGAAGTAGACAGTTCTCTCTGAACTCATCCTTGCTTACTCTACCATCATTTCCATGTATTCAAGTCCCTCCAAAAGTACTAAAGTCTCATAGACATACAAGTCTCACTTGTATGTGAAGATGTGAGTTGAGGCTGTGTTTGGCCTCATGCTGTGTAACCTTAGGGGCTTAGTCTAAGACCAGTTTAGGCACCCAGGCACTCTAAAGCTATTGGGGCTTCAGAGAGAAATTTCACCGAGTGGAACCAGTATTTTTAACAGCGAACTGAACCAAACCCAAACCTGACCTGAAAAGCAGCTTCAACAGCCTTTTTTTTTTAACCTTTAACTGACACCGAACCTTTAATTTTATGTTTCTGTCGATTACAAGCAGGAAATGAAAGCCCTCTCGGGGTAAGAGCTCAGCGAAGGCTCGTGTTTCCCAGCAGGGACTCGTTCAGCCTAGGGACGGGTGGCACCGGCGGAGCTGCTGTGTCGCTGCGTCCTCCTCCCTTCTGTCCCCGGCTTTCTCTCCCCGCATGACCTGCCCTGTGCACCGCACGCGCTCCCGCCGCCGCGCCGCGACGCCGTGCTGCTCCGCGCCCCTCGGCAGGGACCCTTCTGGTGTGGGGGTTTTGCGCTCGCCTGAAGTGAGCCCCAGCGGTAACCGCTGCTGGCAGGAGGAGGCCGGCGCTCGCGCTGTGGGGGCGAGCGGCCGACGGCTACTGCCAGCACTGCCCCTAAAGCCTGGCGGACCCCTCCGCCTCGATTTCCCACTACCAGTCCCGTTGCGTGTCCCCGCATATGGCTGTGGGGTTATGCTTGTGTGGTCTTCCACCTCCGTCCGTGTGTGTGTGCTCTTTACTGCTGTGTCGTCTGCATGCAGACACACGTCTACTCGGTGGGGATGGGAAGGGCAGAGAACCACAGTTACGCTCCTTCAGCTCTGAGGAAAAGATGGAGAGAAGTGGGAACAGTGTGCTAAGAAAACCATAGAATGGTTTGGGTTGGAAGGGACCTCTAAAGATCATCTAGTCCAACCCAAATGTCTGGTGTCTGAGCAGAAAATAGATTACAGAGACATCTTATCACAGGACTTCCCATTTTTAAGACTTACTTTTTTTTCTGGGAAGCAGTTCAAGGCCACCAAATAATTAGGGATTATTAAAACTGGCCTCAACTGGAACTGAAACAGAAGTAAGACTAAAAGGTGCTGGTTATAAGCATTCTTGTCTAGAGAAAAATAAGTCAGGAGGAAAGAGGGTTAAAATAAACTTGAATTAATAAGGGAAGAATATAATTTAGATTCTGCTGACTCTCAAGAACTGTTCTGATGTTTGTTTTGTTTGGCCTTTCTGTCTGTGTCATGATACAAAACCCTACAGCTTGAGTTTCAGTGATTTCCCTTTGAAACAAGATAGTGTTTCAACTTTCCAAAGACTGAAGGCTGAACTCCTACCACAGCTGTGATGGTGGAAGTGCAGAATAACTCCACTGACCTCAGTCTCAGTTTTCTAAATAATTTCATGAGGTATGCCTTTAGCTAGGCTTTCCTCCCTGTGTGTGAGGGGTTTTTATGTGGTTCGCTGGGTTTTTTTTCCTTTTGCAAATTTTTTCTGGTGATAGCAGTGCCTTCTGAAAAGCATTGGATCGACAGTGGACATCAAAGCCTCCTGCCAATAGAGCCCATACTGAAATACTGCCCAGCCTATCTTCTTGATGTGTAACCTGAAGGGATCATCTGTTAAGAGATGAGGATAATTCAGTCTCTAAAGCCCTGGCCCTAAGCAGCTAGGACAAAGATCAGTTTGTCTCCAGACTCCTTCACCTTTCTCCCCTCCACCCCCAACTCCGCTGAAAGCATTTCCTACTCTCTTGTGCTTTTAGATAGTTTGACAATAGGCTGAGTAAATTTCCCCTATCTTGTGGTCATAATTCTAGTCATTTCAGGAAAGGTTGCTGTTCATTCAGTCTGGTTTCTTTGGACAGCCAACCTCTGCGGTCAGTACATGGCTCTTACATCCTGTAAATGATATGATGTTTCATACCTGGGCACCAGGTGGGTTAATCTTGCCTGGTCACCATCATTTAGTTCTGAATTATTCTCTCCCACCACTTTTCCTCACTCTTTTACTCAGATTTTCTGCCTTTTGATTTTCAAGGGGTCTTGGTTTGTGGGTTACAGCTCCTACAGGCTTTGAGTTGGCTGCATCGGCTCAAACGTCTGCAGATGGTCTCAGCATGTGTCATCAGATACAGCACACGGGTTGGGGCAGCAGCTCTCTGTTGTGGGAGCTCATTTCACTGACAGCTACAGTGGATGGGAAAGGCAGTAGTGGTAGAAGTATTCCTTGGTTTCTGTCAAGGTACACACTTCCATGCAGGGGACATACACTTTTCTTGGTACAGCAGCTGTGTTATCTCCAGTCTTATTAGGAACCACAGATTTACACCTGCTTATATCAGAAGTGAGGGAATCTCCTGTCCACAATGGTAGCAAAATGGATCTGATTTTGTGGTATTTTGAACAGTTGGAAAGGTTTCAAAAGCTCCAAGGGGGGAACTGTTTTTTCTTGATAGAAATGGTGGTATTGGGTTGATGGTTGGACTTGATGATCTTAAAGGTCTTTTCCAACCTTAATGATTCTGTGAAATATCTCTTTGTGCTTTATCTGTGAGGTTATCTTCCAGGTGAAGTCAGAGATCCCTGCATGCAGAGGGTTTTTGCAAAATCCCTCAAAGATAGACTTTGGGGGTTGGTTTCCTCTAAACATTATCGTTGCAGAACAGCAGATTATCATTTGGTCTGGTCTCAGTAAAAAAAGCCAATAATGAGCATGTACTTTAATCCCATTTATATATTTATGTCAAGTAAGTCTCTCAAGTTACATGGAGGTATAAAACCTAAATTTTAGTTGACACAGCTAATTCATAAACCTTAGGCAAGTAGAGGTATAGAATTACTTATGGAAGTGGTGGTGCATAGTGCTGGGCAAGGGATAAGAGTGAGAAATCTTTAACTGTGGTGTTGAAAGAGGTGGGTTTAGCCCCACTTCCACTCCCTTCGCTGCATGTCCTGTCACCAGCTGGGGAAACCTGACTTCACACTGTCAGGGCTGCTGGCAGGAGACGGCACCTCTCTGCCAAAGTCACACTCGCACCTCCCGGGCAACGCTGCTGACGGGCTTGAAGAAGGCACGTCAAAATACCTTTCAAAATGGATTAGAAGTGAAGAAGTTTTGCAGCAACAAATTGCATGGAAAGGGAATTCCTGTAAGTGTCTGGGGATAAGACCGATTGTAACAGATACCACCTTTTCTGGTTCTCTCCAAGGAATGTATCCTCCAACGTGAAATGTAAAGGCCAGCAGAGTTCCCAACCATGGGGGTCAAGGAATATCCACAAGTGATTGAGTGGATACGAGAAGCAAATTTTGTTGTTGATTAAGCATTTTTTTTTCTGTTCTTCACAAATATTTTATCAACATTTTTTTATTTTGTTGTCTGGCTTGAATGTTGTAAGTACATATTTTTACTTCCCATTTCTTTACATCTCTCTAGAGACAAGGGTGGTTTCAAAGTAGCTGCCTAATCTTAATTTTCGTTTTAAAGATGTGGCGATCCTTAACAATGGAACACCCCAAGCAAGTTTTCAGCTTCCCTTACACTGGTCTGAAATACCCAAGGGTAAAAGAATATTGTCCACAGGAAGAGCACAGGCCGGTTTGAAAGCTGGTGCTGTGGAGGTCAGCAGAAGTAGCAGCATCTCCCAGCGGCTGATGGCAATGAGGAGGCTCTCTGGCATGTGGCAAGGTGAGGAGGAACCTCACCTGAACCCCAGGTGTCCCCACGAAGCAGTTCCCAGCTTTCAGGGACAGTCTGTGTGATATTGCAAGTTTGGAAATCCCGGGAAGGATTTGCCAAGGTCAGCCTGAGGCAAAGGACTGCCCAAGGCCAGACTGTAGGGAGGTATTTTCACTGGCAGGCTTAGCACCTCTCTGTTGGTGAGCAGGAGGCAAAGAGTGAGTTCACGGCTCTGGGGGTGCGTGAACCGCTCACGTTAGCCGACAGGCATGTGTCCTGAAACACACCCGGCCTTGGGCACCGCAGCCAGTGTTACCGGGACACAACTGCTTCCATGTAGGATATAAATCCACCAGCCTCCTCTGAAATCAGACACCTAGAAGCTTTCATTCCAATATTTTCTTTTCCAGCAGTGGTGGTGGCAGTGTTCCCAATGACACTGTGGGAAATCTGGTTCAAGCCTTTTTTTTGTGCATCATCTGGGATGATACAAACCCCTGTTGTACAGACGCTCATGAGAGGAGACCCTGGGAACAGGAACTGGACACCGGGGCTCCGGTTTCTGCCCGTGGGATTCTGCGCGCTCTTTACCGTACGACACTGCCTGTAAAACGTACCACCCTCCTGCCGCAGGAACCCAAGCCTCCATGCTGTATTCCCTCCAGTGACAGGGTTTCTCCTTATAGGCACTCTATACCTTCTAGAGACCTGATGTGCAGCAGTGGATGTATGCCTTTGTGGCGCAACAGGTTGTGAAGCAGTGCTATCAGAGCTGCTCTCGGAGGGCAAGCGCAGTAACGCAGTATGAGGGGCATCGCAGAGCTCTCTGCTGGCTGATTCAGCCTCTCTGCTGGCCGGGCTAATTAGATGGAAAGCAATAATAATGCAGTCAGTCTGCTTCTCCTTTCAGAGCCAGTTTGTTAGAGCCAGCTCTGATATTTCTACACAGTAGTACATTGTCTCTGTAAATATATTCCCTGTGCCACAAATCAATCACTTCGTAGCACCCTTACTGCTTGCATATGCCGTCGCTAACTCGTATCTTTATATGCCCTGGGCACCCCTTGTACAGGATCTACAACTGAAAAAGGCACAATTTTCCCCATGTTATCTACTGGTAGAGTTTGTATTTCCCACCCTAGATGATCTAGATCACATCTATTTTTAAATGACTTTTAATATGAAAATTCCTTAATGCTGCTGTGAGATGGCTTCTATTTTGCAATACCAGCACAAAAGAGTATTTTATGCATTATTTCTAATGTAGCTGTCAGTGTTGGCAAACATACATTCCAGTGAGAAGATTAAACAGTCTACAAAGCAGACTAAAAAATAGGCTGAAAGAAAGATATTTCTAAATGGGTTATCTTCACATGGATATAAAACATAGAGGGAAGAAGTGAAATACTGTTCATCAAAGCTATGATCAATTATGTAAGAGTTGAAGAAGGATGACTACTTATGAATAATTCTCCCTCTTTTGTCTCCTAGCTGTCCTTTAAAAACGTAAAATACAATTTAGAAACAGATTATGGAGCACTGGAGTGAAAAAGCATGAGAAGGTCCGGGGAAAAGAATAAAGTATACCAAACTGTGCTGAAATCTATGCGAAAAACCTTAACAAATGTCAGTGAACTGGAAGCCTGAAGGAGCGGAGAGGGAGAAACTGATCCTCTACCACAGTCCTGAAAGAAGAGGCACGGGATGTCCGTCTGCCATCAGGGAGAAGGGGTACCTTTGCAGAAAATAGGGGATGTGTCCTTTTGGCTGTTTATCGGCCAACGGTGCAGCACCCTCACCAGAGGTTGGGATGCTGTATGACCTGCTGACTCGCAGACCGTTCACCGGCTGGAAAGCACTGCAGTCAGATACGGTGGTGAAAAGGACACGCCGGTGCCGAAGCCTCATTTCCATGACACCTAATCTGGCTCAGAGAAATCTCTAGGAATGTGTAGCAAATTGCCTGAAAGGTGATAATGAATTTCGATTTAGGCAAGGAAATCCTCAGGGAGATTTCTCAAGGCCTCAGGTGCCCCACAGAGCATAACAAAGATTGGAGAGCAGATAAGAAAACACATTCTAGGGAAGTTACTCTGAGTTTTCAATCATAGCTGTAATTCTGTGCAAATGTTCATGTAAATGTCAGGACTCAGTCAGAAAGATGGGTAAGGAATAACTTGTATTTGCTTAAATGATAATTGGTGCTAGCAAAGAGTGTAGCATATTTTGTGCTTACCTGAGGCATCCTTACCAGAATGGCAACTGCACTTAATCTCCTAACATCAACAGAAGGAAAATTTGCTTCCTTAGCTAGTTTGTTCCACTCTGTATGTATTAGTGGTCCATACCCCTAATATTAGTATCTTGGGCTTATCTTTATTTAGGACTCCATTTTTGTGTCATCTGCAAATTTATACATGTTTTTTTTTTCTTTTTACTTCCATGTCAATTATGGAAATATTCAGTAGTGTTAGTCCAGCATAAAACCCTGCTAGAAACAGACCATTTGATGATGATCTCCACTGAGGTCATGTTGAAATGTTGCAACGCTACAGGCTTGGGGAGGAGTGGCTGGAGAGCAGCCCGGCGGAAAGGGACCTGGGGGTACTGGTTGACAGCCGGCTGAACATGAGCCGGCAGTATGCCCAGGTGGCCAAGAAGGCCAACAGCGTCCTGGCCTGTATCAGCACTAGTGTGGCCAGCAGGAGTAGGGAAGTGATCGTGCCCCTGTACTCGGCACTGGTGAAGCCGCACCTTGAATCCTGTGTTCAGTTTTGGGCCCCTCACTACAAGAAGGATGTTGAGGTGCTGGAGCGTGTCCAGAGAAGGGCAACGAAGCTGGTGAGGGGTCTGGAGCACAAGTCTTATGAGGAGCGGCTGAGGGAACTGGGGTTGTTTAGTCTGGAGAAGAGGAGGCTGAGGGGAGACCTTATTGCTCTCTACAACTACCTGAAAGAGGGTTGTGGCGACGAGGGTGTTGGTCTCTTCTTCCAAGTAACTAGTGATAGGACAAGAGGAAATGGCCTCAAGTTGCACCAGGGGAGGTTTAGATTGGATATTAGGAAAAATTTCTTCACTGAGAGGGTGGTCAGGCATTGGAACAGGCTGCCCAGGGAGGTGGTGGAGTCGCCATCTCTGGAAGTGTTCAAAAAGCGTGTGGATGTGGTGCTTCAGGACATGGTTTAGGGGACATGGTGGCGCTGGATTAATGGTTGGACTTGATGATCTTGAAGCTCCTTTCCAACCTAGTGATTCTGTGATTCTGTGATTCTGTGAAATCTTTCAGCTAGTTATGAATCTGTGCACGATTTGGGTTATTTGGGCATTATTTTATAATGCCACATTTGTATCAGGATGTCAAGCTTGAAACACTGAATACCTACCTATGCTTTCATTGAATTCTTTATCTGTTTTTCCACCATTCTGCTGAGATTGACAAATTTAAATCTTTTCTTGCACAGATCTCCCCCGCAGTGTATTTGCTTGGTTTTAATGTTGGCACAAGAGCTGCACTCTTCTGGTTGTTTGGAATTTCATTCCTGCTGCATTTGATATTGTTAATGCCAAAATATATCAAAAAATATCGGTAGGCCAGAGGTACTCCGTAGCCTGCTTTTTTTACAATTCCTGGGAGCAAACAATGCAGGCTGGTTGGTATAACAGTATTTATCCCAACAGATGCATTTTACCATCACCTGACTTATTTGCTGATTTGACTGCAGTTCATCATCTTCATGTGATGTGGGTACATCATATCCCTCCCTCCAAATATAAACGAAAACCCTTAAGTACTTCTGCATTTTCTGAATCGCTGTTGACAGTTTTATCATTTCCTTTGACTAATGGGCCTTCTACAATAGCTAGGGCTCATTTTCTTCCTAATGCATGTATAAAATTTCTTCTTGCTTTCTTAACTTCACTCCCAACTTTTTCATAACTTTGGTCTCTTTTCTGCCATACTCTAGCAATTGCCCACCCCATGGCAACCTGTTATGAAAACCTGTCTCTGGCAGGCTATAAAACAACCCTGTTATGAATGTGCTTCCTGGGGAAAGGCCACACATAGCAGGACCTGAGTCACTTGCAACCCAGAAGACACAAGGGCTCGGTAGTTGTTTGCTGAGACCATCCATACCTGTATGCATGGTTTTAGCTGTGAGGAAAAAACATTTCTGTGATAAGCAATGCCCGCTCAAGTTCAAGGAATTCAGGATGTTAATGTATTCATCTGAGTGAGCTGCCTGTGGGTGCTGCTGGGTGTACTGACTCATCCCATGACAAGCTGAAGATGTCTTCAGCAAGGAGGTAACCAAGCCTTTGATGTTCCAGAAAGCCATGAGGTCAGGGTGTAGGGTTGCATGAGACCATGAGAACATGACCTTCACCTCAGTCTCTCTGACCACTGTGGCAGTGGAGGATGCAGTGGAGGGGTCTTTTGCACGGGCCACAGAGATAACAAAAAAATAGAGGAGGAAGTGGCTAACACGATACCTTCAGCACAGCAGCAGAACCTAGGCTTGATGTGGTTCCTGTAAATCAGCTATATTGATTTGTAGTAGGGAGGAAAGGAGAGAGAGCACACAGACTTGTGGAACTTCTGGTTGCCTAAACATGAGCACCAGGTGTCATTTGAGGGGCTCTGAGCTGTAGGGCCATGTCTGCAGCCGCAGCTCCAAGGACATGGGTGCCTCGTAGCTCCTATGTCATACCTGGCAGCTCCGTGTGAAAGTTCAGGATACCTTAAGGCATCTCAAATGGCATAAAATGCAAATATTTAGGCATTTGAATTAAGCCCTTTGAGTGGTAGTCAGATTAATATACCTTAAATGGGGCAGCTAAGTGGAGGTATCGTATTTGCAAAGAAAGCTTCCTTCATAACGAATGAAAATGTAGTGAATGCATCCCAGTAATTTGACGAAGCGGTGGGGGTGGGATTTGGATAAGCTGAGTAGGTCTTTGGAAATACTGACCAGGCACAGGACACTATTGCCTCAACAGAGGCACGTGGTGGGTAGTGAGAGGCCTTGGGTATCTCACCCAGCCCTGGCAGCAGCTCCCACGGCGCAGGCCCTGTTGTCACAGCCAATGTCATGGATACTCCAGGGCATCTTAAATAACATTAGCCATTTATGTGTGGGCAACAGGAAAGCTGTAATCAAGCCCTGGAACTCCTCTGGCTGCAAAGGGAAATTACCCAGCTATTTCACACACAGACATTTAAATCTCTGTATTTTAATCTGGAACTGATTCTTACCCACTGTGCTTGATACAGGACTCACATAGGTTAAAATAATTGTTATTTCTAAGCCAAACATTGTGCTGAGTTTGGCTCAAAAGATAACATTTCTAGATTGCATGTCAAACTGTAGCTGCTGTAGGGAATACTTCCTGTGGTTTATTTTTAACCTATGCAGGATACACCATAGGCTCAGATGCTTTATTTGTAGGAGCAGAATTTGCCAGCAGATTTCTGTCCTTTGCGCCACTGATACCTGCAGCCTCTTCAAGCAATTTAAGCACAGTGGTGAGGACAGCGAGGGGACAGTATTTAGCATTCCTAGCAGTGTACACCCATGGCCTGAAGTGAAGGAGGCACATTGATATTATGTGAGCAAGAAGCTGCAATGCTGTATGATTGGGCCTTATAATATAAATAATAACTTCTGTCACCTCGGTTTTGCTATCCTTTATTCCTAATGTAAAGTGATGCTTTGCAATAAAAGAGGCTATCGCAAAGACTTTTTCAGGCACCAGTCTGTTCACATCAGAGAGTCTTTCTACTTCTGCAGACACATCAATTCCGATCAAGGCAAAATTCTCACCATTATCCTGGAGGGAAAAATCACTGGAAATGTTTTGTGGCATCAGTGAGCAGAAACAGAGGAGAAATGCCTTCTTTTTCTCAGTGGTTCAATATGTCACCAGATAACTCTGCTCTGACGCACTGGAGAAGATTTAGTGTTGAATGGGGATGGCAGAAGTTAATGAATTATTACTTGGATATGTTGTATCTTTCATGAGAAGATTTTAAATTGCTTTACAAACAGTAGGAAAATAAGTTTCATAACACTTGATGATATAAAGCAAGGTGAAGGAAAATTCATGTCATACTGAAAATATGTGCTTGGCTTGATTTTGAAAGATACAGGGCTTGGAAAAATAAGCAAGCTCCCTTATCATTGCACCGAGAACAGAAATAATAGTAATATTTAAAAAAACTGTGGAGAAACAAAACGAGCACTGACTGTTTACAAATTAGTTTGAGATGTGAACAGCTCAAACCCTTCAGATTTTTGACCGTAGGAATGAAACCTGGCAGGCAAAGACAATTTTATTCTGCACTGAAACTTTTGTTACCTTGTTTCACCAGTGGTTTGGTAGCTTACATGTTTTCTAAAAGTTTTTCTATAGACTTTCAGTTGTTCAACTAACTGTATGCTTTGCAGCTACTATTTTTTCTTACCTTTGTGGTTATCTGTTCTTGATACGCAGACAAATAGTATAATAGAGCTGACTGATAGGCTTCAAAGATCAGATTGGTGTAATTCCTCCTATATTCTTACTTCATATTGCGGTGTTTCACAGCCCGTGGTCCTAGCACCAGCGCTGTTCTATAACTCCACAGCATCTCTTGTGCTTGCTTATAGTGATCCATCTTCTACTGTATCTGTTTCTGCCCCCCACTCCCTTATGTGGGGCATAGTCTTAGGGTATAATTTATTGTTCAAATAACTTTGTTTCTTGTAAAGAGTTATGTTCATTTATGGATAGTAAAATTGTCTTCCAGTGATGAGTCACCGAAAACGCCAACCCATGTCTGTCTTGTTTCCTTATTCCTGATTCAAGGCTCACATCATTTCATTAGGACTGTTACAGTTTGATGTGTAAACTTGCCTTGAAAACACTGCATTTCAAATACATTCTTCAATCTAAAGTGGGGTGTCAGGGTTTGTAGTCATCTGTATTATGTCTGTCACAGAGTATGTGCTCTTCAGAGCTAGACTGCATGGTACCAGACAGCTTCCCCAAGGAGACAACACTCCTTTGTTCATTTCTGGCTGTGTTTTTTGCTTATTAGTTGAATTCTTGGCACAGTTGTTGGACAGATGTCCACAGCGGTCACAATCACAAGACTGTTTTGGGTCTTCTGGTTGTTAGGTTTGGTTTCTAAGGAGCTTTTAGCTCCCTTTTCATTGTCTGTGCCCTTTTGAGACACAGCTGTCCCCTCCACCACCTTTCTGAACGGCAAGGCAATTTTCTGCAAAATTCTTTTTTTAGAATTACCTTTTGTTGTACTTGTCTACTGCCTTTTTGCACAGTTTCCAGGCTGTGAGGTTTGATGGATTTACACTAAGGCATGAGGCTGTTCTCCGATTTGGTCTTGGTTCCCTTGCTAATGATCGCTAATGTTCTGTTTGCAGTTTTACTCTTGCTAAGCATTGAGCCACCAGCTTTTTAGAACTATTACAGCCCAAGCGTTCATTCCTCAGTGGTAATAACCAGCTCAGGGCCCATCATTTTATATGCTAAGTTAGGAAGGTTTTTGCAATTATTTGCACCGTGTTTCAGCTTGCTCTGTTGCTCAGTATTATTAAGTCCTTCCTCAAGCTCAGCACTTATCTTTACTGCCCCAAATAACTTGGTATCAGCACATTTTATCACCTCCCTTCTCACAGTAAGCTTTGCATTACAGTACTTTTATCGTATCGTGTATGACTATATTGAATAGCTTCATTTCCATGCCAGTTCCCAAGGAAGGAAAATGCCTTTCCTGTGAAAACTCTCTGCTTAACTCCCGCCTTCCTTCTCCCATCCTTTAGCCAACTTTTTTGCCATTGGTGCTCAGCTTCTTGAAAACTCTTTGAGAAGTAACTGCACTGAGGGTGTTTTAGAAATCTGAATAGGCAGCATCAGCCGGCTCTCCCGTTTCACGTGCCAGTGACTCCTTTGGGGAACTCCAGCAGAATTACTTGTGAAGCATAAGTCCTCTTTCTAAGGGCTATGCTGATTTCTCCTTAACACATTATCTTTATTGCCTCTCCTAATTCTTTTATTACACTCTTTATTAATTCACCCTGGTCCAGATACCATGTCTGTAGATCCTTGACTCTCTCTTTGAACCATTAAAAAAAAAATCAGAAACACATTTATTACCTTGCTCTTCTCAGATAAAATGCTGGTTTTAAGCAAGAGGTTATACACCATAGTTTGAGCTATATTCACTTAGAACTCCTGGGAGAATACAGTCTTGTTCTGGTGATTATCTGTTTTTCTTGTTCATTTAAACAGATAATGTTTAAATTATATATAGTCTTTCCTACCGATCCTTCAATGTGTCACAGATTCTCTAATAACCCTGTCGTAAAGAAAGGGTCTTGCATGGAAACTTCCCTAACTCTTTTAGAGAAGTAAGGCATTTATTCAGCTTTTCTATAATGCTTTGCTATGATCTTATATTCTTTGGAGGTACCTTTAAACCTTAATCACATATTGACTCTACTGATTCTCTGATATGCTTCCTGTTCGTGATGCATTTGGAAAAGGATTTACTGTCGGTTTTTATACTTTTTGCAAGTTGCTCTTACACAACAGTTCTGGCCTATTTGATTGTGCTTTTAAGCTTTTTCAATTTATTATTTTCTTCATTTGGACATGCATCAGTTTTTAAAGGATGCTGTAATAGATTCTACATCCTTGCAGGATGAATAAGCAATAAAAAATGTGCTACAGTTTTTCTCAGTTCGAAAGGACGATTACAGTGAGGATTCCTGCCAGAAAGAAGCTCAAAGCAGCAGTTAAGAGAGTTAAATAGTCTTCATGCTATCTAACAAGGATTTAAAGATAACTATGGGAGAAACAGAGCAAACACAGCCCACATATGAAGAAAGAGTTGAGAAAGGGCGTAAGAATGTCAGTACTGTCAAAGGGCAGAGAAAGGACGATTCAGTGTTGTTGTTAGGGAGCAAAGCTGGGAACTGCCCTGCTTTCCCCCAGCAATTACGTGCCACCCACACCAGCAACTTCAGCTCTCTCCACCAGGCAGACGTAGGCAAGAGCTCCACAATTCCTCACACCAGAAGGGTTTTGGCGCTGCTGCTGCCTTCAACCCTGGGCTGCTGCCTCCTTTCGTTGTGCCTAAATGCAGCCCTGCTCCTGAGAGATGCCTCCTTTCCTGCTCTTCTAAGGATGATTTCATACCTAAATGCTCCTACATGATATTGAAACCCTTAGCCACCAAGTTGTCTAGTGTTGGTGCCTTCATAAGAATGTCTGGAGCTGAACAGTTCTGAAAGGTTGTATTCCTGTGCTGGATTTTATGTCTTGCCCTTCACTCTTCTTGGTGTAAGCCATCATAAAAAAGGCTGTAGTTATTTGAGTAGTAATTTCCTGCTGGAAAATTCACAACCGTGTAAGTTATATCGCTTTGACAAGATGAAAATAATTTTACTCATTAGCAGCAGACTGGAAGTGTTCTGCTGATTTCTGTTACCGTGCAGGTTGCTGTAAGAGACTGGAAAGAGTAGGAGGTGATCACAGCGTGGTGCACTCAAATCACGAATCGCATATTGGAGGTTTAGCGGTGTGTTATTTGGGATCCTCTGCCCCTGCAGCTACTGCTAGGTTCTGTTTACTCAGCTTCAAAAGCGAAAAAAAGCGCACTTTATCTGGAGAGAAGTTTCACTGTTGCTATAAATTTGGTGTTCACTGTCATTCTTATTTATGTGCTTACTGTGAAACAGATTACTGCATTTTGGATTGTAAGGAAATATTCCTTTGGAACGCATGACGGAAACTAATGGTTCTCACCTGGCTTATCAGAACCCGGGTTATCAGATGAGGTCATGTGGGAAAAGTTCATACTTTCTCCTAATAAGAGCAGCCAAATTAAGGAAAATGTATTCTTCTAGTCTCAATAATGGCCACCTTCTCACTTAAGTATAATCCTGCAGGCTGAAAATCCCAGCTTTCCAGAGCATGGTTATTTCCTCTGAAGACCGGGTAGGTGACAGATTGCTTTCTTGGAATTTTTATGAATCCCTGTTTTTCAAATACTTCTCATTTTTTTCCTAGATATTCCATGCAACTGCAAAACATATTAGTCAAATGGACATCCCTGAGTCTCCCATGACAGGATTCAGTAATGTAGTCGCCAACCCCAAATTATAGCTGCTTCAACAGAAACGCACCGAAAACCAGGCGGAAGGGGCTGCTGTTTTCTGTCGAGAGGAACCATCCAACTTGATTGCAAATGCAGTGCAGCAAAAGAGAAAGGGAATAATCTGTGTTGCCAGCAACAGTAATGACCGCAGACAGCTCACTTTCCTCTCGTCCTGAGCATCAGCAAGACCATAATACTGAAGACAAGGAGGGATGTACAAGCTGTCAGCCAAAGACGTTGGAGGAGTATTAGTGAGTTTATTTCCTTAAAGCTTCAGCCGGAAAGCATGACAGAAATAGGCAAAATGCCTTCACGAAGCCTTGCTTTTTCTGGCATACTTCTTCCATCCATAATTAATTGTTCTGTCTCTGCAGGGATACATTTGGGCCCTGGAATAGGTTATGCAACTTAAATTAATTGCAGTATTTGTCAGCATTAAAAAACAACAACAAAAAACACCAAAACAGAGGCTTTATTTTTACCAAAGGCTTGGTAAGAGTCCTATAAACACAATAGAGAATACCATTAATGAAAACATTTGCCCTTTTTCAGATCTCTTTATCTTTGGAATTTAAATATTTTTCCTGTTGCTCTGGCACTTCTCACTAACAAAGATAAGTATCCTCTTTGCACGTAAATATATTGTCATTTTAACGCGTCAGGTTAACAATCAGAACCCTCGTACCTCTTGGAGCAGGTGCTGTTATTTGTGTCTACTGCACTCCAGTGAGATGCCCCATTAGGGCCCCTTGTCTCTGGAGCTTCCAGTCTGCATCCCCAGGTTGGGGTAGCAACTAAAAGAAACAGCAGCAAGCCAAATCTACCCCAGGGATCTGGGGTAGAACAATGGAATGAGAAATACCCGAGCATATTCAAAGCATTAGGTGCATTGCATATTTAAATAGGTAACACAGTCCTGAATTCCATAGTCGGAAATCTTGTTGGTGTCACAGCAGCAGCTTTTAATCTGGCTATAACTACTATTTTTGTAGTTATACAATTCTCTGATGCTTGTCAGGCAGAATACAAGTATCTGAAATTTGACACAAATGCGTTTGTTGTTTGGGACTGAGCATGTTTTAGCACGTTTTACAGGGTAATTGATAGAATCACAAATCAACAAAACAAAAAACCAAGCAACTCTCCCACCCCACTCTTACCCCTACCACAGGTTTGCAGTTTGGATGGTGCTGGGTTTGGTGCAGCCAGCTTACACTGGGCTCTTTACAACTTCTGTGCCACATGACTGCATAAAAAACAAGGAAAGAAACTTTTACAGAGCAGCCGGAGCTCCAAGCGTGTAGTGAGCCATCACAAATGGGAAATTAGGTATAAGCAGAGATTCTGCAAGAAACAGAGACTGATCAGCAAAGGTAAACCGTGTCTCGAGGTCAGGAAATGAGACTTGCCAAAAGTCAAGCTAAATTGGACATGCAAAGACAATTATAACAAATAGACCAAGGGTTTGCAGGCACGTGAAAAAAAAAAGAGAACAAGGAAAGAGGAAGCGGGGCTGCAGTGCAGGGAGGGACAGCGTCTTTCTCAGAATTCTGGATGAGCTGGCTAATGAAACCACAAATAAATTTTTTTGTAAGTCTGCTAGGTCAGGAATCTAGTCCAGCTAAAAAGCCCCATACTATTATTCATAAGGACACTTATGCAAATTCTGTATTTAAGAAGAATGGCGGTGAAAGCAGCATCACAGCTATAGTCCCTTCAACCTCACTTTATTATATGCAAATTTGAAGGAAAAAAATAATTAAGGGTGTAGAGGTAAATGGGACAAAATGGAATTTTTTCCCCAAAGTAGACCATTTAGCCAGACTAGCCTGATGATTCTCTTTGATAAGAACATGGATTTTTTAGATGAAGGTAGCGTTATATTTACTGATAAAATGAAGTTGGGATGTTTCCTCACTGAAGAAGATTATCGCAGTTCAGAATAACTGGGTGGCTTCAATGACAAATAATGCAAGTTCAATAATGTATAGTACAGTTGTGAGCTGGTAAAAAACTTTAGGTACAAGTAACGAGTTCATCAGTGTGAGACAACTGAGAAAGAGCAAGCTCATAAAATAATGATGATTTCCTGATGTTACACAAGTGTAATCCTAAAAGCTCCTGGGCACAGTGTTCCCAGGAGGAATAAGCCAGTGTTCGAGCCCTCTCAGCTGGAACACTGCATGCAATTTAGGTCACACAGAAAGCTTAGATTGTACAAAAGCAAAACTCGACTCAGAAGAGGGATAGGGAAGGGCCTGGTACCCTGTAACACAGTTTGTATAAAGGCCTGTCAGTTTAGCCTTCAGTTTGGGGGTGGGAAACATTTTCCTTGCTAAGGACCAAATATGCTTTTCCAACACATTTGGCACACCACACGTTAATATGCTCCGCTCTCCAGTAATAACACAAAGGCTAATTTTAATCATGGGCTGTACCCTATAAAATGAAGTCACAGGGCATATTCAGCCAACAAAACGAAGGTTCCCCACACCTGCTTCAGCTTTGTGCTGCCAATGCACTAATCTGTCTCCTCTGGAGACTGAAAGTTCTGGGTTTAGTCAGGCAGGAAAATAAATGCTGTCATTTCCACCAACAAAGTCAGGATGTTCTGACACAGAACTCTCGCTGAAATCAGCGGCACTGCTACACACAAGCAGCTTTCCTGCTTGCGGTCTTCATATGGGACTTATTTGTGTTAGGGAGCCTGCCCACGGTTGTACACGGCTGGCAGTCTTTGTGCAACAGAAAGCGAGGGCCAGGGTAAAGGCTGCTGCTGGTCACAACTGAGATACCTGTTGTGGGAAAGTTTAAGAAACTTCATGTTCCTTGGGTCCTGCCAGCGCAATTACTCCCTTGTACTCAGAAATTATCTTTTTCTTTATGTAGAGACTTCTTCAAATCCACTAGTAGCTGTTAACAGTGCTGTATTTATGTTGTAAATCAATCAAAGCTCATCATTAAACCACATTTCCTAACCAGCTTTTGCTAGTCTCTGTTGTACTTAAAACACAGGGCTTCGTTTCACAGATCGAGCACTTGCTCTACTGTATTCAGAAGAGGGATAGCCTTTGCTGCTTCATACTACAAATGTCTCTGAATGACAAAGAAAAATACTAATAAATGGCATTCACAGGAATTATCGCACCACCTTATTTTCTGAATCACAGAAACTACTCTAATACCATTGTAAAGGTTAAAGGCTTTAAAACTTAAAGTAGTAGCTGACTAATCACCAAAGGAATCTGCTGCTTTTTATTCACATAAACCTACAGAATTATGCGAAGATCAATGTTTTAGGAATATCACTTTATTATGTGCTCCTTTTCAGTTACATCCTCGTTACAAAAGTCAATGGAGTTAGAACTGACCACGTTGTGCCTCTCATAGCAGTACTCTCACAATAGTAATACTACTTTGTACATCAGTGTTACAAGACAAAAAATGCATTCTAAGTTGCTGAGCACTTTTAAACAGCTTTTTGATAGATTTTTTTTCATATTTTGTTTCTGTATGTTTTTAAATGTCACTTTGATTTCTCAATTTTCTGCTCCTCTGATTTAAAGAAAAAAACACTTTTTTGCCCTGCCTTTTTTTCTCGATTAGAAAAAGAAATCTGGGAACTAATAAAAGACAAATGGAGAAACAAACAAACCCCCCCGACAGATAATCCAAAATACTGAATAAAATAAAAACATTTTAAATTAACATTTAATTAAATGTTAATCTTAAATTTAATTAACATTTAATATGTGAGAACGAAGCGAACTTCGTCTTACCAAATTTTAAAAGCCAGTTTCTAGAACACTTAAAAATACCGTGTAACATCGCTGGGGGGTACGGGTAAGCTTCAGAGTAACGGCGCCTAGCTACCGCGGGTATGAGGAAAACCTGGGTAAGGTGAGATTTGGGTGCAGAGGCAACCCGGCGCCTCCCTGTGCCGCCGGCCGGGAGCCGGCAGGGCTGGCAGGGCCGCGGGCTGGCCCTGCGGCGGCTCCCGCCAACCGGAGCGGGGCATCGAGGCACCGCCGCTACTTCACGGGAAGCCGGCCCGTGCCCACATGAGCCAGGCCGCTGGGCCCGCCCCAGAGGGGAGCCGGCCACCCCAGCAGCAGGGCCACCGGCCAGACTCGAGTCAGCGCCTCCACCCGCTTCGATCTGGCAAACGCTCCCCACCGTTTGCAGGTGCGCTACAGCCCGCTGTCGCCCTGCGCCGGTGCCGCCCAGGTCCAGGTGGCAGACCCTGGTGCCAGTCAGGTAAAACCCGGCCCCACCAGGCCCTGTTCTCCGGGGCGGTGACTTTTTCCCAGGCGTCTGACCGGCCTGAGACAGCGGCCGCCACTGGCGGGGCTCACGGGTTGTCAGCCCACGCAGCCCTGGCAGGCGGCCCCCCCAGGCACAAACGGCCGCGGCGTTGTACGGCCCGGCCCAACTCCCCGCCCGGCGGCCTCCGCCCCACGGCAGGCCGAGGAGGGACGGCGCGGCCCCGGCTGTCGGCTTCTCCACCAGCGGGGCGGGTGAGGGAGGCGGGCCCGTCCCGCAGGTGAAGGAAGGGGCGGGCGCTGCGGGTCGGGGCTGCGGAGCGGGGATGAGTGGTCGGCGCGGCGGCTGCCGCTGGCGGAGCTGAGCCGAGCCGAGCCGAGCCGAGGTAAGCGCCCCCTCCCCACGGCGCCCGCCTGGCGGGGGCGTTCGCGCTGCCACCGCCACTCCGCTCCGCGCGCGCCTGCTCCCCGCACCGGCCACGCGCGGGGCGCCCGTGGCGGGCGGGAAGGGGCTTTGCGCGTGCCCACGTCCCCCGCCTGAGCATGGTGCCGAAGGGCGCCGGGAAACTCCTCGGGTCCCCGGCAGCCTCGGGAAACGCCACGGCCGCGCCGCGGGAGAGCCCCCGCGGGGGAAAGGCGCGGGGCCGGGCGGCCCCTCAAGCCGGCAGCCCTTCAGGCCGGGCCCCGGAGCTGCCGCCTGGCCTCGAGGCGCTTGGGAGCGGCCGGCTTCCCTCGCGAGGACTTCTGGAAGCTTCCCCCCGGCCTCGGCCCGTGCCCCTCGGCAGCCGCGCGTCTCTGGGAGCGTGGGTAGTTATCGCCACGGTCTGGGGAAGGTGCCCCGTCCGCTGCCGTGAGGGGAGCGGTGGGAAGGCTCTTGGCGTCTCCTCTGGCCATGCCTTGACACCTCCAGTTGGGTGCCGCTTCGGTCGCCTGCGGCTGGAAGGTGGAATGGGGGCAGTTTGGCAGCGTGAGCCCATCTGGAGGAAGAGCTCTTCGGGGGGAAAGAACGTGTAGGTGCCTTCCTCCAGGAAGGAAAAGATGAAAGAGCTGTACTTCTTCCCCACTTAGGCTGAGCTGCGGCTTTGGTGTTGTGAGCATCAGCAGTACTTGCCTAGCATGTTTCCAGTGATAATATAAATGTGTGCTAAAGGATGAGGCAAGGCTTTTTAGAGATGAAATGTAGAACACAAATGCGTTTTGACAACATTTTCTTTAACATTACTGTCTTCTTCAAGCCCCTTCAGTCTCGGTAGCACCCTCATCCTTACTTGCGTCATGCTGTCACCTCTGCCTAGGTTTGGAGTTCCCGTTCATCTACAGGTGTAGGCTCTGTGCAAACTACGTACTGTACATCTTGTATCAGGAGAGAGCAAGGACACCTGGCGTGTATTTATTTTTTTGTAAGCTTTTATCCCACAAGTTCCCAGCGCAAATTGGTAGCAACATAAGGATACTGATATCCAGAATGAGTTGAGAAGGTGGATAAATGTTTCCCCTCCTACTACTCTGTCTGCTAAGACCACTTTTCTGTGAGCCTTGATGATGCTAGCAAAGAACAGGCCAGCAGTGGGACTGAGCCAGCCTTGTACCATGTCTAACTTCATCATTACGGATGAAGTGATGTTGCTGAGTGGATGTCGGAGAGCCTCTTCTGCTGGTGTGTGTGCTCTGCCTGGCCTGTGCACGGAGAGGGCTTCAGTTGCCTGTGTGAAATTAGTTGCATTAACTGGTATATGTCCTACTGTGAAAAGCAAATTCCCACTTTCATTCTGCTCTTGGTGTCTTAGGTGTTACAAAACAAATTCAGATCTGAATAATTATACATATCTTCTATTTATTTTTAGTTGTCTTTGTACAGGAAATTTAGAGCTGGAGCCTCTGCAGTTTATTTCATTCACGTACTACCCCTTTCATGCTACAGACAGAAGCAGAATTAACTTGCTGTTTTTCTTTTAGGCATAATGCATGTTTCTTTCCCTTCCTGTTACTGTGTTTTGGAGCCATCTTGCTGTTGCAAGAGAGTTGATTAATAGATACCCCTTGCCAATATTCCATTACTGAGGAGTCAGTACTGGGTCAGCTTAGTGGTGGGTTAAATGCTGTTTCACGTTTGTAATTTTTTTGTTTTAAAATCTCCCACTCTCCATAAACTTCTCCACAAGGGATGACAAAACTTTGTGCTAAAATATCCAGAAAATAGAGTTTCTTTAGAACTTATAAAGGAGGGAGATACAGAGATACCAGTTCTGGAGAAGGTTTAAAGTCTTCAAACCAGTAAGAATGAATACACCAAAATAAATTCCTGCAGGCACTTCAGGCAGGGCTGTCTGAGAAGTCCTGTGTTTGAGGCCAATCTGATCAGTTGACCGTGAATCTATAAGCTCCTGTAGGCAGATGAACTCCCTGTACTTTTAAGACCAGACTTCCAATCTGATTTGGTTGTTAGAAAATTTAGTTAGCCTACAAAAAAACGCCCAAAAACAGGGGGTGTGAAAAGTCTCCTCCAGTTTCTTACTTAAGTGGACATGGAGCAGTTGTCTTTGATAGAAAACCAAACATGGCAGCCACTTTGGTAACGAATACTAAGTATAAATAGAAATGCATTAAGAATGGTTAACTTACTCTTTACAGCCCTGAAACACAAACATGGATGACCAAAAGGCACACATATATTTGTCACTTTAGTTGTAGGAAAAGCACTTTTGACACTCAAACCCTGGTGATTACATGGATTGCTCTTCGTTACGTAGCCCTTAGATTGTTAGTATGTTTATCGCTATGCATTGCGATACAGTGAGATTGCAGTAGATGGGTATGAGTTTTAACTTGACATTAACTTAGCGCTGGTATATCTTCTAGTCTGTTTGTCATGAGATGTTAGACAATGGGTACCTTATGCTTTCGTCAGATTATCCAGCAGTTTCATAAGTTGTTTGGAATGTGCAGCCCTGAAAGTATTGTGTCAATTAATTGTTGCTGGCTTAAGCCTTGATCTTAAAAGTACTTGCAGATGTAAGTAACCCTATTATTTGTAAAACTGTTAGTTTGTATTACTGTAGGATCAGGATCTTGGCTTATTGCATCTATCAGACCTTGCAGGAAAATTCATACAAGCTCAGAATCTCGGCAGAATTGACGGATAGCTCTGTAAACAATGGTGAGGGCTCATAACAGTTACCAGGGGACTTCCAGAATAAATTGATTTTGTTTAAATTTGAAAGTATCAGTTGATGCAGTGATTCTTCTGCAATGCGTTTTGTCTTCTGATGGGGATTTCTGAGGGAGGAGAGAAAATAACCTAGAGGGCTACTCCTCTCTTGCTTAGTTAAACATTCTTCTGGCCTTTTTTTCAAGGTAAACTTATTCCATGAAGGCATTTCCTGATGACATTGCTTCACATTTGCTTTTGAACTTGTGCTGTAGCAGAACAGTGTCTGGAAAGGAGCTGGGAGTCTGGAAATCAGAGGGATTTAAGGCAGCGTCAAAGGTAATCTGCAACACACACGATACATTTCTGTAAATACAGTACTAAATGGAATGTGCATTTTTTACACTATTATCACACATACATATGTCACTGCTTGGTCCCCTAATATTTATGGACCATCACTAACTGTCTTGCTAATAAACAGCTCTTCTACTCATCTTATGCTAGAATGTATAGACAAGCTATGCCTTTTGCGATGTATTGAGGAAAGAATTGAAGGCACTGAAATTGTGATCAGTTTTTTTAACTACATTGGGTATTGTAGACTTTAAGGAATTTTTTATCATGCTATATATTACAAGCATATGTATCATCAGATTGCTTGCTTAAGATAGGTGACTAGACTAGAGCATATAACAGAATTCTTAGTACAGCATACTTTTGAAGAGCAATATGCTGTCTCCACAGTATTTCCCCAAGACCTGTTCGAAGGTTTTTTCAATCTTGACTGTTCTCCATAAATTCCTATGTTGAATTTCTTATTTCTTTGTTAAGGAGAAAGGGGCTTGAAGACTCCACCTCTCACTTAACACATGCAGAAATCTGAAAACTTTTTTTCCGCAGGTAAAGGGATGAATTTTAAACAGGGCAATAGTTAGGGGAGAGTACAGAGACATGGCTTCCTATGGAAACAAACCTAAATGTTGTTCTGCCCCTATCCCAGCATACCAGCGTAACTGAAATAATCTATTTATTTTGCTTGCATGCCAACTCATTTCCTGTAAAGACCAAGTTCTTATCTCTTCCAAGGTGTTGTTATTGCAGTGGTTACGCATATCTGAATATCTTTGGCAGAATGATATTTAAAGATTATGTACAGTGGAGAGAAGGAATTACAATCATTCAGAAATTAGACCTTGGCAATATTTATGTCTTCAGCTCCTGAAAACTTTGTTTTTTAGGAGCAGAGAAGAGAATAGCTTGCATGCACGTTGTAAAGATTCCTGTTGTATCTTCCTGCCACAGTCACAGGCTGTTTTAACCAGACTAATTCAGGGACACCTACTCTGTAGCTAGGGCTCTCTGTAAAGTAATTCTGGCAAATCTTAGCATCATGGAAAGTGGCCATTCTGGATCTGTCTCCTAAAACAGTTGTAAAGAGCTGAGCTAGACAGCTGGTGTGAAACAAGCAAATCTTTGGCTAAGTTTAAGAATAGTTGCTTGCTGAATTTTATTGCTGGGTTAATCTTCCTATCTGTGGTTGGCCAGAGGAAGGGAAAGCAGACCTTTACTTTTTGTCTTTCCAGAAAGGCCCCAGGTGAAATTGCAGGAAGGCTAGGGAAATCCTGTTTTCATCCTCTTTATGTCTGAAAATGCTCACTGTTCAACTGGTGGTGACCAGGATCACTTCCATCCTAATGGAACAGTATGGTTCTGTCTTCCAAGGAATGCATACATCTTTAATTCCCTCCCGCCCATCCTCTTCTAGTATTAATTTGTCAAAGAAGGTTTCAAGCTAGCTTTGAATCCTTACATTTATAAAAGGTAGACACTTCTTTCCGTAGTTAAATGCAACTACTGTACTGTAACTTACAAAAACAAATCTCATGTTTTTATCTTTGTAGACCGTTTCCTTGGATATGTTACGGCAGGGAGACAGGAGTTTTGGATTCTGTTCTTTATAGTATGACTGACTCTTCATTTTTGTAGGTGGTGATACTGTATATTGTAGTGTGTGAGCACTTAGGGATGACTGTGGTAATTCCTGCTAATTCCAAATGGATTTAGGTGCCTATGGAGACTTTTACAGCATGGAAATGGGTGATCACTTTACAAAAACTTTATAGTGCTCCATGTAAACAGATTATGATTGTTGTTGTTTGATGTAGTACACATTGCAACTAAACTTTGTTTACGTGTACAACATCATCTCCTCTTGACACATGCATGCACAAAAGACTTGTGTGTATCACTGTAAAACACTTCATTGATATTCTTGATTGTTTCAGTGCAGAGAATACATTACAACCCCCAAACTGTCAAGGACAGTTACTGAACATATTTAATGAAAGCTTTTATTTCATTATGCCTTCAGCACAGAGCACTAGGAGAAACTCGGATTTGTGCCTTTAATCATGAACTTGCCTGTAAGGGCTCTTCAAACAGGACATCTTTCATACCAGATGGTTTCCTCAAAATATGAAAATGGGATTTCCAATGGAACTCATATGGGAGCAACAACTGAGTAAAGTATCAGCCTTAATAATTAAAAAAAAAAAATTAGAAAAAAATCTGGTGGCTGTGTTGAGTATTATTTAACTTTTTTGTGAGCACCAAAAACCTGAAACTTTAGAATTCTATTCTTTTTGGTGCAAATATGCAAAGGTCATGAACAAGGTCCCTAAGAAGAGGGAGTTGTATGTATTTGAAGCAAGCATTTATTATTCACTGTCTTTCAGGGTGCATGTGCTGTATATTTTCCACTATTTCCTTTCCACTAATTGGAAGGATAACGTGGCATTTTAAAAACTCAGAAACTAAAATCCCTCAACATAGTAGCTGGAGGCTTAAAAGAAGCAAGGCTCAAATTTAGTAGTTGGTAACATTCAGTGCTACTTAAATAAGGATGCTTTTCCGAGTCTTGGGTCACTTTTGCAGAGCGAACAGTTCATCACATTATTTCAGTTCTCAGAGTTTGAATTCAGTTATGAGTTTTTGTACAGGTAGAGCATCATTTTTGCCCAGTAAAGGATATAACCGTTTCAGACTGTAGCAGTGGCCTTTTGTCACGTGGGTTGAGACTCACTATGTCCTGGTGTAGTCATCCTTTCCTTAGTGTGATTTGTTTGTTTACCTTCTCTGCCCCCCTTTCCCTTATCCAGTAAGTGTACTGCTGTCTTTTTACTGTTTTCAGCACACCTGTGAGAATGGTAATGGTCTGTGGCCTGAGTCTTCAGACAGAGGTGGGGTTTTTGTTTGCTTTATCCTTGCCTTGTCAAAATTGATGGCATGACAGGAAGACTGGAGGTGGATCAACGCATCTTACCAATTATTTTTAACTGTGCTGTGCAGAAATACCACAATACGCTGTTTGCATATATGGTGCGGTACCGCAATGATGCTAGAATTCAGGCACTGTATCAGTCTCAGTGAGTTTAAAAATAGAAAACCAGCACTGACTGACTAGTGCTTCCAGACAGTATCTGCTCACACCTAGAGCAGAGTAGGAGGAGCAATATGTAGACCAGAAATTATACTAAGAACTGGGCCCTTTAGTATGAGTATTAGTATTTTATGTCAGTTGTCTCCTGTCTTACAGCTAATTTGTAAATTTTCAGCACCCTGACTTAATACTGATTACCAAGTTCTAGTTAAGCAGTTAGTCCGAACTTTCAGTAGAAAAAGAACCTGCATTTTGGAGTTTGAATTCTTTTCTTCATTCTTGCTTCTGGCAGTACTTGGAAAGAAAAGGCTGGGAGAGTCCAGTGGCACTGCTGTGCATGTCTGGAACTGTTGCTACCTCAGAGATCTTTTGTCTAAGTGCTGGCTATAGGGAGAGATGATGGGAAGTGTGCTGCAAGACTCATCATGAAAAGTGATTTACGCATAACAGAGACATGACTAAAAGCAAAAGATTTCTCGTGAGTTTGACGCATATCCAAATAAACAAGAAGAGAGAAAATAGTAGAAGGAAGTAGGAAGCTTTAGGATTCCTAGGTGTAGTACTTGTATGGTCAAAAACCGAAATAAAACGTACTGGGTGGTGGCAATGTAGTCCGCATGTATGGGTTTTCTCTCTGTTAGGACAAGAACGTGAATTTAGATTGGGTTTCAGTGACCTGAACTCCATTGTTTAAATGCACTTTGTTGTTCAGTTTAGTCAACCTGGAACTGCCAGCTGAACTGCGTCTTTTGGTGTTATTCTGCTTTAACAGAGGGAAATAAGGTCAGGTCTAGTTTAGCTGGCAGTCTTCCTGTTTAGATGAACCATGAACCTGTGCAATTTAATAATTAATCCTTAAACAAAAGCAAGACTTCATTCTAAATGTTCTTAAATTAAGGTGACTTTAAACAACTTCAGCTTCATCTTGTATTAGCATTGAGTTTTTAATTTAAAGATAAGCAAAATAAAAAACAAGAACCCTTGGAGAACGGAAATCTTACTTAACACGTCAGTTTCCACTTTCATATTCAGTTCTTCTCCAGACAAATAAGCTTCTTACTCTCCAGGAGAGCTTTACTCTGCTGAAATCAGTCAACAAGATGTCTTTATCTTCATTTATGCAGCCTTTCAGGGCTGCATCTCAGATCCTGAAACAGATTCTAGTAAGTGTAAAAGTGTGTGTTACTTGTTTTCATTTTTCATGTAATAGCTGCTTAGTAACAAAAAAGGAATAAGAGAGGTGAAAGTTGGTGATGTTGTGAATAACTCGGTCTTGTCTGGTGAAATATGGCTTGTAAGACAGAAAAAAAAAGTGGTTTGGTAGGAAGCTTTGTTTCCCTGTTCTATTTTTAGTTTCAGCTACTGTAGTGATAGACATTAATCATCATTCTGGAAACAATCATTGTTATAACTATTTGCATATTTTCCTATTAAATAAATGGTAGTCTGTTGAGGTGGGTAAGTGTCTCATGAGCTATGATTTTTGGGGTTATACTGTGTTGACCCTTTAGAAGTAGAAACTAGATTTGAGCTGTGATTTCCTTTCAATGTCTGCATATAAATCTTACTCCAAGTTAAAATCTCTTTGAAATGGTTCTTCATCTCATGTTTTATTCGTTCTTTTAAATTATTTTACAAGAATTACAGTACTTCTTAATATTCTGACATGAGTGAGGGACAATCTCTCTGTTGGTGTATTTGTAAAGCTTGTTAAAGTACTTCTATAAAGTAAAAAGGTTTGGTTTAAATGCTACATCCTTAAAAATTTCACCTCAAAGTCTACTTAGTTCCCCTTAATTTCAGCCAAAGCTGCTTGCATGCATCTTAAATGCTGAAGTTGGCATTCAAACCAGAATGTAGTTAACCTTGAGAGCTAGTTCCTGCAACCAAGCAGCAGATGCTTAAATTATTAGTCCCTAATCTTGTGACAACCCTGCTAAAAAGAGTAAATCATTACCTTGATGTTGCTTAACAGTAATTCTATTACAACATGTCACATAATTGTTTCTCCTAGACCAAGCTGGAACTTGTTACATAGATTGAACTTGGTCTCTTCAGAGTGTATTACAATTGTAAAACAGTTATTTCCTCAAGTGAGAGCATCTCTTCTCTGGGAGTACTGTGGTATCATAGGCTGTTACTGAACATTGTTCTTTCATTACATGCATTCCTGAACCTTACACACAAATCTAGCAATCGCACTGTTTTGACAAAGGCTATGTACTTAAGTCATCTTCTGGTATCCTTTTAGTAATAGAACTGTACACTTTAGATACATAGGCTTGTGTAAGAGCTACACTTCTTCCTTTTCATTTTTTTCTGTATGTTCCTGTATTCCTGGAAGGATTAGCGTTTTTAGTATATGTAGTGATAATGATGTAGAGAAATACAGCACAAAGAAACCTAGACTGTGAGCCTATAGGCCCTATTGACAGATGAAAGACTTATAATTAGCTGACTCAAGACTGATATGATCTGTAAACTTGACTAATCAAAATGAGGCACTTCGAGCTATGTTTGGGCAAAAGAGTGACCTGACTTGCACAGCTGCTGAGCATCTGCAGCTGTTAATTGCCTTTAATCAGTCAGGCTCAAACATTCAAGCTTTCCACTGTAATTTTTCAGTCAAACAGACTCCGCTGTCATGCCAGGTAGGTATGTTTCCAAAGCACTGCTGGTTTTAAGTGAGAGGAGTGGGATTTGTGTATACAGACTTTTGTACATGTTGCACGGAGAAATAAGCTTTCTGCTGTCAAAGTGGGTGCACCACCTGTAGGGCCATGGGACAATCAATCCTGTGTAGTCTCTGTGGTTTGGTATCTAGGAGAGAGTACTTGTCTTTGCTTTCTAACTGCAGTCTTGCATTAGGACTGTATAAATAGGTGAATATACTCAAGAGAACACTAGCACTGAGAAGACAAAATACCCATTGCAGCAACAGCAAACGAGTCTTCCTATAAGATTAGTAGTTCTCTTCCCCCAAAGAGCCGGACCACCTTGAAGAATACTAATGGGATTATATACAACAGAATTGTGATCCAGGATTTAGAAAAACTCAAATAATAAGATGATGCATAGTCTGGCCCAAATTTATTCTAGTCCCACCTTAAGTAAGCTTCTGTGGGTACTCTTTTACTCAGGAGTAAATTGAGCATGGCAGACTGCTGGGGTTATGGTAGATAAATACTTGATGTATGACTGTGCAGTGGGGGAGGGAAGGAAATTTGGAAGGGAGAGAGGAATATTTTAAATGTACTTTTAATGTTTAAACTAGGAGAACAGGGTTAGATAGCCTAACTATTTTCTAGCTGCTTAGAGGCAATTATTGTTTTTGCGGGAAGCTGTTCTGGGAAGAAGTTGCAGTGAAACTTTTTTTTTTTTTTTTTTTTCTTCCCCCTCTGAACTCAAAGCCTCAGTGAGTCATCCCCCCCCGCCAAGCCCTTATTTCTGTTCCTGAGCAAATATCACAGCTGCTGTGAAGATGGTTGTAGTTCAGAAAGCCACTGATCTGAGTGTCTGAAGAGGCAAACTGAAACATTATCAGAGGAATGTGTGAATTTGTTGAATCTTGCATCTTTTGCTTTGAGGTGCAGATAACCTTTCTAATAATGATGGAAACAATGCTGGTAAGTTGGAATTCCTTATTTCCAAATGTACACAGTACTAAATGATATCAAAGTGATTAAGTCTGGAAACTATCTGTCATATTGGCACTATGCCTGCTGTGCCTCTGCTGCCAGACTCTTTCTCCACAGCTGCATGGCATCCCTATTCCCGCAGTGGAGAGCAGTTGGGTTTCTCCTCCTCCCTGCTGGCTGGCAGCTCTTCTGCTTAGCAGTGGCTCATTGGTCCTAGAGGAATGAGAGGACTGCCGGCAGCAGAAGGATGTCTTAGCGGAAGAGAAGGGTGTCACAGTGCTGCTGATGCCACCTGTCTGCTTGCACTGTGGGATTTGGCTCCCCAGCAAAATTGGGTTGACGGGTGGCAAGGGATTAGTGACAAAGCTGTTAATTACTAAAGATGTACTAACGTCTGATCTAATGGGCTGCAACAATATCACGGGAGTTGGAGATCTTACTCTAAGGAATGTGGCACTTCACTTACAGGCTTTGTTTATTGAGAGAGCCAAGCAGAAGGGATTTGCAGCAGTGTCTTTGCTATGAAATATGGCAAATGGAAGTCTTTTTCCTTGAAACTCTTCATTTGGCAACTTTATACAATTCCTTTCGCTCTTGGAGTGTTCTTTTCCATTTTAGATAGCAAGGAGCAAATTAATGAGATGAGTGGATCTATGCCTATGCCATTTCTACCATTCTGGTCAACATGCTACGTCATTTGACTGCCATGTGTTACTCATTCCCTGTCATTTTTGTAGCCCTAAGGAGATGATGAAAGGTGCATGGTCTAGTGGTCTGGTATGATTTTGCTCTAAATGCGCTTGCTGGTCTTTGATAATTGAGAAGGTAAGCGGAAGAAATGCACCTCACACACGAAACGGGAGTCGTGAAGTGTTGTTCCTACCTTCTTATGGAAACAAAAGTTGTGGAAGACCTCTGTCTCCCACACAGTCTTTACCAGTTGTAGTAGTGGTGTTGGACAGTCTTCCTCTTCTTTTTTTTAGTTTCTTATTGTTGGGTTTTTAAGTTTTTGTGCAGTTTATAAGTAAAGACCAAATATGAACTTGGTCTAATACTCAGACATGAGGTACATACAAAGCAAATAGAAACTTGATGTTCCTAAAAATTCTGTGCTGAGCAGAAAAACTATATCGCTATTCACTATTTAACCCTGGTGTCCTAAGGTCTGACGGTTTTATGTTGCATATTTCAGCAACATCACCTAGAAAAAGAAGAGGGAGCTTGTACAGGAATTAAAAGGGTTAAGGATGGTGTTCTGTAGAACTGCCAAAATATCAAAAGGGATGGTGAGACTTGGAGAATAGATTCCTTGTGATTTCTAACTGGACAGTTGCATCTCTAGCAAAGTGGAATGAAAAATGATAAAGAAAAACTATATAGTATTCCAAACCAGTAAAAAGTTCAAGCTTTAAGTTTTTGATGTATACAGTACATAGGAAGAACTTTTTCAAGATTAATTGTATATACGTTAGTCTTAATACTTTCTAGTATTCTCTCTAACCTTTCTGACAGAAGTCTTTGTTTTTTCACATTCAGTTGAACTATAGCTGTTGCAATCCCTGCACTTGTCCATGCCAGTTGCTGGTTCTCTGATGGACTGCACAGGAGAGGAAGTGGCACTGGAGCAATGGGAGTGAAGCACAATGATTTTGTTGTTACATTCCTGTTGCCCATTTCAAAAATAGAAAAGGAAAGTTTTTACTGTTATTACAGTTGTAAATGTCTTATCTGGACTTAAAAGGTAGAGAAGTCTTATTATGTCTTGTGATAAATTTGACTTTCTCTTTTTAAAATAGGTCAACTGAAGATTATTGAATCTGTAAGTTAATGCTTTTGCTATTTTTCTTTTTTCTTCTGGAGAGAATCCACACAAAAGGTCTTTGGAAGAGGACCAACCACTGCTCTGATATCTTGTTCTTGCTTAAATGCAATTGAAAATGGATGTACAGTTAGAAAAATTTGGCACCATGTTGTAGCTGGAGTAATCCAGCTGCCATCTGTTCTTCCAAGAAAAACAAAATAGCCATAAATGCACAACAAACACTGTTAAACAAAACTGTAGTATTATGCTACTTTTTGTTAAAGGTGGCTCTTTTCAAAGAATGGATTTTATTCATAAATACCTACATGTTATGCTACATATGTAATATGTATATGTATATAAACATGCACAGATATAGATGGAATATAACCTGAATGGCAGGAGGTGGAAAGAGTCTGCAGTTTTACTTAAAACAAGCTATTTTTAAGGATGTGTCTTTGGTAACCATAATGATGCTTTTGTTTCACTGGTATGGGAAGACAATGTGAATAACAAAATTGCTTCTTGTAATTTCCCATTTTTCTTAAGTGATTCTTAGACTAAGCATTGCATTTGCTCCAGTCAATGGTGTTTCTCTTGGTTTATCTTGTACGTGCTTTTGTGATTATATAAAAATCTTTGCTAACCTGCAATGATACTAAATTGAGAAATATTTTCTAAAATTTTGTAGACAAAATTTTTTCGAGTATGTAACAGGAGAATTTTAGTTTAAAGCATTGGGACTGTTAGTTTTTGGATCTGCTGGAGATGTATATGACAAATTGAAAATTAACTCTGTTATAAGCTGGGAAATGTCTTTCATGAAACTAGTGGCTTACTAGTTAACATTAAATTACTAGAATGCTCTGAAAGATTGTCTGGAGGATGTTTTCTGGAGGAAGGGGAGGCTTTTTGGCTAGAGTCTAATGCACTTCTAACACTTTCTAGCATACCTCTCAAGCTGAGAGTTCTTTTAATGGCTGTAGATACTAACTATCTCAAAGTGTAGACACATTACAAACATGTTTATAAGTGCTGTTTTTTTTTAGAGGATGTTAAGTCTATCAGTCTGTATGGTTTCAAATGCTATATAAAATGTCACAAATACCATTATATTTTTAAAAGTGTGAAGAAATAGTACTTTCTTCCTTTAACCTTAGCATTTGTAGACCTTTTGTGGTGCCAGTAACACACACAGCTGAATCAATGCAGCAGTGATATGTATGATCTGTCATCTGGCTTGTGTCTGGGTGGACTGTTGTTGTATTTACTAGACAAAGATGTCGGGTTTGATTACTTAGGTTGAAACAGGACTAATCCCATTGACCCAAATTCCTGAATTTCCTTTGTGCAAGTGAAATGCAGCTTCAGCTCTTCATTGTGTAAAACAAGTGACTTGTATTTAGAATGCTTTAAGAATATCTAGGATGTGTACAGCGGGAAGGTAATCTGTAATGATTGTAAAAGCTTCTCATACAAACATTATATGCTCCATATGTAAGAGTAAACTTGAATTTTATGGAGTACCAACACTTGGAAATGAAGGAATGCTATATGGACTGCTCGGAGTCCTTCTATGGCTGTTAGTTCTAGGCAATGCACAAAGCATAAGTTTTTGGAGGTCAAAGAAGAGTGCATGTCTGCACTGTTTTGAAAGAGCTTTAAAAAAAACCAAACAAAACTTTTAAGAAATAATGGTGCAACAAGGAAATGTATTCTTTGTAGTTCATCTTGCAAAGAAGATTAGTAAGGTTACTGGAGTTTATAACATATACAATTTCTCTAAGAACTGTATAGATTTGAATTATATGTATATTTATAGTGTGTTTAATAAATAAAAATACGTTTTGGAGATGAAAAGTCAGTGAGGCCAGGAGTCAGCCCAATGTTCTTTGAACCAGCTTTGATGTGACCATAAGAATGGAAAGAATAGGGAATGCTATTAGATGTTTAAGAAAGGATTTGGAGAGAAGCAAGTTCTCTAAGAAAGGTTAATGTGATGCAAGAAGTATCTTCAAATTAAAAGCAAGAGGGTGGAGTGGGAATAATCTAACGGGACTGTAGAGTGTATGTGAAAGAATTCCAGGCTTCTGCTAGATTCGAACTTTGGCTGGAGTAAGTCCTTATGTCTTAATTTAAAAAAGAAGAGTCAGTGGGAAGGAAATGGAAATCTCTTTTAAAGCAAAGTTCACAGATTATTATTTTTTTGTAGCTCTTGATCGGACAATAGGTACAGCTGCATGGAGTCAGATCTGTGGAGTGTGCTTATGGAAGAGTGTAAGAACTGGGCAAAGATATAGAATACTCTTCCAGCCTAAGAATTTATAGCTCAGGGGCTTACTGGTTTCATGTGAAATGCCAGAGACTGAGATCGTGGAGTCTGAGGTGGATTTCTGTATTCCCATTTCCTCGATCGCTGTGCATTAGGCTAGATGTATTGCAGCATTTTTCTTTTATTTTTTGTTTCCCCTCCTCTGAAATACTAATCATCACCACTCTAGAAAGGGTTTTGATTTACATATGCAGTACCACTAAATCCATTGCCATTATCTTCAGTTTTCTGAACTCTTTTACGCAGTGCGAATGAGTTAACCCTTATAAAGGCTTTTGTAAGAGTATCTTGACTTTCAAGACAGGTCAGAAAAGGAGCTGATTTGAAGAGAGGAGTTAAGTGATGTCAAGATCAGATGGAAAATGAGAATCTATAGCTTGTATTCTAGCTTCTTGCCTTTGGCCGATCTTACTGCCAGGTGTTTGTTACTCTTTTAGTATGTTGCGGGTTTTTTGTACCCTTTGTGAAACCTTTCAGCAAACTTTGATGGCACTATACCAGTAATATATTTGATTATGCAAACTGTGATCTGTGTTGTAAAATAAGAATGTTGTTGTTCATGTCTTATGAAGTATTGGATATGAATGTCTTACGTACTTGAAAAATAGACCTGTGTGAACTCACTTTTGAATGCAAGTCTACAGCTTTGGAGGCGTAGGTCAATGTTGGGCTAATCCTTGCTTTTGGAGTTCATCTAAACAAGATTTAAGGGGGAATAAATTCTTTTTCCTTTTGGTCATACTTCTGAAGCAAGTAGTGATTTAAATTATCATTTCTTTTATGGAAAATGGCATTGTCTGGTAGAAGAAGCCCACTGCATGCGATTTACACGTTTTTAGGGTTAAGTGATGTGAAATGACTGTTCCCTCTCATGTCCTCCAAATTAAAATTGTTTACTGCTGTCTTTCTGGCGCAGCCCTGCAGTGTACATTTGTTTTAATTTTAAAATCTTGACTTAAATCCCAACTGCATGTAATCTGGTGGTAACAATTAAATTCAGCTTTTGTAGAAAGTAAGTGTGAGCTTGCAGAGATTCTTCTTTCCAGTGTATGTTTAAAAAAAAAAAAAAAGTTGTATTTGCCTAAGTGATGAAATATACTGTAGCCTTAAATCCTGGTTACTGTAGTCTGTGCTCCTACCTCTTTCAATCCTTCGATTTTAGTGTTTTGGGTAGTTGGAGGTGGGAGTGGCAAGTACTTATGCCTTACAACATCCTTTAGAGAAGTCCTTATAGTGATTTAAAAGGGAACAGTCATTTGAATCGGAATAAAGAAACCTTATTTCTGGTACACCTACTTGCTTGCATGAGGTTTTGAGCACAAGGAGCTTCAAAGCTGTTGGAGGTGGGGACAGTCCATTAGCAATACAGATCAGTTGGACCTTCTAATTCTATAAATTACATATATAACTAAGTATAGTGTGTGTGTGTATATAGTGTGGGTATGTGTATATATACTTTTATATATAGATATAGTGTGTGTGTATATATATATAAAAAAGTATAAAAAAAGAATAAATTACAGTTGCATGGTTATTAGCTTATTTTGAGAATTTAGTTCCTAGTCAGAGTTTCCCAGTATGACAAGTGCAAACTCTGAGATGCTTCACTGCATTGCCACTTAGAAACCAGCACCATCTACTGTGGTATACAGCAGTAAAATATAGAGTGAGTCTTTGCGGTTAAACTTTGTCTGTAAATTGGATCACATAGTCTCTTTACAAGCAAAATTAAAATAGGAAATATTTGTCTTGTTTTGGTTTCCCATGGTCTGACAGAAGTTGAGCTTCCTCTTTGGTGCTGACTGCAGCCATTTGCCTGCAGAGGTGTATTTCCTTAAATATAAGATTACTGCAGTCCACCAGAAGAGGGACATGCAAGCTTGAAAGGCTCATGGATGACAGGACCAGATGCTTCCTCTAAAGCAGGGCTTGCTGAATTTCTTTGGCATTCAATTAGTAACTTGTTATTGGGGTAAGCGATAGAGTTTATAAATTTATTCATTGCCATTTTTTGCTGATAGATATTCAAAAGGACTTTATAAGCTTTATGTGGTTTTCATTGGTTTTGATATCCTGCTGCAGGAATATTTTAAAATTGCTTGCATTCATTAATTTTTCTGTTGACTTGCATATACACTCACATGAAATATTTTCTTTAACTGGCAATAGTAGTCTTGGACCTCAGTTTTGTTAGACTTGTACAAGCATAGTGTACAATGAACTGGTGGGTGTTGTATGTCTCGCCAAAATGCTTTAATATCTGAAATGGTAAAAATGGTGAACATAAGTGTAAGTCCAAGGTGGGTCTTCTCACCTTTATTCTTTTTTCCTCTTAGACTCTTGATGTTCTTTAAATTGACTTGGTCAAACATTGCAATGGTCAAACATTGGAACAGACTGCCCAGGGAGGTGGTGGAGTCATCATCACTGGAAGTATTCAAAAAATATGCAGACATGGCACTTCAGGGCATGGTTTAATGGACATGATGATGTTGAGTTGGTGATTGGACTTGATGATGATCTTAAAGGTCTTTTCCAACCTTAATGATTCTGTGATTCTGTGACTTAAATAAAATTCTAAGGAAACAGAAAAAAAATTTCCTAACAACAGACTTAACTTTATGTTGCAAGACATCTGCTGGTTAAATGTACCTATTGGATATGCTTTATAATCATTAATGGATATCTGACTGCCACTTGTAAATTTCTGAAAGCTTTTATTTAGGTGTTGCTTTTACTAAAGTTCAACAGTCTGCCAGTTAAAGGTGTTTCGACGTGTAAGCAGAAATTATTTTGTAGTCCAACAGTCCTTCCTAAATTAACCATTATGAGTACATTAGTGATAGAATTGTGTGCAGTTCATCACAAACCAGCTAGCAGTAGAATTGTTTCAACTGTAATGTCTCAGAGTCAAAAACTTCTGCCAAGGAAATAAATAATTTGTGGAAACTCCCACTTTCAGTTCTACGTGTACTTGGGGAAACTCCCTTTGCAGCTGTCTGCAACACAACTGTCTGCAGGAATAGGACTTTGGCAATCGTGTTTGTACTTCTGCTCAGTTACGTGATTTTCTTAACTGTGGTGTAGTTTAAATTGTTCTACAAGCACTGATGAAAGACATCAGTTAATCATAACCATAGCTGCATTTGCAGTCTTTTTTACAAGGACCCAGCATATAGGTAACAGTTAAAAGGAACAAAGAACCTATCCATCTGGTCTGAATAGTAAATCAGAATGGAAGTCTTGCCTTAGCAACGTGTCTCTGAATTTATTTTAAAGAAAGATGGTAAGCAGCAAAAATGTTTAAGAACTTGCCTTCCATTTTACGTGTTACTTATACCAAGTGTTACTGGTGTGATCTGACTGGCATAGACTGGACACCCAGTTAACTCCCTGGGTGAATGCTCTTATACAGTTTTGAGGGACCTTTCGATTCAGTAGAAATCCCTTAAACTTAACTTGAAAAGCTATTCGTAGTAAAATTGCCAACATAGAAAATTATGCTAGGATAGCTGTACTGGTTTTAATTCAATCCTTACTTACATCAGTATGAAGTCTTAGGTCATTTTTCAAGGCTAGCTGATGTAAGAGAGTCCGTTAAGTAATAATGTTCTTATATTGAGAGTTTGCAGGAAGTTCTTCTCTTCCAGTTGCACAGCCCAATTTCTTACAAGCTATGCATATACCGCAAGTACTTTCTGTCTGTACTTTGGTCTACAGACATTTGAGCAATATATGACATTAGCCATATCCCAAAATCAAAGTCAGTATATCATCTTCTAGGATTTGTGCCAAGCTATTTGGTGAAACAACCAAGAGAAGTTACAGCTTTTGTTTTAAAATTGATACGCTCTTTCTCTGAAGTATGGCTTGCCTATTGCAGACCAGCTGGCTGGCTTTTTTGAAGTTCCAAGCCAACAATATGTCCATAGATGTTCAGAGCTTAAGAACAGTGGAGTATAAATAGAAACTTTTATTTAGAAGTAAAAAATATTATTAAGGCTTCTTCAGCTCTTCCGAAGTAAGCTGAATGAGGGAATGATAATTGAAGTTTAAAGAACAGGAATTCTTTTGGCATTGAAAAAAGATTTTTGGAAGTTCTGGCCTCATTTCTCTCCTTTGCTGATTTTTTTTTTTTTTTTAATTATTATTATTATGCTGCAGGTCACCCAGTAGAAGTAATTCTGATGCATGGTTATTCATATTTTCACAGGACTGCCTTACCTAGCAGATGAAGGATTCAGGGGAGTATTACACTCAGTCTTTTACAGTCTGCAGTTGTGGAGTATACAGCTGATAAATATATCATCTCTCAGTATAGTGGATGTGTTTCCACTGTGATCTAGGAACTTGGGACTAAACTAGTTTGGTGGAATTAATAAAATAATAAAACTCATAATAATCTTCTCCTGATTCAAACTCATTAAAGTCAGTAAAAATTTAACAGAATGTGGACTTCTTTAATGCCTTACTATACTGTAGGTTTTTATGGAAATATATAATGTCTGAATTCTTATGTTATTCTGAGTGGGACTTGACTACTGAGCTGACTACTTGCTGCAGCTGAAGGAAGATGGTTTTTATGCTATTTTCATGGTTTTTTTGTTGCTTTGCTCATTTTTGTGCTCGCCTGTTGCTGTGCTCTTCTCGCACTGCTTTTACTTACAGTCCATTCTTGCAGTTTCCTGTAAATTGGTCAGCAAGAGGAAGCTCTCTTGCTACAGAGACAACTCAGCTCTTTGGGTAGACTGGTAAATTTATACGGGCAAGGGCAGCATAGTACTAGATGTAGAATTTAGTGCTCTTGCTTGCCATTAACTAAAGATGAGTAGGATTGCTTTTGACTGGGAGCAGGAGCTGTTCCTAACAATGGCAGAGGTGATTGGATGACTTCCTCCGACAGTGGCCCTGCTGGAATGAAATCCAAATGTTAATTTCTGCTGCTTTGGTTCTTCCTATTAAGGCTGAGTGAAATCTCATAATGTTAAAGGAATGAAGTAACTCCTTTTGAGTGAAATTCTCCCTAGGCTAGCTTGGTGCAAGACTGCTTCTCACCGCTGATTTTGTGGGGACAAACAAAGGTTAGTGGTCTGAAAACCATATACCAGAGTTCTTTGCAAGACTGAATTTTGCGTTGTGAAGAAGGATATATTTAATACTCTTTCACTTCCCTGACAGACGTGTTAATCAAATCCATAAAGATTTCATGTCTCTTCAGACTCTTTATTCACAGTTTTGAAACACAACCCTTCTGACTAATGCTTAATCTAGAAAGTTAATTTCCAAGAATTAATTTTCATTCTTCCAAAACTGTGAACCATCTAAACATTTTTGGCTTTTTTTGTTTGTTTGTTTTTGTTTTTGTTCCTCAGTGGAACACCAGCCTGTGTGTGTGCTTCTGTTCTAACACTGTGACCATCTTGACAGTGTTGGAAATAACCAGAAAAATCAAAAGAGGATCTTGGAACTTGAAATGAGAAAATGCTGTATTTCTGAGTGCATAAGTGAAGAATGGGAGAAGACAGCATGAGGAAGGTTAGAGAGGAAAAGCAGTATCTCGGGAACATGTGTTGGATAAATGAGACCTAATTAAAATGAGACTGTTGAGGCCAAAGAGCATGGTACCATAGTTGTGGAGTTTGGAGGGAAGAAACAAGACTTAGGTGTGTCAGCCCAGAAAAGGGAAAAAGGAACTGATTCCCTCCCCTCGCAGTGTTACATATACCCAAATGCTGTCATTTTGATCATAGCTTTTTTACTGAGGTAGAGATAAAGGTTGCAAGGATGGTAATGCAAACTTAGGAGTATGCTTAGCTAGCAGAGAACTGGGGAGGAAAGATTGTTTTAAAGCATTGTGTGTTGATGCTTAAAGTATAAATTGGTAACTGATATTGTAGCAGATAAAGCAAGTGAATTTAATTCACAAACTGCTCTCTACATCTTTTCTGTGTGAAAAATCTATTAATTAAGCCACTGAGACAACTGGGTATTAATTCTTATTAAATAGCATTGGGAATTTGTGTTGATATGCTGATCCTTTTAGCTAATAACAGGTGTGTGATATTTCTGGTTTGCTTCCCCTTCCTAAATAGCCTGGCTATGGAAGGAGTGCAAATGGGTGCCCTGTGGTAAAGACTGAGAATTGCTTTTCTAGCCAATACAGCCATGGCCAGTATCTGACTGTCAGGTAGTTTCTGTATAGTGTATTTTCTTTTTGTAAACTTATTCCTTCTATTTTGGAGTACAGATTTGCATCCATTTTTCCAAAAATATGTGAAGTAAGCTTTACTTGGCATATTTGTGTATGATAGTTTTGTCCACCATTCTGAAACTTGCTAGTTATTTTGGTTTTACATGAACTTTCTAGCCCAGGATGTTGGTTAATTCCAGACAAAGTCAGTGAGACACTTGAATCCTTTTAAGAGCTCCAGATGGAAATAAGCGTAAAACAATGGCATTTATTCATCTTCAGTTGGTGATATTTGTCCTGTAGAATTGTTGCCCTTGCGTTGTGAGCTTCTTGGATTCAAGTTTTATTGTCTTTTGTGGTTTGCATAACGTCAAATGTACAGGCAAGACTTGCTCTAAAGCATCTATATGCTGCATAATCCTCCAAAATGGCTATTTTTAATTTCTTGGGTTGAAGAGGGAAGGACAAGCTCCAGCTACAGGAGAGAGAAGAGAGATAAAACACTTGTCATAGTTCTGTGGTGCAGTGCCAGTACCTGAAGCATAGGCAGCATTTCTGAGCTGTGCCTCTGCTGGTGTGAGAGCCCCAGTACACTGTAAGAAAAAGGTCTACTCTCTTTTTCTCCCAAGGGAAAGTAGCCGATTGAAAGGTGAGTAGGAAGCAAGCAAGCACTGGAAAATCCCCTCTGCTTTCTGGCTCGCCATCTGACGGAGGTTTGAGGTATGCAGGGTTTGATTTATAACCTCTCTGGGAAGTTGGGAAATCTGACAAAGATAGTGCTGCCCACTGACACTGGGGGAAGCAGGAAGTAACAAAGGAAACAAGTCACTGCCTCGGCGTCCCTTTTGGCCGCAGTGCCGTGCAGATGCACAAGCAGTTGGGGCAGGGTTTCTTTTCCTTTTGTGTGTTGAGCGTACAGCAGCTATCGCAGTCACTTTCAAGCTTATAATACACAAAACGGGGAGAAGTGCAGAGATGTTCCTGTCATGCCTGAGAAGGGTCATAAGTTATTAATGGCTTTGTCATCACAAAGGAAACAATCATTCGGTGAAACTGTCAGCAGAAAAACTATGTGTCGATCAGGCGCGGTCACCAGGTTAGTGCATATTTGTGGCTTGTATTTCTGTCATCTTTTCTCTTTTAGGTAGAGGACAGACTGAAACTAAGAGTATTGTATCTGGGGTAAAATACTTTTAACTCATGCAAAAAATTCAAGGGTAAAGAGTTGAAGGGGGAAGAGGTGAGGTAAGTGTTGGTTGAAAACATTTGCCAGAAAAGAAAAGCAAGTTGAAGCAAGTTAAACTGAGTAAACTTACTTACAACAGTGTATCTCAGTCGGGTTAGTTCTCTGTTCCCTTTGTCCTGTAAGATTTATTTGACTTCAGAGCGTTTGTACTGTGCTATTAATCTTTCTGAGAGATTATTGTGAAAGGGGCTGTTAGAAGTATTAAGAAATAGAATGTGTAACCAAAAAAAGTAGGAGAGATATGGAAGAGTATTTCAGAAATACTGGAGAATGGTTAATAAATGGAAAAGAGACCTGAAAGTTTTGCAGAAAGCAGTTTTAAGAACAGATGGTAAACGTTGAGCTGGTTGAATCAGAGAAGTAGTTTTTGTTCAGAGCTGCTGAGCGCGTATTGGGGAAGCTTTTATTTTACAGTTTTGCTGTATGTAATGCTGCCTCATTTTTGGTTAAGCCTTTTGTAGAGGCTGAAACTTAAGTCTCCTTCTGCATTATATGAGGAATGCATTAGTTTCTGTAAGTTATGTTTTATATGTAATGTTATATGTAAGTTATATTCCAAAGGAAACTCGTGTCTTGCTTTGCTAGCTTTTACTTTCAAAACAGAATTTAAAGACTAGAAGTTATGAGATATTACGGAGTTTAAAAGTTCTCAGACGTACTTGGCATAGAAATTCTTGTTACAAATTCAGATCAGGTTTAATTTTTGTACTGCAACTTTGGAGGCTGTTTTTTCATTTGTTTTCAGCATGACCAAACTGGGCTCCAGGACAGACCTTAAATATTATTATAATAAGTGAGAACTTTTAATACAACTTTTGGCAGCTGTAGTTTCAGAGATGAGGGTAATGCCTATATACTGCAAGATGTGGAGATGATCACATCTGCCATAAGTTCTGCTGAAGTTAAGCAAGAACTGAGGACTCATGGCTCTTCCAGGATGCAATCCTTAGTTGAATGAGCTTGTATTTGCTTTTATTGGGCTGAACACCAATAGCTCTTAAGGTCAAAAGGGGTAAGTGTTTTTCTATAATGCAATCCAGATGTTTAATGTGGCAGAATTTTATTTTTACTCGTGGAGGCACTTTTAGCCTGTAAAGTTATGCCCTAGCCTCCAATCTGTCTATTCTATATACACTGACTGAGGCGATAGGTTAAAAGTCCTTCACAGATGTATACATTTGCAAACTACACAATAACAGAAGTCTACTCTCCATTTGGAGTTTGAGCTTGGTAACACTATTGTTATGATTCAGAAGACACTTCTGCATCAGACTGGCTTATCTAGGTTGCATGATGAAGTGCGTAATTTCACATTTTTTCATGCTGTTATGACTTTCATGGTACTTTAAAATAAAAACCAACTCATTGTGATAGTGTTTGAGAGAAGTATAACCATGTGGTAGGCTTGGACTGACTTTATTGATACATCAACAAGACTGCAAATTGGTTTGATTTTTAGTGTAGTGGACCAGCTTGTATATAGGAAGGAATTACAATAGTAATTGTGTAAGTTCTGCATCGCGCTCAAGAGTTCTGTCTTTCCAAAAGCACTGTTGAATGATGAAGCAAATCCTATAAACTGTTCTACCGTTTCTCCTCCCACACTCTAAGGTCTATCATCTCCCTCAGGCATACAATTATGGGGATCATCTGAGACAGAAAATGATGCAAAGCCTTTCACTGTCTGCTGCCGTCCTCTTCTGGTTCAGAGGGTTCTGTCCAGTGCAGTTTCAGTGGGGGAGGAGGTTGATTCAGTAGCCACTTATAATGGGTTTTAGGGCTTGATGGAAAACTTAATTTTAAAATATGCATTTAGTCCCTTGGTGAGAGGGAAGAAGAATAAAGTGTGTGGCTATTAGTAGAAGCTTGCACAAAACAACGCATGAGTAATGTCCCCTTCTGTTTTGTAACAGAGGACCAGCGTCAGAAAGAGAGCATGGCTTGGCTCTGATTGCACTTGCTGGGCCCTTTCTATTAACTTGATTGCCAGCTCTGTGGAAGAGAGGCTGCTTACGAACCTGGGATCAAAAATGTGTAGTGGGGTCTTTGGCTTGTAGTGCAAGAATGTAACTGCAGAAGAAACAACTTGGAAATATCTTTTTGTTCCTAATGATCACAGAGCTAACAGGCTCTACAGTGCCTTCGGTGCTTGCAATTGACCGTTGCTTTGCAATTCATGTAACGGATTAAAAAAATTGTAAGAGTAATAGCAACAGTGGAAGGAGTCATTTCAGTGAGCTAAAGGCAACCATATTGTAGATGCTAAGACCAGAAAAATCTTTAAGACTATTCATTTTATTTCCTTCCTCCCACCCCTACAATAAAGAACCTGTGGTTAACATTGTTTTGGCAGGTTTCTCCCAGGATCTTCATGCAAAATAGCATCTAGTGTCCTTGAGAGTTGTTTTGTACTGTCAAAAAAAGAAAAATCTGCTTGGGATTTTAGAAGCCTAACTCAAACACTTCAATTCAGAATACTGAAATCCTCTCAATGTGTCTGCAAATGAAAGTGCTTGAGGAGCCTACAGATGTGATGGGGAGTGCTGTAGGCCACAATGAGATCCAGAAAATAGGCATAGCGGCCTTTAAATCTAAAGCCAGGTATATTAGGCAGGCTCTTTAGCTCATATACTGTGTATTTGTGTGGCATTCAGCCACTCTCCTTTTATTCACTTAGTTGGGATGGGGAAGTTCTGAGGTTTGGTCTCTATTTTCAGGACTGTTTTACAGCGAGTAGTCAAAAGCAAGAAATGATCATGACTAGAGGAAGCAGAACTTGATACTCTGCTGTCCTTTCCCCTCAGTTAAATCCTGTCATCACACTGTAGAACTGAATTTATTTTTTTTCTTCCCTTGCTTGCTCATGTGCTTCCATGATATTTTTTTTTTTTCCCCTGTCTGCTTGATATTCTGGCTTTTCAGGTGGAGGAGAAAATGCCCCATCCAGGCATGCTTTTGTGAGTAGTCTAAATAGCCTACTCCTGTACAGAAGGCCAACGTGACCTAGTCAAATATTTCTGTTTTCTGTATTTATCTAGAGTGGGATAACCTTGTCCCCAGTGTTTGTCATTGGTTTCGTAGAAGTCTCAGGTTACTGGTTGTTTTGGATAACCTCTCTGAGACATTTAACTCTCTCTCTTCTGATATGTTTTCAACCTAAGTATATAACACTGAAACAGTTTCACACCAAAGGCTAGGTGCTAAGTCCTTTCTTGTTCTGTTCTTTGTAGTAAAAGCACACAGGATTTGAAGACTTATGATGAAGTTGAAACTGTTGGATGACATTGAGACTAATGTAAAGAGTTAGTTCATGAAAACTGACATCAGAGTATATTGGTCTGAATAAAAAGGTTCCATTTTTACTTAATCTTTTTCTGAATGTAACTAGAAACAGACTGAAATAACTTAATCATAAATTAATTAGTAATGCTTGAATGTTGATCTGCCTGTTCTTAAAAGAAAAATTTAGCCCAGGACTTGCCTTGCCATTCCTCATTTCAAGGAAATCACTCTTAGCAGTACTGCAGTGTGGCATGGTGTCAGCAGCCAGCTGGTTAACACTGTTTCCCTCACTTTGACTTTTCTGCAAGATGCAGAGAAATAATTTGAAGGATTTTTTTGGGGAGAGGAGCATGTAAACCTTTGTTACTTTTTTTTTAATTCTTAAAAGCTTAAAATATCTGTGTGTAAACCCTTCTTGGTCCTGTGAACACATTGCTGTTGCTAGAAATTTCATTGGGGAGGTGAAGGAGGAAGGAGTAACTCAGCTTGGAAAGATCTCAATCATATAAGAACGGGGAAGAAACAGCAGAAGGAAGGATATAGCCGAATACAGCAAAAGTAACTTACCTTTTGGTGAGCAGGAAGGTCCTGGAGGAAGCTTGGGAAACCATGGTGCCTTGCAGTGTCTGCTGTGAGAACCTTCTCAGGGCCTTGGATCTTATCTTCTCTGCTTGTATCTGTTTTATAACACTGGGGACTAAAACCTAATTTCTGTGATTAAGTTTTCTAGACTGCCTAGAAAATATAACTGAGTTTAAACTCTCCTGGTCAAAATTGCTGGTAACTTCTACCCCTCCCCACACGTGCATCATCAGCAAAGGGCAAGCAGTTAGATCTAACTCCTAAGTTGATCCACAGAAAGATCAATTGACTTGTATTTCTGTTTTTCATAACGTATATACAACGGATATGTACTCTACTATTGCAATTAATCCCTCAAGAAAACTGTATCACTTGCTTATTCTTTCCAGTATGGGTGCTTCAAGTTGCCGTCTTAGGCTGGGGAGACTAGCACTGGGGTGACTAGCACTGGGGTAGGTGTGGTGTGCTGTAGGCTCTTGGATTCCTGCCCTGAGCTACACGTCCATTTACATTCCAATAGACTTCCATTACTGTCCCTTTTGGGGAAAGGAGAAGCAAACAGGATCCATTGATTTCAGTCCTCCACTAAAAGCTTTTCGGTTCTAAACTGTCATTCCTTTTATCAGAAACTAATTAATTGGTACTTTGTTAGTTGTCCTCTTACCAGCAAAGGTCTCTAGCCCTGTATCCAAGGATAACAGACCCTTTTATGTCCAGGTCAAACTTCCCATTCAGTCACGCATGATTTCTTTTCTGTGTTATGCAGTAGCATTTTTAGTCTACTTCTGTCTGATATATCACTATGAGACCTTACTTTCTTCAACGGCTAACAGAAAAAAGCTGCTACTTATGAAACTAATTTTTTTTGGTAATCTCTTTAAGATGACAGCAGAAAGAGTGGTAACTGCCAAGGTGCTTGGTGGAGCGTGGCATTAATAATCAATATATAAATTAAATAGCAGCCTGCAGCAACCAGAGATGAACTTCTTGCACAGGATGCTGTCACATATGACATCCAGCATGAGATTAAATACTAATGCTTTCATTCAGAATAAAACATGTAAATATAAGGAGTAAGTAGTATTGGATACTACAGTTACTAAAATATGACTGTTGATTCTGTCATTATACAGAAAATTACACTGTATATAAATGCGTGGCATAGAACTTTGGAGAAGAAACTGATTTTCTTTCTAGCCACCTGCCTGAGTAAGTCTCACAGTGTTATCTGGGGTATTTTTAAAATGCAAATACTTAAATAATATTTACTAAGCAGTCTTCCATTGTTTCGACAACTGTCAATCACTTTTGAGAGCTGTATAAAAATAAATCGGGACTTTTTGCACCTTGTTTTTTTTATACATTACAAACTTCCTGGAATCTATGAACATCCGTCTGTGCTACATACTTGACTGCTGAACCATGTTAGTTGTTTGGAAAACTTGTTTAAGGAAATAAGCTTTGTTTCTTGGTACTTATTTCTTAAAGTAAAATATAAGTTTTTAACTGTTTTTAATTATTCTAAATTGCAGAACGATGGCCTCGCAGGAGCAGGTCTGGCCAGTCCCTATGAAGGCAATTGGAGCACAAAACCTTTTGACAATGCCTGGAGGAGTGACCAAATCGGGGTATCTTCATAAAAAAGGAGGCACCCAGCTGCAGATCTTGAAGTGTAAGTTGAATGAAGTATTAACTAAATTAAATGTTTTAAACTCTTGCCTTTGGGGCAATTAACATGTTTCATGTTAGCAGACTCCTTAATGAAGCTGTTCTTCCACTTAGTTTGTCTGTACTGGATTACAATTTTACCGGAATATATGTAAAAAAGACCCATATTGGAAGAATTTCCTTTAATTGTTTCGGAACTGTAAATCTTGGATGATAAATGTTGTGGCTGATTTTTTTTCACTTGGTTAAATCTCTTGTCTTTCACAAGTAAGATTTTAAAGACAGAAACAGGTTTCTGGGATATGTATCAATTTCAAATATTCTTTTCTAAAAGAAATTAGTACTTGGCTTTTTCTACCAGGTAGTTATTCTGTACTAGAAAAACATCCTCATCTCCTACTGCTGTTGTGAAATTGAAATTTTCTCACTGTCAACATTAGGCTGTACTTAAAAACAATAATTGCTTCTGAAATCAGAAACTATATACATGGAGAAGACTTAAGGTTTTGGGTTTGTTTATATGCTGTTCATTTGCTATCCCTGTTTAAACTATACTTACATAGTTAAGGACAAAGATTACTGCCTTTGATAAAGGAAGAAGTGTGGTCCCCTTTAAAAAAAGAAAAAACCCATCATTTTATTGGCAGCGTTATGTCCTTGAGATGAAAGAAGAGAGGGAGATACCATCATGGTTTTGGGATGGACATAAATATGTATTTGTAGCCTGTGGCTGCCTTCCTCCCATTTTGTTCTAGGTTGTGTTCGTACGTTACCTTATTCCTCTCTTAAAGGAGCACAGGTGGTGGTCAGACCTGCAGTCCCTTAGGCTTCTTTTGAAGTTATCAGATCAGCTGCCTCTCAAATGAGGGAAGCAAATACCCTTAGTCCTGAAACTCTGTGAATGGACATGTGACTGATCATCAACAAGCTGTCACTTAACTAGTTTGTTCTCTTCTATAATGATTAATAAGATTACTGAAATCTTAAACAAGTTAAGAGGTTCTAATTAATGTACTGCCCTTGGATTTATATTTTGCTCCCTTTTTTTGTTTATCTTTTCAGGGCCATTGAGATTTGTGATTATCCATGAGGGATGTATTTACTATTTTAAGAGCAGCACATCTGCATCTCCACAGGGTGCATTTTCTTTGAATGGTTACAACAGGTGAGTGACAAAGAACTTATTTAACACCCAAGCTCCTTTTACTTAATGCGGGGGGTTATGGTTTTAATTTCCAACAAAGTTAAATGCAGCTGCATCTGTTGTTTGGGTTAAGCACTGATCTCAGATTCCAAGAGCTGTATTCCTTTCAAATTGTATATATGATGTTTCCTGTGCTTTGCAAGTGTGTAGCCTTCATCTTTTGCAAATTAACAAGTAACACTGTTAAAATTGCAATGGGCTCACTCTTGTTACCGACTTAATGCAGACTCTGCACATGCAGATAGATGTGGAATCTTTCAGACAACCGATCTTTGTTCAATAGTGATTTCAATGATTGTCACAAAAATAGGAAGGAATCAGAAGGGAATATTTATGGAGTTACTGATTCAGTAACACTAATTAGTGTCAAATCTGAATCAACTACAGGAGTGATAAATGAGAGAATGCACATGCAAAATGTCTGACTCATTGTGTTACACGTTCTAAATCTTAATATTTGCTTCTTAAGTTGAAGACAAAAATACATGGCTTTCAAGTTAACCAGTACTATCAGAATCTGACGGAGTGAAGCATACATACAAGGCCTACTAATAGAAGTCTAACCTAACTTTAGGAAATTGCTGTTGTAATTGGTGCTAAAGAAAGGACTAATGAGAGAGAGAGAATGTAGAGAAATATCACATTACTGGTCGTAACCACTGCAATTTTATTGTATTTTTAAACATGTATGTTATTCTTTTACTTCATAATGTTCTCAGACTTTTGGAATAAGGAAATATCTTTCATTAGAATGTGAGAGCTTTGTAACTGACCACAATGGAATATTTTATGGGAATGCAGTTGTAAACATTGTGGCTAACTAAAAATTCAAGATTAATTTGTATAAGCAACCTATACTGTAACTTGGTCATGACATCTGTAATTGCAATAATGTGAAAAATACAATGGAATTTGTAAATGCTAGGGAATGTCATAGCTTTTTACATATCTGCATTCTGCAAGCCTTGTAGAGACCTTGATTGGAATTGGGACCAGGTCTTGGTTAGTATTCTGCACTGACATAAGCATTTTTGAAAATTAATTTGAAGTTATAGAATTTGTTAGACTGACTAGTTGCATAAGGTTGTGTGAAGGCCAGTCACTCTAAGGCTTCCCTGGACTAAATATTAAGGACTTGTGGAAATACTATCATGTGAGGAAATTGTTGAGTTAAAGTTTAAGAACAAGAAAGCAAGCCCCAGTAATGATTGTAAAAACTTCAACCAGATTTCTCTATGGCTTATGCTGAATAAATCTTAGAAATGTTACCTTTGGGTTACCTACAGTCTTGGGATTTTAGTCTCCTTTGTTCCAAAGCCTTACAGCAAGCATTTACAAGCAAATCTTTGTGTGTGTGAGGAATTTTCTCGTTTGAGGCTCCTCTGGGGAAAAAATAAATTAGATATGTAATTATCTAATCATATCTAATGCAGTTTGTGAAAGAGGTTGACTTATGCTTGTTTCAAAATAGTAAAGTGCAAGAAAGTGTTTATAAGGGAAAAGTGGAAAAAATAAGTTAACTTTCAATATTAGTTCTCCTTTATTTTCATGGAAAGCCTGTGTTTTGATTTCTCCCCTTTTCCCTCCTGAAATAAGGATCACAGGCACCCTAAATACTTCTTACCATGGTGTAAAGCTTGTGAATGAATGCAATTCATTAAAACTATTGAACAGATCAAAACATCCTTTCTAAGTCTGGCTGGTGATTTAACTACTGTTCTTTCTCCAGTCAGTGCTCTTGCATTGTCCTTTCTACCACTTTAATGGAGAAGTACTACAAATGCACATATGGGGATTTTTGTGGCATTTTCCTGGGCTTGGGGATTTTTTTTTATTAGGCAAAACTGGCTGCTAGAACTGCTTTCCATCAGAGCTTTATGTCTTGCACAGCAGAATTAACTTTATAGATTAAGGTTTTTATGTATTGGTGGTTCTGCTTCTCAGGGTTATGCGGGCAGCTGAGGAGACAACATCAAGCAATGTGTTTCCTTTCAAGTTAGTTCACATTAGCAAGAAGCACAGGACATGGTTTTTCTCAGCTTCTTCTGAAGATGAAAGAAAGGTAACTTCTTCTTTTGCAATATAATTTTCCTTGAAGCAGAAAGTGAATCCTGGACTTCCCTAACATCTAAATGAACTGGATGCACAGCTGTCACTGCAATTTGTATACCTAGTTCTTAGGGCTCCTCTGAAAATCATGTCTGAAGTTTTAACTATTACGTTAGTATTAGTTCAGGTTGTAATTTAGGGAATGGCTGTAAGTGAGATGGCATGGTTTTCTCCATATTCTCCATATTCCTTGTTGTATTTTTAGCCTAAGAACAAATATTTCTGTTACACCTTTGATAAAGTATGAAAACTGTTCAGTGAAATCTGTCACCCATAAACATACTAGGAATAAGTACCTGGCTTTAGAAATAACAGCTTGAAATTCACAAACTGAAAGTTTAATATTTTAATATGCTCTTACAGCATTTTAGGTGGCCAAAACATTTGCCAGAAGTTCTCTCAATATAAAGTCATGGATAAATACTATTTCAATGTAGGTTCTTCCCACAGTTACTCTTCTTACAGCAGATACTGTGCATTTTTGTTTAATGACTTAAAGATGGATGTGTTGAATGTTGTATTTTTGTTCTTATTTAGAATTGGATGCTATCCTTGAGGACAGAAATTGATCACTACCATGAGAAGAAAGAAACAATAACAGAATTCAGGTATAAACCCTTAACCTTTATTTGCTTTTTATCACTTTTGCACTAGCTCTTGACAGTGGTGTTTTAGGCTCTTTGTGCCTACAAGTAATTTACTGGCACAGAAAGGTGCAGTACGGCCCAAGAATGAAAAGCCTTCCTAATACATAGCTTAAAGAATACGAAGACAAAAAGAAATCTTTCAACTAAGAGAACTTTAAATGTCAGATTTGTGTAAAACAAATAAAAACTTTAAAAAAACAGAAGCAACATATCTGGCTGTTAATTGAGAGATAGGAATAGATTGGTACTGCTTTTCCAGCGTTCCTTTCCAGTGCTGCAGTCCTGCTAACAGACAAGTTTGCTGTCCCAAGACCCATAGCACAATGATGCAGAAGGTGCTCTGTCTTTTCTTTTGCAGTGACTCTGGTTCTGATGCAGACAGCTTCTATGGCTCAGTGGAACGTCCCATTGATATCAAGTATTCTCATCATTCAGCAGATAATGAAGGTGATAAATTTAGACACTGATAAATAAGATTTATTTATTTGCTTATTTATTTCTTCTGGATTCTGCAGGTGTTATTCCTATAGCTTAAGCAAACTGATCCAATTTGCAACTATATATTTTTAATTTTTTTTTACAAAGTGTATAGTTGTTGTAATTTTAAATTGGAAGCAGATATTCTGTGCTGTAAACTATTAGAAAAAATAAGTGGTAACTAACGAAATTCAGATCTTTCAAGGAGGTGCCTGATACCCTGATAATACTATTTAAAATTTTTATTAAGATTGCATGTTGGAGAGTTTGTAGATCTAGCAGAAAGATAAAACTTTTGAGTATGTCTATAGGTCATAATGTAGAAATATAAAGTGGTCTTTATTATGGCAGTTGAATATTATTGTTGATAACTGAACATAATAATAATAGGCTATTAGTCATGTAAAAGTATGTTCTGAAAACACGTGGAGACAATGCAGTAAAAGATTGTGGAGCTAGTTTACCTCCTATCTAGACCACGAAATAAATTCACTTGTCCTGCAACACAAGCAGTCACTCACATTGGGTTGTTGTTGCATCTGTGTTGTAGGCTGTTTAGTATGAAACAGAATTGATCATCCCTCCAGTTCAAGAAGACCTTACATGAGGCACGGGATGGGCCTATGTGAAATGTATAGGATAACATTCTCCAATGACTTTCAAACTGAGTAACTTTTTTTTTTAGGCTGCGAAAAGCTCATTCTTAGCATAGCCTTTTTTATTCAAAGTTTGATATCTGTTCATTGCTATAGTTATTTCACAGTAAACAGTTCAGACTGAGTGTGTCTATTTTTCAGTTAGAAGTGAGGATGTTACAGAAAGCCTGTCAGGCATTCACAGTGTATTTCAGCAACTGACTTCCCAGTCAAGAGGTGTGTTAGTTAAATCCAACATGAGAAACCTCACCTCAAGGTTCAGCACAGTTCCTGTACTACACCTTTTCTCACCTGCCCTTTCAGATTGCTAAGGGTTGATTGGAGCAAGTACTCTCATTTCCTGAAAGGAAATTCCTGACTATTTTTCCTGAGTAGGACAAAAAGGCAGGAGTGAGTCTTTTTAGGAAATCCGGTTCAAGTGCTGCAAAGCAGAGGAAAAGAGACTCATCATCATTTCATGTAGGATTGAAGTTTAGTACTTCTGCATTTATGGGAGGGAAGGGTTGTATGCAATACGGATTATGTTAAGAGGCCTAGCAGGAATTTAAATTAGGGAAGTAGAAGAGCTAACTGATTTTTATCAGATACTCTTACCTTTTTGCGTTGGTTGTTGTTTTGGGGTTGGTTTTTTTGTAGTGCATTTCTCTGGGTAAATACTGCATGTTATCCTTGAGGTTCCTATCATAGTCAATGATGAGAAATTACTGCCTAGAAGTAGCATGTTTTTCATGTCTTAATTATTCTGACTTTTAGTTACAGGCAACATTGAAAACTCTTAAGCCATTTATTGTGGTGCATTTTTTTTGTTGCCAGAGCAAGGCAAAAGAATTAATTGTTTTACAGATCACTAGGTTTGCTTAGGCTTCCATACTGCAAAACCATAAATGTTTCTGTGTTAGGGTTAGGTTTTGGGGATTTTTTTTTTTTCCAATTGGTTTTACCAGTGCATTCATGTTCTGTATGAATGACTATGTATGCACAGTGTTCATACATAGCAATGAACAGATATCAAACTTTGAATAAAAAAAGGCTATGCTAAGAAAGAGATTTTCAGAGCCTAAAAAAAGTTGTGTGTCTGCAACTAATTTGAATTTTTCTCAGGAAGTCTATAACACTAGAAAGTGTCACCAGAAAAAGATAGAAAAAATGCAGTGTAGTTCATCTCCCACTGCTGTAAGTGATGGCTTTCTTAATTGACATCAAAATTCAAGGAAAAACCTATTCTAAATAGCAGAGAGGTGGACCAACATTTTTAATTTTTCACCTCTTTAAAAAAAATTAACTGAAAAATATTTGTTTATTGAAAAGCAATAAGTACTCAGTACTTTTTCTTGGTTCCAGGAGTACTTATCAGAGTCTAACACATTGACTTTTATCTGCAGATTACGACCAGGAGGAAGAGGATGAGTCTTACTTGCAGCCAGATACTTCTGACATAGTGAAAGATGGTATGTGATTTCTTTCATTCCCTTCACAAAAGGCCCCATGAAAGGCCCCAAATGAAGGCAGTATTCATGGAGCATAGTAGATTATTATTTTGGCTTGGTCATACCTAAAGCATTGCATGTGGTAAAATAACTGAAGGATTTCACACGTATCTAATCTTGAGAGGTATTTAGGGACAAATGTCACTAGTAACAGCAGTAACAATTTACAGAGAGTGTTACATGCCTTTAAGGGCATGTTTTCTTGCAGGACTCCTGCCCTGGGAAGACCTATATCTGGTCATCAGTCTGGAGGAGGGGTAATGCTTTTAATGTAGTTTCTTTTTCTTTATTTTTAGCAAAGGGAAAACTTTGCTAAGTCATGATAAGCCATGCCTGAATAAAAATTGCAGGACTTTACTACACATAACATTCAGAATTGTGCTGGAAGGTAAATGCTTATCTAGCCTTTTGTGTACTATCAGAGCAGATGCCAATGAAATATCTTAAATCACATAGAAAATAAATTGGAAAAGTCTCATTTCTTGACATACTGTATTTCTCTTCAGTGTGTCATGGTTTTTGGATGTTTTCTTTCTGTAGATATGGTCCTGCCCCCAGCCTACCCGCCTCCACCAGTTCCTCATGTCAGAAAAGCTGCCTACTCAGAATCACGGGCAAATTCCTTTGCTGGCAAATCCTCTGTGCCAGTACCACCACCACCTCCTAAAAGAAGCTTACCTGATATCAAACTAGAGGAACTCTTAAATGTGAGAGAACCCCAGTTACACTGCCGAGCTGAACCTAATCTAAAGATTCAACCCTCAAGCCGGAGACCAAGTGAACAGCTGCCCCCTGTACCCCCTCTACCTCTTTTTAAAAAGCCTGTGTGTGTCAAAGAATCTTGTTCGTTGCCTCCAGAGCCTCTGCCGCTAGCTCAAGTTCTTGCTACTCCAGAAGGATGCGAGAAGCTAAAAATCTTAAACCTTTCACCGCGAACTCCTCCTCCACTACCAAGCAGCAAACCCAAGCTGTCACAGTTTATTGAAAAACCAGTAGAGCCCAGAGTGCCAAGAGAACATGGTAAACCCGGACTGTTTGTGCCACCAGTGCTCCCAAAGCCGCCTGTGCCAAGCCACCAGCCCCCTGGAATCAAGCCTAGACCAGAGAAGTCTTCATGTCCCCAGATACAGTAAGTATGAAAATACAATACACTATTAAATTTTTCATTGTGCATTAGTTAACTAGTTGACAGACATATTTCTCAGATTCACATTTAACATCTGTTTCTCTTCCCTTCGCCATCCCTCTCTTTCCTCAGCGTTGTGCTTTTTCGCCTCTGTATTTGTTGTTTGAAAATTTTGCAATGAGTTTAGCTTCTGAAATACTTCAGAAAGAAATAGTAGATAAACCAAATTTTAAAAAAACACACCAAAACTTTGTTATTAATTTGTTTTCAGGTGTGTCTTGAAGAATAGCCTTTGATCACAGTGAATAAGAAGCCTTTTTGTCACAACCTGTGAACTGCAAAAACAACTTTAGGCTTCTGTGGAGATAGGAAGTGTGTTTCATTTTATATTAAGACCAGCTTTAGTAAGGGATGTGGAACTAGTTATGGTGGTGAGTCAGATGAAAAAATATTTGTCCATTGGCTTGCTTAGCAGCTCTGAAGAACAACTAATAAACTCTTTAAAGACACTACAAGACAGACACTGATATACTGGAGTGAGTCCAGTGGCAGGCCACCAAGATGTTTGGGCTGTGGCATGTGATATGTGAGAAGAGGCTGAGAGAACCGGATTCATTCAACCTTTAGAAAGGCTAATGGGAGATCCCTGCTGTCTACAACTACTTAATGGGTGGGTGTGGAGAAGGAGCAAGACCTCAGAGGTCTGCAGTGATAGGATAAGAGGCAACAGGCAGAAGTCACAACCTGGGAAATTACATCCTTGGAGGTACTCCGAACGTGACTGGACACAGCTACCTGAGCTACCTGATCTAGTTGGATGTGCTCTGTGCAGGAACTTGGACTAAATGATCTCTGGAGGTCTTTTCCAACCTAAATTAATCTGTGATTCGGGGGCTAAACTGAAACTTGCTCTTCAGTTCTAGTTTTATTATCCCTTCAGTGTTTTGTGTATATTTGTTTGGTTTTCCTGAGGAGATGTCCTTCAGTTTTTGTTCTGTTTCTGACAGGAGATCACCACCAGATGGACAGAGTTTTAGAAGCTTCTCATTTGAAAAACCAGCACTGCCCTCCAAGCCAAACCAACCTGATGATGATTCTGACGATGACTATGAAAAAGTAAGGTCAAGCAGATGATCCGTTCTCAAAGAGTATTTTTCTTGCTTATTTGTATACTTATTTGTATACTTATATAGTGTGTATACTTTTGAGAATGCTTTAAATGCATGTTTCAGGAAAAAAAGAATTTCCTGAAAACAGTGCTGTGTGATTTTATTTTCTTTTTTTTCTCTCTGGGTTTTTTTTTTTTTTTGAGCTTTAAGGAATGCCTTGATTAAATTCTGGATTTTAATATTGGATGTAAAGGAGGAAGAAGCATAAAGTAAAGATTAAATTACCATTAATAATTTCAGATACTGCTGTCTGAGGCTTATTTGCGTAACAAGTCAGTAGCATTTTCAGTTGTCATTGACTTACATGGTGATCTATTTTCTTCGTATTTTTTACAGGTTGGGCTGCCTGCTTCAATATTTCTTAATACCTCTGAATCCTTTGAAGTTGAAAGGTAGAATGTGACTTTAAAATAGTTGCTTAGAAGTCCTACAAAACCCCTGCACTGAACAGTAGAGATAATTTTGATATGTAAAATTTGTGTTTAAAAATACAATAAAAGTATTTAAATTCCTTTAATATGGAAGCCACTTTTTAGGGGAGTTAGTTCAGTGCTCATGTGTCAATTGAAAATGCATACTACTTGCAGAGTAATTTTTCTCCATGTGGAGAAGGTTGTTCTACCAGGATGCTAGATGGGACAGAAAGCCAGCTCTTCTTCCGTGCTGCATTGCTGGTTCAGATGCCAGTTCAGTGAAATTCTCTCAGCTATCACGTACTATGGATTATTACAACTGAAACAGAGATTTGTAATAAGTAAAATGCCTAGATTCATAAAATGCTTATCTGAAACAGAAAATGCTAACATGTAATTGCTTTATTGTTTCTAGGACATTTAAAGCTAGTAGCCCACGGGGACAACCACAAAATGGATTGTACTGTATTAGGAACTCATCCACTAAGCCTGGGAAGGTAACCTGCAACCTTTTTCATTTAGAGATACTGTATCTTATATACGATAAAGTACTTAACAACAATTTAGATGTGCTCTTTCCTTAAAGCAAGAAAATCTGAGACAATCACTATGCTAACTTCAGTGATTTTTTTTTTTTTTTAAGGCTAGATTGTAACTATTTCCTTAATAATACATTGGCTTAGAAGTGCTTATTAGCATAGACTGAATATGTTGCATTTTTCTTCTTCAAGGTATTGGTCGTATGGGATGAATCTGCAGAAAAAGTGAGAAACTATAGGATCTTTGAAAAGGTTGGTAGCCACACTATGTGTGCATGTGTAAATATGTGCATGTAGACATATATGAATTTCATGTATATCTACATGTATAAAGTATGCATGTGTATAGGTATATATTGGAAATATGAAGTGAAAATCTAAACTTCTTCCCATTCCTAGAAGTAAAAGTAAGCTGATTTACGAATCCCTGGTCTAGGATGAGAGTTCAGGGACTCAGATCTGGGCTTTCTAGTTGCTGTATAGTGCAAAAGGTAAACTAGCTGAAATGTTCACATCTAAATTTCAGCTCCAGTCAAATCCTAAAGGAAGGAATATTAAATTCCTGAGTTTAACTGGGACTTATTTGTGTAGGTGACCAGTTTGCAAAGCAGTAGATTGTTTGAAAGAACTTCTTAGTTGTCATGATGATGTTTTGGGTTTTTTTTAAACATAGAGTTGGAAAAATTACTGTCAATGATTACACATGGTTTTTTGTTCTACAATAGGATTGCAAGTTTTACCTGGATTCTGACATCATGTTTTTGAACATGGGAAGTTTGGTCGAATACTATAGCACTCATGTCTTACCTAGTCATGACAGCCTGATTCTTCAGTGTCCTTACGGTTACTCTAAACCAAGGTGACATGACTGGCATAATTCACTGACACTTAGGACAAATCAGTTCCCTACTGCCCTTGAATTACATGTGGACTCCTGCCACTATTGGACATCCCATTGTTTGCACACAGAAACCGAGTCTGTTTCAACCATTTATTCTTACATGAATTGTATATAGACTCCATTTAATGAACTCTTGATGAAACCTTACAATCCAGATCAGTGGATTTTATTGTCATTTCTTTTAAAAAGATCTGAACTGATTATGCTGTGAAAGCTGTCCATGATACCTATACCTTTTATAAAACTGCTGCTATTACTAATCTCCTTGGAATGTTGAAGATGGACACGAACAGAGAAGTGATCTGAATACAACCAATACAGAAAAGGGAAACTTCTGAAAGTATATCAGAATTAACTTGTGACAGGGAATACTAATACTCTGACTTGAAGGTATTAGTCCTTAAGTCAGCACTGGTGCTTAACTAAGTTTTTGTATTACTTGTATAGTTGACATGTAAATAATGAAGACTTCTGTGCAAATAATTTGGTTTACTATAGGTAAAGATGATCAGGAAATGTGGCTTTTTTTTTAAGCCACCTCATATGTAAATGTAACTTCTGATTACAATGTCTCCAGTAATCAATATCAGGGTACTATCCAACTGATGCGGTTATGGCATCTGACATATTAATGACGTGCACTTCTCATAGCTGTTGAATAATATTTGGCTTTCATGGGAGTCCCGTTCCTCAGTTCTGAACTGGAAGGGCGTGTGCCACTAGTATTTTAATGAATATGAGAAAAGAAAAAGGACCATTTAAGATTAAGTGGGAAGGGAGGGAGTCTTTTGAATATGTCCCAATTCTGACCAGCAGTTTTCTCTTGCATTGTCATCATCAAAGGTTCTTTAAAACAAAACAAGCAAAAAAATGAAACCAGGAGTGTGATGCTACTCTCACTCCATAAATCTGTGTGGTCAGTCTCTTAGGATCAGGTTGTCAGCCCATGGCATTCGGTCCTGTTCTAGGGCAAAACCTACTGCCCTCGTCTAGGGCAGTTTTTGTAGATCAGCAAGAATTTTTCCGTTATTAAAATTGCTACTCAGTTTGTAGTTGCATGCAAAATCAAGTCTGTTTTTAATGTACTACCAGCACTATCAGACTATCAGTGATAGGCATTAGCAGGGTGCCTGTAATATTTATTCCCTAATGTTTGGGGACAGGTATCCTAAAACCAAGGGCTTGATCTTTATGTCACAATTACCCTGTTCCTAAATTTTAATAAAGAGGAGAAATTTCTTTTCACAACCTGTTAAGTGACTTTGTTCATTCAAAAGTACTGTCATAATGGTTTTAATCTCTAATAAAGTTTATGAGAGTTGTAATAATAACTTTAAAAATTGCTGTCACTCCTGAAACAGGAGAAGTTATCTAGTTTATATCAGACTGAATCTGTATCCATAAACTTTGTTACCCTTTTAAAGTTTATACATGTCAGTTTTAACCTTGCCACAGTTAGATGGTCACAACTTTCAAAACATAAACAAGAAGAACAATTTTCTGTTTATAAAAAGAATAAACCAGGATTTAATGCCTAAAGAAATTTCCTTAATAAAGAGATGTAATATTAGGACCATACATGAGAATTGAGGCAAGAAACTCGAGCTCTGCCATTTGCAAGAGACAGTGACATACACAATATCAGTCTTCTGATCTCTGTTCCTGGTGTAATAGGTTTTATGTGCGTAAACTAAAGAATATGCAGTACTTAATTTTCAGATTCTGTTGAATACTGGATATTTTAAGTTTCTAATTCCTTTTATTTTAAATTAGTATCCCTGTGGTTCACTACCCTGATATGATCCACTCTGTAAAGAAGACTCAGCCAACAAAGCATTAAAAAAAATATTTTCAGCATATAGATATATATACATCAGAGCAAGTTCTAGTTTCTTGCAGTATTTACAAATACTATTTACAGAGTACATTTTTCTTTGTCTCGGAATAATTGACTTTGTTGTGTCATGTCAGTCATACAGTATGTGATCTTTGGGGCCCTATACAGATATTTAATTTTTTTTTTTTTTTGCAACCATATGCTCTTAAGATTTTTAAACTGTAAAAATGCTTATGCAATCCAATACTTATAAAACATAACACTGTCTTTACCTGTGTAATACAAGATTTGCAAATATGTAAATGTTTGTGTTCATTTCCTTTTTTATATAAATGTATATATTTCTGAAGAGGATAAATTTTCAATGCCAGTTCATCTAATTTTGTGCAGTCATCTTTAACTTCTCGGATGTGTGTTTTAATGTTTCTGTGTGTAGTTTGCTTGAGTCTTCTAACCGTGAAGTTAGAAGAATTAGTTTTCAGCCCCCTTAAGAAGCAAATCTTCATGTAAGCAATGCTATCAGAAATTTGGCATTCTGGTCATCAGACAGTGTGGCTGGGAGTGGAAATTACCCATTTTCCATTTACTTTAAAGCTTCCTGAGTGCAGGGTTGAGGACTGAAGCATTCATTTTATCTATGGACATAAAACACAAGTACAACCCTAATAAAAAGAGCATCTCAGAGGAACAGGAATGTCTGAGCAAGAAAGTCAAGTCTCCAACGGTGTTCTTCAGGAGCTTCCTTGGGAAAAGTGGACCTTCCCATCTCCCAGCACCTTATAGCCCGCCCGCTCGGAAGCATCATTGCAAGCTGGTAGGTTAGTAAAAGTGCAGTAGGCTTACAACCTTGTAGGTTTACATCTCTAAGATCTCCAGAATTAAAGGTAGGAGGTACAGATGGTGACATGCTAGGTAATCCCTTCATACCTCCACATGCAGGCAGAAGGGTTACAAACGAACCTGCACTTGTTTAGGCTCTCTCTTCCAATTCATCTTGCTCCTACGTACTAGGCTAGTCTGTTTTATGCAGAATTAGGTGAAGTTAAATTTCTGGTGTTTGTAGGGAGGAAAGGCACAGCTAGAACACATAGTCTGACTCCTATACCTCTTACTAACCCAACTCTTCTTCACCACAGTCAGCCTCTCGCATATACAACCTACTGCAAGCTCCTTAGCTTTACAACAGTTTGTGGAGAATTGTAAAGGCAGTATTTGGTATGCCCAAAAAATGCAGTTTTTGAGTTTGGTAATATGCAAGTCAAAATAATTGGTAATAGTTTTGGAAAAAGTCTTGCCTTTTCTATCTAAATTTCCAAGAAAAAGTGTTACAGGTGATATTTGTGGGAGGATTGCTCTTCTAGGGGAAAAAACTGAGTGCTTTTGAAAATAACAAGGGACTGTTAATAGGTAGCGTATCATAAAAAGATATCCAGACAATTTTTCTACAATAGTGGTGTTCAGTGTTAGCAGTCAAGCTTTCCCTAGTTCAGAACTTCAGTTTTTACAAGAATGTAAATAAGCAGTGAGAGTATTCATGGCCTCTGGTGCTTTATGCTTTAGAAAGTCCAGAAGGGCTGTCAAGATTTCTGATGCTTTAAGATGATTGTTTTGAACTTGGGGACATCTGCTGGACAGCCTCTTCCACACAGGCTTCCATGCTACAGGAAGGCAGTGTGGGCACAGAAGTCAGGTGGGTAGAAATCAATCCTAAGGGACTTCACACAAAAGCCAGAGACTAAAGCTTAACTTCAGGTGGAAACTTGATGGGCCAGGTCTTTGAAACTTAAGATGTCTTTGGGCTCATCTTTCTCATCTAAGCAGCAATGTCATTTAGCAAAATTACTCATATGAATGTCTTTTAACCTAGATGATGATGAAATTAATTCAATTTTATATTCCTGTGTTTACATTATTCTTAAAATATATTCTGAGGTAGGATTTACATAATGGACATCTGAGCACAACCTAAATTATCTACATCATGAAGCATTAAGGAGTTGTTTGGAACATTAAATTAGTGGCAAGCAAATCGCATTATGTTGCAATAACTTCTTACTAAATAGTCAACTCCTTGAAGTCAAGAAGGGTTTTTTCTAGCAGGGGAGTGTTTGAGATGACCATGATTACCACCTCTTAAATAGGAGAGCTTGTAGTTCTTGTCCTATAAATATTCAAAGTACCAAAATACCAAATAACAAATGCTACTAAAACTTCTAGAGGAGGTAGCATTTGAGCTCACTTTAAAACTGGATGAACTGAAAGGATCAAGTTCCACGGGCTCAGCGTAGATAATAAGTCTTGTAGCATAGCCAACCCCAAAATCTATTCCTTTAGGACTTCTATTCCTGTATCTTAATTACAGGACGGTCGTTACTATCCCTCACCTATACCTCCTTCCTCACAGCATCTAATTACCAGGGAAATGCGTAATCCAGTCTCTCAGGTTCGTGACATGGCCCTAAATGGGCATATGATCTGAGAGATACCATTTTTTATGTAATTTTACTTGCACAAAACTCTACTGAAGTTGATTTGTATGGAAGTGACAGTAATAATAACTGTTCAGAACATTAAATCTCTGGATATATAAAACCAGGGAAAAGCATCTAACCCTTCTTTCAGTTACCACTTTTTCTGCCTTTTTAACAACCACTTCATATTAACTCCCTCAGTGTACAATCTTGGCACAGTTGGTTCTTGTATTGCAGGGCTGACGTGCACTTTAGTTCTGACCTTGAAAGCTTTTGGCATGGACGGAGTTTTGCACCTGACCCGAAGGCCAGTGATGTGAAAGGTCTGCCACGGCAGGACAGAAAAATGAAGGGTCTATTCTATGTAAACTTATTGAAGGGTTTTATTACAGGGTGAATAAGGAGAGATGTACCAGGTGTGACCTCACAAGCGGTCTGTTCTAGGCTTCAGTGATGATGTTGTGCTTTAATTTACACTGTGCTAACATTCGTGCTTGCTTATTTTTCCAACTAAATGCCAGCCACACCCTAACCATAGGAGTACTGCTGAAAATGTGCCTTTTAAAAATCAAATGTGATATAAAGGAAGTAAAATTTTGATATTCTAATATTATAAAGCTTCTCCCTAGATTAATTTTCTCTTGTATATAATAATGATTAAAATATTAAATGCTTTAAAATATTTTTCTTATGTTTCTCAGCCCTCCTCATTACTTTGAACTTGCCCTGGTTCAAGTCTTTTTTCTTTATCCTTTCTTTGTGTTGCTCTCCTGGGTCTGTTTTTAGCTCTAAAGTTAGTTCAAAAGTTCTAACTTCTGTTCGCGGCACTTTTCCTTCTCCTGCTACTAAGGATGAAGATGTCATTAAAGAGCAGCTAAAAACATTCTCGGCAGCTCTAGTGATGCTGGCATTAGTATAGAAACAACTTGCAGAGAACATACATCTAGAAGGCACATGATGCTTAGGAAGTCTCAAATGTTGCAATTAAAAGAATCAGCTTTACTTGGAAAAGGATTTTGGAAAAACAAACCCAAACCTCCCCAAAGAGTGTTGTAACATTAAATGAGAAAGTTGGTTGCTTGAGTTCCTTTTGGCTAAAGCACCCATTGCACCTTTGGTCATGTTTAATTGAGACTGTTATTAACCAGCTTGACCCATGAAGCTAGATTTACATTTAGTCTCAATCGGGTATAAAAATTTGCCAATGCCCCCCTGAGCATAAAGTCAATGTCTTTGGCTTTAAATTTGAAAGTGGCCTCTCAGTTTAATAGAGTGTATAAAATCTGGGAACATTTAGTAACAGCCTGTTCCAGCTGCTCTGCCTTTTCCCCACCTGCTGCTGCAGTTCTCTTCATTTTTATTTTTTTCAGCTCAAATAAACCTCAGATGTGTTTTTGTTTGGTTGTGGAGGGAGATGAAAGTAGACCAGAATACGTTTTTTGTTTTTCCTCCATGTAGCTGTTCCATCAAATGTTTCTCAGATATATATACATTTAAGATTGTTTCTACATACTATGTGCAAATCATTGGGAAAGTTCTCCTTCCTTACATGAAACAATAAAAATCAAAAAAGCACCTCCCTCCTGTGAAGAATATGATTGCAGCCGGGACAAAAATAAAGTTTCTGATAGTACTTTTTACATAACCTTACCTCCACTGACCAACTTCAGTAATACTACGCATAAGACATGAGATATTATTAATGCTCTTATACACAGCTGAAGTTAAGATAAGCCATCACCTCATCTTAAAAAGGCATTTAAGTTCACTACTTCAAAGAAAAATCCCTCACGAGCTTTTCAGTAGTAATGCTACGTGCACGTAAGCTCACTTGTACCACCGCCAGCAGGGTCCTGGATGCCAGTGAGAGACACAGCAGCACTTCTGGGGCTGCTCTTGGGGTATTTTGTGCAGATAATTTGTGTTTGTCTACGCACAGCCTCCCGCCGCTCCGAGTCTGGTATGACCGGTCAGGGACTGGCCTTTACTTTGCTGGCACCTGACAAGGAAGTTTCAACACTAAGACTCCCCTTTTGAAAGGCCCACAGGAAAAGCAGTAGAGAAGTCACATACTAGCATTGTTTTATTGAGAGGAATCAGAACTTTGCCCGAGAAAAAGAGTGAAAGGTCTATGTGAGATGAAAACGAATGATGATGGTAGGGAAGCAAGTCCTGCCCAGCCAACAGGCTGCCAGGATGGAACGGTTCTGGCAGGCCAAGAGGAAAAGACCTATTTTGATACCACCATTCCCAGTTCATAGGTAAGAAAATTGACTTGGAACTGCTTATGTGGAATGAGTGCACCCCATATAAAGGAAAAGATAAATGTCCTGATGCCAGATTTGTGACACCAACCCAGTACTGTGCTTCTTGCAGGTAGCTGTAAATGGTCTGATCATCAAGGAATGCTAATGCCAGGTAAAGAGGTCTGTTGCATAAAAATAATCGTACGGTATTATTTTTCTGATACCTACTAACGCCAAACTAAAACAATTTGTAAATGAATACATTCGCATTGACTCTTTATTTGAGGCTGTATGATGTAAGTTGAGTCCAGTGCTGCTGATGCTTGAGCCCACTCAGGAAAACAACTCGCTGTGGATGAGTCAGCAAGAGGGACAGCCGTACTGCCCGAACAGTACCGCGTCTGACACCTCTGCTGGCAGCACCGTGCTGCCTGTGGATATGTGGCAGTATTCTTCTATTTTTTGAAGGGCCAATAAGCATTCTCCGGTACATGTGGCAGATGTGCACATGGCAAGTGCAAGCCTATGGGCAACAAGTCTTGCTCATTTTCCCAGACCCCTCACCAGCAGTGCAAAGATCTTGAAGGAGTTGAGTGCTACAGCCTGAAAAATACTGTGTGGTTTGTACTGTACCTTTTGTTGTAGCTGTAATGCTGTAAACCCGGCTGGTAAGAGTTAATAGAGAGACCAGCTCTTCATGTCTTAAATAATGCAGAAGTGCTTTTTCAGATTGTGTTCGATGCCTTCTTTCTGCAGCACAGCGTACTGCTTTAGTACAGGTCAGTACGCGTGTGCTCTCCCTGGTACTTCTACCCATGTAATCCTACCTTGGCCTTTGCAACAGCATTGCCTTCCAGCAGCTGGGAAGAGGCAGTTCAGGAACCTGGTCAGGCCAAGAACCGAACAGGCAAGATCAACACTGTCGTGCGTCAGCTTTAGCAGTCTCGGGCTGCAAAGTGAGTTAAGGTCGAGTCGGCCGATTCAGCAGAAAGCTGGCCTCGCCCCCTCATGCATCCCCCAATTTTTCCATCAGATTAGCCAGCTGAAACAACATCTTCTCTGGCCTCATGGATATGGGGTATGATGCACGGGGCGGGGGAAGGCTGGAAGGGGACAGTGGGAACCTGTGACCTTGGGCAGGTCAGGGGTAGGACAGCAGAAGAGAGAGGTAAAGGAATGGCGCTCTTCTGCAGCATTTCACCCTTAGAGCGAACAGGCGTGATGGTAAAGCACATCCTTTGGTCAGCCTAATCTGCTTGTGACACCGCACCCGCAGTTACACAAATGCTTTAAGCCAGCACTGCTGGTGGAAGAAATGACCCTGCCCTCGCTCAGTCCCTGGGCACCGCTGCTGCCCTCAGCATCCCCCTCTTTCTTGGCACCACCTGTCTTGCAGCCATGCACTGAGCTGGTGAGGAAACCCATTCCTTTTGGAACGAAGCAGTATGGTTTTTGCTCAGTTAGTTTTAAGACAACGCGTGAGTTCAACGTGGCTGGACCCCCTGGGCACGGAGCACCTGCACATCTCGTCAAGTGGGCTTTGAAGAAGGACAGAAGTATGCTATCAGGTATGTCAACACATCTGCTGGGCTTAACAGGGTTGAGCACCGGGCAGGTGAAGTGACACTAATGTTTTAGCCTTACAACAACAGTTCTTACCAAAAAAAAAAAAAAAAAAAAGAGTTCAGACATGATTTGCTAATTGTTAATAACTAACATGTACCCTGTGGTGGGATGTTTTTGATTGGGCAGATCTATGTCTAGCAGTGTCTTCTTGTCAGATGTGAGATGTGCTGCAATTGCTCTGTGCCATCACTTGACAACTAACCCCCCGTTTTTGGTGCTTGAATCATACACAAGTTTACGTATATCCCTTCGGCCTGCTTTTCCATTCTGAACAGTGAACAAATGAAGATTAATTGCCAGAAAGCATGAACTAAGTGGAGTGTGTTTCCTCAGTGGAGGTGGTTGGAGCAGGCTAGACTCCTTCCATATTCCAAGGGAGAGATGTTTATGGCTCCTGAAGGCACCCATGAGGTTCTGCTAGCAGGAGTCTCTTTTTCTTCTGATCGTATGGATAACTTGGGGGTGGGGCATACAGATAACAGAGGAAAAGAGTTCAGTGTTCCTGAAAGTATGTTCCCAGACTCCCAACTCTTTGACACGAGAGAGGCACTATTCTATATGACTGTTTCCAAAAAGAAGTGTAGAGCAGCAGTCTTAAAATAATACGGGAATGATAGTACAGATGTACAGAAAATAAAAATAGCTAACACAAGTTAACTTTACAGCTGGTGCTTTATTTGCAGTGACTAACAAACTGGGGGGGTTATACTAGCCACACAGCTCTTCCAAATTAAATTTAGAGGATCTAAAGGGGTGATTTATAAAGATCTAATCAGGCCTCCTATATACAAGCTATACAATCTATCTGTGCACTTCCTGAATCAAATCTACAACTTCTCGTTAGACTAGAATTTAATGTCCGGAGGATATTCAGCTGACTTAAATACCTTCAGTTTTGATAGACGTCTCTAACCCTCACCACCGCGGTTCTCAAGCTTGACTACTCTCGCTGGGTATCTGCACTTCTGGATCGATCTTGACCCGCTCTAAGCTTCCAGCGATTAGCTATCGTCGCTGCTGTGTGTTAAAGAATCCTTTATCATAACGCTTCCTTGGCAACTACTCGGTTTCTGCCCCTATCTGTCACCCGGCGGTAAGATAAGCTTCCCAGAAGACGCGCTGCTCCTTTCTGAAGGGATCCGGCTCCACAAGAAGCCCCCTCCCCGCCTCGTGGGAGTTTTTCTCAGCCTCTGCACGGCCGCTCGGGAAACACCCGGCACGGCCCGCAGCCCCACAACCCATGAAGGGCGGCCCCGCCTGACTCAACCGCTCCCCGACAGCCCTCTCCCGCCCACCTGCCCCTGCCAATGGGAGAGCAGCTTAGTCGCCGAGCGGGCGCCCTCCAATAGGCGGCGCGGTTATTGGCCTGCGGTCTCAGGAAGCCGCACCCTGTCAGGTGGGGGCTGGGGCCGCTCTGTGGCTGTGGGGGAGGAGGGAAGCGGCGGGAGGCGGAGCGCGGCGCGGGGGCCAGCGGCGGCGGGGACAGCCTGGTCAGGGGACAGTCTGCAGCGGCCCCTTCCTTCCCGCTCCCTCCTGCCGCCCTTTCTCATCTGTCCTCGGGTGAGCGCTGCCGGAGGGGCTACGGGGGTGGCGGGAGGGGCGCCGCCGGTAACGGCCCGGGGGGGTGGTGGGAGGGGCGCCGCCGGTAATGGCACGGCGGGGGGGGGGGGCGGAGGGGCGCAGCCGTTAACGGCCCTCGGCGGTGGGGGGGAGGCGGGTGGGGGAGCGGCCGTTGGCGGCGGGCAGGCTGTGAAGGGGGGCGGGCGCGGCGGAGGGGCGCAGACGCTGCGGGGCGGGGAGGCGGGGGAGGCGAGGCGGGGGCGCAGACGCGGGAACCAGCTTGTTTAGCTCGGGGCGGCGGGGAGGGGAGGGAAGGGGGGTGGTAGCCTCTGCCTTGAAAACAGGGAGCGGGCGGGGGTGTGCGTGTGGAAAAAAGGGCTGCCCGCTACTTGCAGGGTGCCTGCGGTGAGGGGCCGGGCGGGGAAGGAGGGTTTCGGGTCCCTGGGGCCATGGGCGGCAGAGGGAGGTAGGCTGCAGCCGCTGAACGGGATGGGGCGGTGGGGGTTGGGGGGACAGGTTGCTGTGAGCCTTCTCTCAGGAGAGACGGGCTCCTGCCCACCGCCGTGAGCGAGGTGGGATGCTCTCGCTGCTGCTGCTGCTGCTGCTGCCGCCGCAGGAAGCGGCTGCTCAGCCTTTCAATCTCCATTGCACCCAGGCGATGCGTCTGCTGGCGCTCCCCCCGCCGCCCTTCTGCTTCACCTGCCCCAGCTTCTAGGCTGCGAGGTGACTTGCTGATTATGCTTGGCAAAGCGGGCACTGGAGCGTCCAAACAATCGTCCGCAGAGGCCGTTGGAATGAAGGAGGAGATGTGATGCGTTTGTGCGGTGTTATTGATTGGCGAGGTACCAGCAGCAGCAGACGGGCAGTTGTTTTGTTTCCTCTGCTGGAAGGGCTATCAATATTTTACCATTTCCCGTGTCTGCTTTTGATACAAAATGGCACATGTCTTTCTGCGTATAATTACTGCTCAGTCTTTGTGCTGCTTTTAAGGTCGATTTTTGATCTATATTGGCTTTAGGTAAAACTAGCAATTAGGGAAGGGGGAAAATCCAGTCAAGCTGGAAGAATATCCATGGCTGTACTGAGATGGGGACTACCATCCCCAGATAGGGACTGGTTTTAAGACTTTCATGAGGTACTGCTGTAGCTCAGTGTTGTAAGCACATTGCTGGTTTTCTTTAATTCTCTGCTTTTTGGAAAGTTGCTATAGATCATAACATTATCATATACCAAAAGTATTCTGTTTTCTTGCATGGTGACTTATGTCTTATATGGAGCTTTATGAAACATGTCTACCTTCAGTTTATGAATTCTCAAACTGCAGTTACTGCTAGATAATTTCTGTATGTATTGCTGAAAGCTACAGGTATCTTCATGCACACTGGCTATTTACAGCTCTGGGTTCTTCTTGTTAGCGTGACTGAATGTGCTAACAGAGTACTTGGCAGTTCTTAACTGCTGCAAAGTCATTCTTTTTTTATAGACCAAAAAATTTATTTTTAAAATAAAGAAATATAAACTGTTTCTAAGATAGGCTTCCATTTTTCTGTGTTAAATTAATTGATGTAACAATTCTGTGCCTCAATAAGGAAATATTCTTTTTAGAGCTGTTGTATAAGTGAGAAAAAAGCCGCTATGGGCTCGCTCCCTAATTCTGGAGCAGGTGGCTTTGGTATTTCTTTATATTCAGTAAGCAGATTTGATGTGATCATGTCAAAATAGTCTTAAGTGAACATAATGTTCTGTGTAGTTTGCCTCAGTTGCAGAATTTAAACTTGGTTTTCTTAGGAGAGTTTTCAGGAAGGGACAGTTGCAAGTTTTTACATCTTTGCTGTAGCAAGATAATATTACGTGCATTACTGTGTTTGCATGTTGAAGTATCTTGTACTTTCACTGGAGTTCTGTTTTCTATAGGAGGTTCCACACTGAAGATAGTGCTTTTTAAGGCAAAAACTGTTGGGTTGCCAGAATGTTGTTTTTTTTATGGTTGGCTGTTACAAAATGGTGTGAGAAATCTGAATGTGCTTCATTTGAAACAAGCACTTTTGCTACCGTGTTCTGCCAATAAATTCATTAGAGTATGGTTCACTAATGCTGTAGAGTGAAGAAGGTCATTTACTGAATCAGTATTTTTCTGTGACAGCTCTTTTTAGATGTCTGCAACAGAAAATGACTCAACTCTGTTCTCATTCTTGGAGATTCACGATCAGTATTAAATGTTATTTTGCATGTATGGAATTGGATCATGTGATGAGAATGATGTGGACAAACCCATTTGAGCACTGAGAGACTTTCACAGGAGTAAGGATGAAGCTACTTCCTCCCCATCTAAGTCTCGGTTTTTGAAGGGTAGCTTCACAGCATGAAGTGCTTTTAACAAATCTCCTCACCTAACATTCTGTGACTTGCTATAGGAGGAGAGAATTTTGAAGGAGCCCTTTTTGTTAATAAACAGAATAAAATATTACAACTGGAGGTTTTAAACTAGAGGGATGCTTAGCAGGTTGATTGCTAGGAAGCATACAGCTTCGTGACAAATGCTTTCTAACTCTGAGGAGGTTAGACAGTAAGTCTTGTACCTACTGCTTTTCTGAGTTGTAGAAATAGTTTTCTTAATTATTTAAGAACTGTAGCAGTGGTGAATAGTGAGTAATTTGTAAATCCCAAACTGTTGCTATGCAAATGAACCAATCCTGCTTTGAGTGGAAAAATTTATAGTAACAAATCTTGCCCACTACTTCTGTGAAGGAGACCATATCAGAGAAGTGTCACTTCTGTTGTGCAGTGAGGACACCTGAAGCATGAGGACATGAAGTAAAAAATAATGCTAAATTTCCAGCTTTGGCTTTTAAATTAGAATTTGCTCTTGGACAATGCTGCATGGCAGAAAGCAATCTCTGAAATGGCACTGCATTAGTTATTCATACCATAACTAAGTATTTTTTAGACACTTTGAGAGAGATAGATGCTTTATATTTAAAAAGTGATTGAGCAGATAGGAATGGAAGTTTTAAACTGCTGATTCTGTTGGGCAGGTGATTTGACATCTGCTGAGGAGCCTGTCTAAAACTCTTCTGTTAAATCATAGATTTTCTATATTAACAGATTCAAAAGCAAGTATTTTTAAAAAATAGTAGAAGATCCTAGATTACCTGAGTGTTGCAATTTTCATTCATGTAATTTAATCAGACTTCTCAGGGGAACAGGAAAACATTACCTAGTCTTGCCACTTCTTCAGCATTTCTCTTCAAAAACACTCCTTTTTAGTAGGGCTGAGCGCAGTGGCTGTACAAACCTGTCAGTGAAAAAAGGTGTAAAGCGTGAATCATGTAAACCACTTTATTTCCTGAGGAAAGCTTCTTTTCATAAGAGGTAGTAATGCTCTAAAAATTACTGGTTATACAGATATTATTTATGTATTATTGTATAATTTAGTGTATATATATAACTACCTTATAATATATTATACTGTATTATTATATGTTATCTATGATAATTTTTACTTTAAAATTACCCTTTTCTATACGGTTACTTTTCCTATAATTTTAAAGTATTGCCTGTACAATAACAGGGTTCTGTAGTAATTTAATGGAGTGTTCAACATAACTTTATGATAACATCTGTTATCTCAGTAAGCATCTGTTGTTTATTGAGAATAATCTTGGTAATCTTCAGTCAAATCGAAGCAAACAATTGGTTTCTTTCCTTACCGGTCAGAGGTTGTTTACTGTGGTCCTATCAGTTGAGAAATTTTAGTGGTTAGTAGTTGTAAGGGCAGAGTCTCCAGGAAACATCATTTTTAGAACTGCTGCTTTTTCAAATCAGGTATAAGCTGAGATGACATTTGTCATGAGGGCTCTGGTTTAACATTTGAACCAGCAGTCCTGGTCTTGAATGAAGTTTAAGTATTACTGCTTCTCTGTGGAATTTTAAAGTCTTACTGTTCTTCATTTCAGGGCAAATTAAGTTTTAGTCTAGAGATAGATTTGAATAACTACTACCAGTCAAGCTGCCTGACCAGCATGTCTGCTTGCTGGTTTTGCCAGATGGACTCTTTGACAGTTGAGAAGAAACTGAAAATGTTGTCCTTGAAGGGGTAGCTGAGCAACTTCTTCAGCACCTTCCTAACTTCTGCCTTTTGCCCTTGCTTATTAGATTGCATTTTGAGAAATGATCTCTGCCTGCTCTGTTGGATGCAATTGCTATTCAGTGAAAGATCAACCTTTCAACCTCAGATCAGTTGCATTAGCAAGGTGGGCATCAAAAGAGTTTTTCACTATCACTTATTTGCATGGTTTTCCTTGCAGATTAATTAAAAATCCACATACGTGAAAGTGCATTTCAATTCAGTTTTAAAACTGGCATATTCAGAGCTACTCTTTAAAACTGAGATTTGGAGTTTCCATGCTCTTCACACTGATCAAATATTCCTTTGCATTTTTAATTGACTAATGTGTTGGGTTTTGTCTTTTAAGATTATTGATTTTTACACTATGTGTTATGTATGGTTTTCAGATCTTGACTCATGAAACCTGAAAAGATAGGGAGTAATATAATTCAGAGTTCTGAGATTTTCTTCCATATACCTAATTGAATTGCTGAAAAGGGGTCATGGAAACAGTGAGCAGTAAATGCAGTTAATCAGTAACACTTTATGGCATCTTTGATACTTGCACATCAAATGAGTAGATAAATGTTAAGTTGTGGTACATTTATGCACCAAAGATTAGGGGGAAATCAAATTACTATACCTAAGATCATCTTGGTTTTTGGTTGGAATCAGTAAATGTGTAAATACAACTTTGGACTAAAAACTGTAATTTGACTTGCAGCCATAGAAACTTACTTTGGTTTATTTTGAGTTTCTTTACGTTTTGTGTGTACAATTTTTGAATTCTTCTTGTGGTCCTTTTTATGATTTTTGTGTCTATCTTGTTTCAGATCTTGAATCTGGAGAGGTCTGATACACTATTTCAGCTTTATTATAGCTAATGCCAGGTTAAACCAGCAGGTGTCCAGGAAAACCTTGACCCATAAAGTTTGTGTTCTGTGGTCTGCTTGGTTGGTTTTTTGGTGGAGGTTTTTGTTTCAGGGTGTTTGTTTGTTTGTTTTGTTTATAGTATGCTACTCAGCATAAAGTTACTGTTCCTGCATTGTGACTGTGGAGGTGAAGAATAAGGCATATTTTGAGTTTAGTTTCCTTTTAACAAATGAAACCATTTCTTTAAGTATTGTCACTACAAAATACTGCTGTAAATCTATAAAGTATGTATGCATGTGAAATGCTCATTGCATCTAAAATCCATCAAAATAAGACATTGCTGCTGTTGTGCGTTAATTGAGAGATGCAATATACTTGGGGTTCTTTCTCCAAAAAATCTTGTCTAACATAGCTTTGCACAGTAATCTTGAATCAACACAGATTAAAGTATTCCAAAATTAAAGGGAGTTATTTTATTTTTTTCTCTTCTGAACCTATTATGTACATTCAGCTAAATTTAACAGGAAAACTGACTTCAAACAAAATTTCTGCCGCTAATGTATAACCTGATTGCCAAACTTGTGCCCCGACTTAGAGAGGGGCATGGCCCCTGATTTGTTTTGAGAAGCAGGAGCGTCTGGCTGTGTAGCCGTTACACCTTTGCCTGCCAGTCAGTACATGGGTAGCTCTGAGCCAGTTGCAGTGTGTTTTGCCACTCGCATGGCCAACCTGGGTGGACCAGTGCTCAGGTGAAAGGAGGAGCAAGGATGGACTTGCCCAGAATGTTTGGGGGGGGTGGTGTGGAACATGAGGTCTTAGGATAAAAGAGGATAAATGAGGATAAATAGGGAAGTATAGGAGACTTCAACCGATAGGAAATCATGTTTCATTAGTTCTGTCATCTTTTTCTAGGTGCTTTCAGTTACTGAAAAGTTTTTCACGGCTTTCAGGTAAAATTCTACACAACTAAAATGTTGCCTTATTTTTAAATGTCATTTCAACTTTCCATATGAATTGAATAACAGATTCAGTGTAAAGCACAAGGTTCTATTCTGATTCCAAAATAAATTTTCTTTCCTTACTGTGGATATAAGTTTTAAGCCCACTGGTATATATAGCAAGCTGTGGGGTTTTTTTGGTTTGGTGGTTGTTGTTTTCCCTCCCTCTTGGACTTAAAGTAAAATTTATTAGATGGTGAGTTTTCAAAGATATTTTTCTAATTTTGATCATTACTGATAACTTGGAAACATTTCAGAACAATTTTATACCTTTTACGAGTGAATTGAGGATGAAAATGTCAGGAAAGCAGTGTTTGTTTTTGTAAATTATTTTTCATAAAATGTTGGTGGCCAGAAGTATACAGTAAAAATTTATTTGGTTATGTAGAACATTTGAGATACACTATTAAATTATTTTGGAATCTATTAATAGGCAGGAAAAATAATAATGATCTTAGATGTTTGCTTAGATCTCAACTATACATATGAAGTGACTCTTAACCTAAATCCCTATGTAAACAAACAGAAAAAAGTTAATAAATTCTTTAGAGCTTTCCCAAACCAAGTGAATCATACATGGTTTGGATGGAAAGGGAGATAAAATATATGCTTAATACAAGGGAAAGCCATTATGCCTTTTATGTGTGAGGGAAAGGTTGTGGACTTCTGTGCCTTGGACTGGGAGAGGACCATCCTGTTCTCTTTGATTGCTGCTACTTGTAACTAAATGTCTGCCAGTGCGTTTTTCCAACTTTATTTTCAGTTTACTTTAGAACGTGTGCTAATCCTAATGCTGTAGAGTTATGTGGATCATCTTATACTGAGCTTCTTGCCTCCATTCTGGAAGGGGAGGATGTTTGTGATTGCAGCATAGGATAAGAATTTTGACGGGTGGGATGTCCACTTTGGGATCTGCCATAGTCTTTATTGTTTATCTAGGACACTTCTGTTGACTCAATTTCAGTCTGTTAATGTAGCTGTTGATTTAAGGATGAGGAAACCCCGGTTAAGGTGCCTATACACTTACTTCACAGTTGTGGAATGGTAGTCCTTCCAGTATCCTCCAGTTTTCCCTCACTGCAGCAACTTGGGGAGGAGCCAAGAGCAGAGAACAGAGTGAACAGTTTGCTGCACAAATTAGAAGAAGGTAGTCTCTCAAACTCTCCTCTGGCCTGCCCAGCCACCAGAAAACAAAGAACATTTTGGCAGTTGGTCAATGAAAGCCAGAAGTGGTAAACAGAAGGCTGGGAAGCATGGTTAAAATCTGAATGTCAGCCAGAAAAGTTGGATTTAGGCAGTCTTGCAAATTATGAGGGCAGCCGTTATTAATTGAACATTCTGGCTGGTGGAAAATTTGCCTGAGGCTTAGAGTCTTTATGGGTCAATACTTACCACTAAAGTGGGGAGGCACCCCTCTATGCCTCAAGCAAAGCTCACAATGTCAAAAATAAACCTTTGTACCTGCATTTGCCACTTCACCTGCGTGTTTAATGGGTTTGGGATCCTATCTAATGTGAGTGGGCTAAAATATTGAAATAGCTGGTCTCCCAAAAAGGCTGAGATTACTATTTTTCTTGGTTTTTTTTCAGTCATTAACATAAGTATGATATTTATTGATACTGGGATAGTGTCCATTATGCTAATTACTTCTAAACATTTATTAACCCCAAAATACAAAGAATGTTAAAGACTGCATAATGAGCAGAGATGTGAGTAATTAGTTACTTAGGATATCCCGGGTTTGTTTTTCATAATGTCACCTTTTTAAAGAGCTTAAGCTTATTTCTGCATACCCTGGTTTTCAGGGTATTAAGTCATTACTGTGTTCACATATGTTGTTGAAATGTGTTAGTTCTATAATAACTGAACAATATTTTCGGAAATTCATTACACGTCCAAGTCAAATAGGGGCACATTATTGCACATTTTCAGTAGTGTAGTTACTGGAGTCAATTAAGAATGAGGCAGATTTTGAATGCCTCTCTTTCTTTGCAGACCTTTAATTGCAACTAGACACCTTCCTAAGTAGTATTCCATTTGTTATCAGTTAAGGGTTTGAAGACCTGTTGTGATACCAAATATTTAACAGTAGAAGGAAAAGGTGAGGTCATTCAGTGTGAAATTTTGTATTTGCTACTTGTACTACAGTTTTTGCTTGTTTAATTTAATCCTTAATTTGTTGTGTTAATCATTAATGAATAGGATAGATTCAGTTAATTTGACTGGAACTCAAATCTAAATTTATTCTTTCATGGATTTGATGATCTGAGAGAGTAATCTGGAAATTTTCCCTTCCCTCCTCTTGTTGCCATAGTAATCCTAAATTTGAACCTTGTTTCTGCAGACTATTTTTTCCTTCAAGTAAGTTTTGTAATAGCTGTGCAGTGTGTTCTCAAACTAGTATATTGATAATACAGGTTTTGTAGTTGCTTTTTTTTTCATTTGGATGTAACTTCTGAGGTAAAGGTGAAATTAAGCAGCTTTAGCTTGTCTTCTCTTTTTCTGGCTCTGGGGAGATTTCAATTCATGATTTAGGTATTCATCATTTAGGGCAATGTAAGCAAACAAAAGTCCACCTAAAGCAAAAAGAGACTCAAACCTCTCTGAGTGTCATGGAAAGCTGTTAATAATTGTAATTATAGAAGTGAACATGCAAATTGCAAATGCTATAACTTAGTTTAGCATCCCAGTGTTCTTGCAGTTCCAGTTTTACAGAAATGTTCAGAGCTTATTTGATGAGGTGCTTTCAGCTCCTTCTGGTGTGGCTGAACTTCTGATACAGCAACAAATGCAGATAATTCTGGCAACTGTATAAAATATTTGTGTTCTTGCCAAACTTTTTTTTTATATACAAAAAAGTGGTGATGCAAGATGTAACAACGTTAATAGCAAATTGAAGAGGAGCATCAGAATTAAGCAGAAAACCTGAAAAAGAGTGATCATCTGTCTTGTCAGTAAGCATGGGGACAATGAAATATGACTAAAAATAATTTAGATACAGGTGAAAGACTACATGAAAAGTTTGCCTTAATTTTCAATGAAGACTGTTTTGAACACACGCATACTGGCAAATAGGCCCTACTGAAGTGAGGTTATAAAAATGATTTCTATAAAGTTAAAGTCGAACTTACAAGGTGCAGATTAGTGTAACTACACAATATTTACTCTGGAATTTTGAAGTAGGGTGTCTGTGTAATTAGAGGCTCAGTTGCAAGAATTGTTATTAAATGTCGAGGCAGAAGGGCATTGAATGGTTGGTGAGCAGCAAAAGTAGTAGCTATGTTTGGAGCAAAAGATGGTTCGGGATAGTTACTGCATCATTACTGTGACCTTAATATTCAGGGATTTGTTTAAATTTAGAAAGAGAAGCTCTTCTATATGGAGGTAAGAGGAGAATGGGGTATGAAGTAATACAGCTTTTAACTGAGGATGACTTCGTCAGAGAAATCTTAACGGCTCTTTTTATAAGACACCTGACTTCTTGGAGAGAATACATGGTTAGAGCTGACCTCTTTTAACTTAGGAGTCATATAATGTGTAATATGATTTCATGTGAAAACTAGAGTGTGGCAGTTTCTGTGACGATCCGTCGAGTATCGATAGAACTGGATGACCAGAAGATGATGTATTGGGAGGATGTTAGTAGTGGAATTTGTCAAGGGTTCATTAAAACATTGAGGCATTCCTATTTCTTATGTCAATCTTCTGTTTTCTTATAGGATGTCAAGTATTATCAATACTAAAGAAGGTTTTACACGGAAGGAAGTTGAGACCATAGGACATGACCAGTAGAAAAAGAAATCATATTTAATAGCATTAAAAATATGAAGATGATCTTATAACATTTCAGGATTACTAACCTATCAAAGTTAGCAACTGTGAAAAGTATTGGGATAACACATATACTATTTTCTTTTAAAGGAGTAAAATGGTATTGACTTTTTCTGGTACTGGTGAAAGCTTATCTGGAATATTGTGTCTAATTGCTATCACCCACCATCAAGTAAAAAGAGCATTTGTAATGGAAGAAGTACAGGGACTGATTTGTAGAAGGACTAAGGGAATGGAGAATTTGCTCCATAAGGGGCACTCAGAGTGTCTTGTTTGATCTGGGAAAACAAAGCATGAAAGAGGTTGCTCTTCATAAAAATGAGTGAAACAACACAGGTGGGTAAGAAGAGCTTCTTAAGTTTGAGATGTGAGAACAAATGGGTATAAACTATCCAAGAATAAACTTAGTCTGGAAATTAGAAAAGATGGTTCCTAAGCAACGGAGGCATAGAAGTCTGCAACAACCTGCTCTTAGGAGTAGTGGAATAAGACTGACTTTTAAGATGGAGCTGGTTAGCTTATATAAGGGGAGGAGAGGATATAACATGCAGTACCTTGAGATTTCAACTTCTTGACCCAGAATATCTGTCTGTTCCTGTGATTCCTGTCTTGTTAGTCAAGTATGATACAGTAACTTGAGCAGATACTGTCCAGTGACCAGTTGGTACGTAGGTGGTCTGTTTCTTGGACAAATAGACCAATTGCCATCTGAGGCATATAAAGGCTTACATCAAGGGATAATAAATATTAGGCAAGGAGGTTGGTTTAAATACAATGTAGTGTATTACTTAAAACAGTATCTTATATGGTGGATATATATTATCTTTTGCATTAAGAAACCCCAAATAAACACAGAATAATTCAACAGATTTAATAATGAGCCCTGTATTGTTTTCTTCTCCTGCTGTCCTGTGTGATTGAAAGAAGCTGCCCACAACATGTGCACAGCTACATTATTGTCTTCATATTTCTCTGAGAATTCTCCTTTGAGCTGTTTAAAAAAAAAAAAAATTGGTGCAAGCTGAAGAGTTGGTGGTGAAAACCCTGCATACCATATTGCTAGGTATTGCCTTGCTGTCCCTGTGTATTTCCCTAAGACTCTGCCCATCTAGTAAGTTTGGAGTGTAATTTTTTGAGGAAGCATTGTGCTTGTGTTTGCACTGATAAGAGATACTCCTGTATCTCTGAATAATAGAAGATTGGTGTTTTTAAAGGAGACTTGACAAAGAAAAGGGTCTACTGCCTTCTCCCTGACAGAAAGACAATAATTGTCAAATTGGGGAATTAATGTTGCCTGAGGTTACAATATTTTTCTAATATATTCAATTGCTGTGACATGTTAAATTATGCTTTAATTCTTGCTGAGGTATTTCAGACCCAGGAGGGAACTGGTAAATGCTCATTTGTGCAATTGTTTCATCTGTATCAGTAGTGTCACTGGGTATGTTTTTTATATGAACAGAAACGGTGGCAGAAATACAGTATCTGCTTTACAGTTTTCTATTCTCTAACTCTGCATTACTCTTTTTTTTTGTAAATGTTCATCTAGAAAGCTTCATTTTTGGAAGCAAGCTCAAGCATGGAAAGTAGTTTGGTTAGGACAGGATAGAAATTTAATGATGTTTGAAAGGTTCCTTCCTGACTGTGCTTAATGTGTATTATTGACTTCCCTTCAGCTGTTAGTTGAATTTCCTGTTGATTTTAGGTAGAAATAATTGCCAAAGCAGTGTCTAACCCTATCTATGTTAAACAGGATGTATTTTCTTTACACTTTTAACAGCATTTTAATTTTTCATGACTAACATAGAAGACTAAGAACTAGATCCTTTAAATTGCTGTATTCACCCATAATGATTAATACGAGTGGCAAACACATAGGCATAACATCAACGACTTAAATGGCACTTTGCATGTGTTTAAGTGTTAATGTTAGCTAAGTTACATCCCGCAGTGGAGTTTTTGGGCAAAAGTGCTTGGCAGTTATAATTTTGAAAGCTGATAAAGAATAATAAATACTTTAGAGCTTGTGGAAGTGTTCACTATTATATGAATATTGACTAAATCGTATTTAATCTGCTTTATTATTTAGACATTCTATCTTGTCGTTTGCTGTCAAATATGTGAACTAGACAGTCTCCTGTAATAAAATGGGAAAAAAAAATCCAATTTAAATCTCAAACTGTTTGGCAAAGGTGTGCAAAGAGTGCATGACTTAGCAGATGTCATCTTAAAGCTCTTGCAATGAGAATATATTTAGAAATACTGGTATTTTGAAAGAATATATGGGTAGTAAGAAAATTGTAAAAATTTATTATCCTGACTTTTTGTTCTTAAAGTATGTTTTTCAGCTAGACCATACAGGATTTGTCATGGTAACTGAAAAGATGTTAGGTTAAAATGAGTAATGTTATTGCCTTGGTGTGATAGAAATAACAGAAATAATTACTGAGAAGCCAAGTGTTTTTGTTTTTTCTAATTTGCTTTATGAATAAGACACTGGAAGCTTATTGTTTTCCCCTTCTGGTGAACCAAGTGATTTGTTTGTTAACTGAAAATACACTGTTAAACATTGGAGAGAAGAAAAAGCTTTCTGTCTTTGTATGCATTTTTAAATACATTCTTTTTAATTCACTTATCTGTCAAAATTGAAGCTGAGTATTGCTCAGTTGTCTTAAATTGAAACAATCTTTTATTGTGTGGCCTAGAATAGCATCCCCTGCAGATGTGGCCTATGTTGTAGTTAGTTCTGAAAGCAATGCAGTTAAAGTTGGAATAATTTATATTTTCAGCAGCATATTCAGATCTTGCATTTTGGGGTTTTTTTATTTCATATGAGAGTCATGTCTTAACTTTTTTAAAATACTGTGTGTTAACTGGTGACAGACTTTTTTTGAGTAAGTGTTCTTAGAGGTACGTTTCTCATGTTGGCATTATGCTTTATAAACACAGCACACTGCTATAGTATAAAATCTAAACTGTCTTTTAAAGTGAAGATGCATGTTGACTTGCAGTTGATCTTTGGAGAATAAATCAGGAAAAACTTCCAACCCCCACTCCCTCTTCCCTTCCCAAAGGAGAGTGGGTGTATATCCTTTCTAAGACTTGTTGGTGGAGACAGTGGCATCTGCACAGAGCAGATCTGCAACAAGGAGATACAATGCAATGACTAGATGACGGGCTGTCCAGATTTTTTACCATTAATTTCTTCCTTATTATTAGAGATCTAGAAAACTGAAACAGATTAAATTTGAGGTAACAGCCTTGCATAGGTTGCTTGAAACTGGAGAAGAACAAGGAACTTGAAGATGACATAGAGAAAGATGAGGGATAAGGTTGATAGACTCATAAATAAGAATAATTTAAGCTAGTGAGATATATTGCTATTGTGTGTCATTGAACACCTTCATAATACCGTCTGATTTTTAGTGATGTTCATAGAGGTTCATGAGATTAAAGGGGGGGGAAAATCTTATTTGAATTATTTTTCTTCCATTGTTACCTGATAGATCTCTGAAATTCTCTGTAAGGTTTGAAACTAGTAGGGAAGAAAGTAGTGGACAAATATGAGGCAGGAGAGAAAGTTGAGGTTGGTTTAGTTTAGAGAAGACAGGTGAAAAAAAATCAAAGTAGAATAGAGAAATAAATTGATACTGTAAGGTAACAGACAGTTTTTAAAAATCTGGATTACATTACATAGAGGATTTTTTTTTTTACATGTAATATGTTTAAAACAAACTGTTTTTAAAAAGTCACATTCTGTATTGGCCTGTGGGGCTTACTGATGTGAGATATTGTTATGGTCAAGAGTTTAGCACAGTGCAAAGTAAGATTACACATTCTGTATCGGTTTTACAAGGAATGCATGTAACTTTTTTCATGGTGTAAAGCAGAAATCAACAGTGAGCACAAATGAGCATGCGTTACACTGTTCTTAAAACTGCACACTGGCCGTGGTTAATCAGGATACTTGAAGAGTTCAACCACTAATTTGAGTTTGGCAATTTTTCCCTTTTAGACAAAGTTTTGGCATTTGCTTATAAAACTCCAAATGGTTTTTACTCTGGCAGCTACAGAAACTCTTTGTGTAAGAAAATGCTACAGAATCCCTTATGAAATCAGGGCAGTTGACTAAATAAGCATCAGGCTTAATATTTGAGCATTAGGATTGCTAGACTTTTGTTTTGGTTAAGAGAAAAAAAAAATGGAAGTCTGAAGCTACTAATTTCTGTCTCAAAAGTAGCTGAAGTGGAATGGCCTATATAAACTGCATATATCTTGTGTGGGGACTTGTAGGAGAGACATGATAGAATATATTGGTGCCTGGATATGCATAGGAAGGCAACATTTTAATGTTAAAAATGGGATAGTAAATGTAATTTATCACGTGGCCCTATAGAATATGTTGTTGTAGGATTTCTGTTGGATTCCATTAGGCTTCATTGGACGCTTTGTTACTGAACGACACCAGCAAAGTGGGAATTGCTTGTGGCCTAATATGCTTTTAAGTGTGTGGACATGTTAGATCCCATTGAAATCCCTTAAGGGCAGGAGCTTCTGTTGTGTGGATCCGGTTGCAGATTCGGATGGGGGGTCTGTTTACAAATTACCTACCCTAGTCAGCTCTCCAGCTTACAGCATCACCACACAGACAGTTGTGTGGGCTCAGCGATGTAGCAGGCACCATGTGGGAGTAACTGTCAAGGAAGAGTTTGAAAATAATACTGTGCTCCTGAGAAAGCATGATATACTTACGAAATAGGGAAACAAAGACTTAAAGAGTAGATGTTTCTACATATAAAATAATACTGCTGTAAAAACAAATACCACAATACAGCTCTAATGCAAGTTATTGTTTTAATGTCACACAGTTGTTTTGCCCATCTTCTTGGAGAGCTGCTTACCAACTTTGAAGGTTTTGTTGACATCAGTTGGACTTCAGATGGGCAGAAACTGCTGGCATGTATCCAGCTGCATGCTGTTTGGGAATTCACTGTAAAAGCTGGGTTTTGAATTCTGATTTTGAATACTGTGTGCATGTCACTGTGTTTTGCAACTTCTGATGCCAGTAGCCTTTCAGTGAACTTGAAAGAACTGTACATATGTATTTCAGCAATAAAATAGTGGCAGCAGGGTTTCTAGAAAGAGTTCATTTTACAACTTCAGTCAGGACTAAAAGTACTTTGACAGTGCTGTGTGGATTATTTGAGGTTGTTCAGCCTGAAGAAGAGAAGGCTCTGGGGACACCTCATTGTGGCCTTTCAATACTTAACCAGGGCTTGTAAGAAAGACGGGGACAGACTTTTTAGCAGGGCCTGTTGCGATAGGACAAGGGGTAATGGTTTTAAACTAAAAGAGGGTAAATTTGGACTAGATCTAAGGAAGAAATGTTTTATGATGAGGGTGGTGAAACACTGGCCCAGGTTGCCCAGAGACGTGGTAGATGCCCCATCCCTGGAAACATTCAAGGCCAAGTTGGACAGAGCTCTGAGCAACCTGATCTAGTGGAAGATGTCCCTGCTCATTGCAGGGGGGTTGGACTAGATGACCTTTAAAGGTCCCTTCCAATGCAAACTATTCTGTGATTATTCAGGATCCTGTCTGACTCCAGCTGATTTGGCACAACTATATATCCTTGATGTTCATTATTTTAATTTAAGTTTTTGTTGCTGGCATTTTAAGACTGGCTGGCTGGGTATCATTTTTAGAACACAGCGAGGAAAGGTCTCTGGTGACTACTAGGCAAACATAAGCAGGTGTACTGTGTTTTTAGAAGTTTTCTAGCTTATGGTAGTGGTAATCTTGAAAGATGGAGGACATGTTGTTCATGGATAGAAGAGGAGTTGCCTGGTTAGGTATCCAAGTAAAAATCAATAATAAAGACAGTATGATAGTCAGTAGAGTTGTTTTTACTCAACCGATAATAATAAGACAGATGTGTAGAAACACTGGGTTTTTTACTGTTTTTATTAATCTTCAAATGTTTGTCAACTGAAATAGTCCTTGCCTAAAGATGTGAGTCTTTATGGATGCATAGTGTTCAGTTTAATCTGGAAGCATGGGTATGTGTGGAACATGAGCCTTTCATGTTTTACATTGGGGCTTGGATTCAGTAACTGCAAAATTCTAAGAAGCGTGATTTCAGTTTTGTTCTTTTGGCTTTAAAAATGGATTTTGTTTAGTTTTGTAAACCACTACAGCCATGCAAAACTATTGGGACCTTCAAATACTTTGGCTGCTCAGGGCAGGTGTGCGCTTCTGTCTTTACCTAATGTCTGGGGCTGAACCTTAAGAGAAGACTTGTGTGCTTGGGACTGGTTCTCTCAAAGCTGTATGTGTGGAAGAGTGGGAGGAAGAGCTGATGGGTGTCCCCTAGAGTTTCAGATTGGATGGCTGGAACCAGACCCATAGTGTAAATGCAGCCAGCTTGGCCCTTTCAGTGGAGGCAGCCTTTATGAATGGGCCTAGTTTGTAACAGCAGAGCACGAGCTGTTCTGTCGGTTAACTAGGTTGTGGTGTGTGAGGCTCTGCAGCCATTCTAGCAATTGAGCTAACTAACCAATCAGGCTTGGGTTAGTCCTTGTCCTTCTGCAATGCAAACAGAATCTTTATGCCACGGTTTGTGCACGTCTTTCTGTGTTTGTGTGTTCTCCTTTATTCTGTTGAATTTTGAGTTGAATAATGTAACCATCGGGAGACTAGAATGGTCCTATTTAAGAAACTAAGAAATAGGCCCAGTAGAAAGTGTGAGCGTGGCCGTGATTCCTGAAATATTGACGGCTGGGCTGCTATAGCCAATTGTGTTTGTGATTCTGAAAGTAACTTCACTAAAATGGCCATTAAACACTGTTCCCATGGTTTACAGTGACTGGAGAAACTGGACTACTCTGTTTCTCCCCAGATGTAATTCTGAAACCCTGTAAAGTAAATAACATCTTTTTGCCACTGTCAGGTGGAAACAATGAGAATCTCAGCTGGAAGATTAAGTCCTGGGTTTGCATAACGTTAATTTATGCAGCCATATTCAGTGGTGGAATACTTGCCTGGCAAGGGAGACAGCATGAACAGGAAGATCATGGTTTTCTTGTGGTGTTTCATCTGTTACTGTGTGGGTGTGCATGACCCTTGAGGTTTACACAGGAGTAGGAAACATGACTGCATAATTTTGGGGTGGGGAGTGCATTCACACTCCCCTGGGAAAAACAGAAATGAGTCGCTCCTAAAATAGAGTTCTTAAGGGTTTCTTGACATACTATTTCCTAATATGGAACAAACAACAATCTAATACAGGAAAACGAGTTCCAGTAAGACTTTTATCCATAGTTTATATGTCTTTAATCTGTAGATTAAAGTTGTCAAGAACGTTCTGGGGGATGGAAAAGAGAATGCTCTTGGATTTGGTAACTGTGTAATGGGATGAACATTACCTTACTGTCACTTCTAAGACTTCTGTGAAGACACTGTTAATATCCCTTTTATAGGGCATGTATTTTAAACACTGTCCAGAAATTTTCAGTGTAGGATGGATAAAGGATGGTTGAAATCACTTAGTCTTCCTAAGATTTTTCATCTACCTGAAGGACTTTTCCTCTGGTAAATTTACCTCTGGTTCAGATAAAAACTGTGTAATAAAGTATAAGCTCTTTAAGAAAAAAAAAAAGGGGGCGTATGTATGTCACATTCTCTGAAAACTAATTATCCTGTTGATGGATAGGCAAGTTTGGTTTTTTTAAGACCCTGTATCTCAGAGCAGGAACGCAGAACAACACAAGAAAAGTTAATGAATGGGATAGCTTAGCATAACAAAAATAGATCTCATTTCATACAATCTAACATTAGTGACACTGTTTCTTATTGTAATATTGAAGGAACATACTAATACTTTATTTCAGCCTGAAAAGCAAAACTGATATGCTTATGCACTTTTAGTTTGCCCTTGCTTCAATAAGAACGTCTTGTCTCCAAATCAGGACGTGTAAGAGCTTAGCGAAAGAGCTGTTATTAAGGTTTAATAATTTCTGATGAGTGATGAAGTTGAACTAGAATTTTTTGATTTTGCAGTCCTTTTTGCAGAACTCTCTTATAAATCTTGAAGCTGTTTACACAATCAGAATAAACTGTAAACCAGAATCTGGTAATTCATGTGCTTGATTTTCAAAATTTCAGTTTCATAGTAGACTTCCTTGATTAAAAAAAAACACTTCTCTGTTTACGTATTTAATTCGAATAAGTCTAGTTTCCACATTTAGGTGTCTTGTGGTTAAAAAACCTACAGAATCTTTTCTGCTCCCCTCTTTAAACATTCCTGTTTCAACCTCTTAATGAACAATGATGGTAAATGGAAACTTTTTCTTTAGGTATGGGCTTTTCCATGCTAGAGGTGAGACTGAGCAGCAGTGCCTCAGTGTCTGTCTTCATGTGTCCATAGGCAATTCAGAGGGATTGTGGGCATGCCACCCTCACTCGTACTGATCTGTGGGGTCCATATACTCAGACTGTAAAGTGTGGAGCTGACCTGTACTGTCTGTTGTAATTTCTAAGGCTAACTTGAAACCTTGGAATACAGTGCATTTAAATTTGCTCTAATGTTGTCAGTGCAATTATATTTAAAACTAACATGACCTGGTCTTTGGGTTTTTTTGTATCTGATCAGTTTAAGGGTTTATCCCAGGAAGTCTTCTGTTCTAGAGGGTAGTACCCAAATGAGTAAGTCAACAGATTCTTCATTCTAGGTTGAGAGATGTTTTCAGTGTTTAACCTGAATTAACTTAAAAAAAAAATTAAAAAAAATCTAACCAAACCCGTAAAATTGCTCTCATGCTTGCATGAAGTGAAATCGCAGCTTTAACAAGTCTAGTGCAGTGTTTTGATTATTTATGTGTAACTCGGGGGGGGGGGGGAAGACTTCAACTGCTTTTCTCTCCCCTGTAAATAAGTAAAGGTACAAAATGTCATCCAGTTGTTTTGGAATAAGTTATTTTTGAAGAATAGTTCAAAGGGTTAAATGACATCGTTTTGTTCATTGCCGATGCGTTTCAGAAATCTCATCCCTCGCTATTCAGTCTACATGAAAATAACTGGATTCTGGCCAAAATGGGGCCACTTTGTCTGTGCACTGCTGCATTTCAATTGGTCCTTTATGCATCATGATACTAGTATTTTAGACATGAATACTTAAAGATACTGAAACTTCTTGCATTTTTAAAGTATTGGGGAAGTATCTATGTTCCTGTTAAAAAATGAGTTTTAATTTCTCCTGTAATATGTAGGAGCTTTTGTTCTTCACAGCACTTCTTGAAAGCATTGGTTCTGAGCAGCTTCAACAGTGGTGAACATTAAAGATAATTTAAATTTTAAACATAAGGAGTTTGTGGTTTGGGGTTTTTTTTTTATATCTGTGATAGCATTGGGTATGTGGGTTGTTCTTTGTTTGTTTGTATTTTTCCCAGAGACTGATCTGGGGTAACATTTTTTTAAAACCCCAACAAACATTTTTATAAAGGTAGATTTTCATGTCTAATTTTAGAATGCCCTCTCTCATTTATTTAAAAAAAGAAAGGTAGCACTGGATGGGTGGTACCATCAGAAAATATTACTTATAAAACCTTATAGGAAAAGTGAAACAATGCTACTGTGGTCATATTGCATAATGGAGGGGCTTTGTTCGTTTTGCATATTTTGCTGAACCCTGAGGTCAAAAGAAAATCTTGAGGGAAGAAGAAAGTTTCTCTTTCGTCTTGGCTTTGCACCTAGCACATGTGTGTGACTTTCCTTTAGACAACTTGCAACTTGTGCTGTGTCCTGTATTCAGATGAGCTCTGGAGTCTTCTGCCTTCTAATAAAGCTGCTTATGAACTCCACAGTTGTCATGCAGCACTGCAGCCTCCCCACTGCTGTGGGGAAGGGCCTGTGCCGTGCGCTCTTCCTCTTGACCTGCTGTGTCGGAAGCATCCCCAAGTTTACAGTGGACAGTGTCAGAACCTTGTCCTCGTTCACAGATCCTGAACTCATTCTCATTTCTGTCTAAAGCCACTGGTGCAACCACTGCACATCTCCCTGAACTTGCTACTCAGTGAAGCAGCACTTAAGTTGTCTTGGGTAAGCGCCACCTCTGTGTGAGCAGATGGTTTTCTTTCCTGGGGACTGTGTAGAGTACTGCGAAAGAATTCAGGGACTTTCATGACTTGTAAGTGTGTTGTTTCCTAGGAAAACCTGATTTCAAATGTGTGTGTGTGTGGAAATTACACTTTTTTTTTTTACCTGATTTATTATATTGGCAAATTAAACATCTAATTTTGCTTTGGTCAGTTTTGGCTCTTTCTTTGAGAAACTGATGTGTGCATTTGTGTTTTCCACAAATCCAGTGTTAGAATTAAAAATCTAGCAGCTTTTAGAACTTCAGTTTAAAGGCCAGTATTCATTTTTGGGTCAGACATGCTGATCAGTTTGTCTCAAGCTTTCAAAGTACTTGTTGGATAAAGCTGGGGCCCTGCCCTGGGAAAGCTGATGATCTGATTTGACCTGTGCTCAAAAATCTGAGGGCACTGGCTTATTGGTGTGTTTGGTGCGAGGCTTGGGAAGTGCATGTGGGTTCACAGAAACCTAAAAATAAGCAGTATTTGGGTTAAACCTCTTTTATTTGTATGGACTCATGACCCTGATGGTAGAAATAAATGTACGTTTGTTTTCTGGTACTGCCACCACCATCCGTGAATATTGATAGTGGGAAAATATTTGAATTTTACATTGTCTTGGCCTCAGGTACTTTCTGCACAATTAGAGGATGAAAACAAAAATTAGTGACTTGACTCATTCTTGTGTAGTACTGGGTGGCATGTGTAGCTGAGTCTCTGACATCAGTGACAATATTTAATGTACCAATAAAACAAGCTGGGAAAAATACTTGTCACCAATGTTTTCTGTTCAACAAATTTTATAGTTTTGTCAATAAGGCACAGAGAGACCACTTCTCTAGTGCAACCCTTTTTATTCTACAGGCTGTTAAACCTCACTTTAAAAACATTAACCTAAGCAATTTCGTTTCAGTGGACTAAACTGCTGAATGCATTGAAGAAGCCAATGAGACCAGCTAAAGTATTTGGGAACTTGAGTAGTTTTTGTCACTGAAATTTCTCAGTAACGTATGCCTGAATGATTTGGATTGGAGGTTTGCACTTTGTGCTGCAGAAGATCATTAAAAAATAGTAAGAGATATCCTACCTGATCTGAGGGAAAATTTGTCCTCATTGCAAGTCTGATCAATTTGACCTGAGCACAGGAGAAGGATTAAGGAGGATTTTTGGTACTGTCTGAGTACTTGTGCCTTCTGTCTGACATTCAGTCTCCAGCTGTCACCAACCTACGAGTCAGAGGAAGGTGCTATTTAAAAAAAAAAAAAAGTGCTAGGATACTAGAAGTGCTTTGGAAGCTGCAAATAACATGAACATATTGTGCATGTGAGAACTTATTTTTCTCAAAGCCTAAAAAGGAAGGACAGGTTTATAGATTCCAGAAGCAGATGGACTCTGATCTTGGCGCAGACAGAGAGTAGAAGGTATTCTGGAAGTTGGATTAAAACTTCCATTTTATGAAGCTTTTTTTCAAAGCAAAGTTACTGACTGAGTAGTGTCTGTATATGATTAGTAAACTTCCATCTCTATTCAAGGCCAAATGTGTTTGATACTCACTCCCAAGTGTTAAATCTCTCCATACTTTTGTTAGCAGGACTGAAAGGCCCCTTCACCTCTGTGACCAGTTAACATTTCTGGTTAAATGAACAGATCAAGCTACTAATCCCTACAAGTTAGTCTTCTACCTCTGGATTGTTTTTGTAGCCCTTCCCTGAACTCTGATATTTCATGTCTTTTTTTGAAACATGTACAGGAGAACCAGAAATAATATTCTAGTAGCAGGTTTTTTTCTAAGTTAGGGAAGGTAATTTTGCTACTTGATAGTCTTTTTATTTTATGCTAACAGTAGAACACTTTCCCACAGCATCATCTTTGCAATACCTACATAGTGATCTATGACAGCTTGTGAATTCAGTTCTAATCTTCCCTTTTCAGTACTGAGTAATTCTGGCTTAATTTTTGTGTCCAGTTTTACTCCTTTGCATTATCTGTGTTAGATTAGATTGACTTTTTTGGTATTACACTATTAATTACTTAATTCTCTATAGTTTTTACTTGAGAAGCTTCTTTGAATTGGAATTCAGGTTTCTGAAATAAAATTGCAGACAAATCAAATTCTGTGGTATTTGGCAGCGTAATTACAAACATTCGTTTTGGGTGCTCTCTAAGTCCAGGTTCAACATGCAGCAAACTTAGTTTCAGTCTCAGTGTTGGAACAACTTCATAAAATAAATTTGTCTAAAAATCATGATACAGCTGCAAACCATAACGCTGAAGCCCATGTTTTTCACTGAACTGTAAGGAGTTGTTTTCAGGGCTAATAGCCACCGAAGCAGCAAAAAGGAAAAGTGTTTCCACTGCCATTACCTCCTCTGACCATTGGTGCTCCTCTGGTAAGAGGCAGTGGAAAAATGTTTGCAGAATTCATACTTTCACATTGTGCCTGGAGAAATGCAAAAGTCACTAGTGAAACTCCTGTTTTCTCATTTGAATGCAAGTTTTCTGATACATTTGTGAAGCCTAAGAGCTTCAGAATAAAAGCTTAAGGTGTCTGTGCTTTAAGATAGTTACGTAGAGAGTTTCTGTTGTATGAACAGTGTGACATCTTATATTATGATTTCTGCTAAAGGAACAAGTAGATTAAGTTACTGAATCAAAGAAGTGAAAGCAAGGTAATTTTCATGTTGATAAGTTGGTTTGAAACTGTTAGTTTTTAGCAAATTCTTGGAGGCTAGAAATGGCTGTTCTGGTTTTTGTTGTGTCAACTGCTTAGGAAAATCGGAGAAGAAATGAGAGGAATAAAGAGGCAAATGGAAGTTAAAAGGTTAGGACTGCAAAGAAACTGGGGGCCTGGTCAATAGGAGGTACGAGTTAACAGTTGCAAGAGTCATTCCCTTTGTAGTCTTAGTCCTAGTCCCGTTTTTAGATTGGGATTTCTTCACATTTTTAATTAGCTTGGAATGAGCTGTTTGTTGGAAATTTAATCTTTCCAATGTAAATTAATAAATCATGTTAGAGAGGGTTTAACATGAAAATAGTACCAATGGTGACTGTAGGCTCCAGCCATACCTTCCAGTGTGACTGGTGCCAGTTGCTGAGGGGAGGAATAACGCAGTGTGCTGCACTGTTCCTCCTTGTGTGTCGTTCCCTTCCTGCGGCGTCTATCTCTGGGATACAGTGCTTTTCCAGGTCAGGGAAGGGAGGTGAATGATTACTGTTTCTAAAAGTTTGATAACCTTGGTCTTTTAAATCCTTTATTAAAAGGAGGGAAGTTACCTTTCTGTATCTTGGCTTCTAGTGTAGTTTTAATGCTGGCTTCTCCCCTCTTCTGTTTGCAAGGACTAAATTATGTATTCTGAGCCCTATATATTGAAACTTCTGCAGAATCTAGACAGCTGTATTTGAACAATATTGCAGCTGAATCTGCCCAGCTAAATTCTAGCTTAAATTTTAGGTGGGCTTATGCTATGTAGAATCATAGAACAGCCCAGGCTGGAAGGTATCTTAAAAGATCATCTGAGCCAACCTGTTGTGTGAAAGGGAGCCTAGATGCGATTATCTACCACCGTGCCCAGTTGCGTCTTGAAAACCTCCAGTTGGTGGGGACTCCACCACCTCCCTGGGGAAGTTGTTCTAGTGATTGATCGTTCTTAGTGTAAAGAATTTTTTTCTTATATCAAGGTGTCCTGGTTTCAGCCAGGATAGAGCTGGTTTTCTTCACAGAAGCTGGTGTGAGGCTATGTTTTGGATTTGGGATAAGAAACTGTTGATAACATGCTGATGTTTTGAGTTGTTGCTAAGCAGTCAAGGACAGTCCAGCTTCTCGTGCTGGCCGGCCAGCAAGAAGGCTGAGGGTGCACAGGAAGCTGGGAGGGGACACAGCCAGGACAGCTGACCCAGGCTGGCCAAAGAGATATTCCCTACCACACAATGTCATGCCCAGTACATAAACTGGAGCTGGCCAGGGGGCAGGAATCGCTGCTTGGGGACAGGCTATTGATCGCTGGGTGGTGAGCAATTGCTGTATTGGGCATCACTTGTTCTTGTACATTCCTTTGTCAGTATTATTGTTGTTGTTATCATTGTTGTTTCTTTCTCTCTTTCTGTCCTATTAAACTGTTTTTATCTCAACCCACGAGGTTTTTTTCCCAATTCTCTCCCCTGTCCCACTGGGGAAGGGGGAGTGAGCGAGTGGCTGTGTGGTGCTTAGTTGCTGGCTGGCGGTAAACCACGACACAAGGTGAAACCTCTCTCGGTGCAACTTGTTCCTGTTGCCCCTTGTCCTCTCCATTAGGCTCCTTGTGGAGAGACAGCCTCCATCCTTTTTGTAGCCACCCTTTAAGTACTGGAATAGAGTGATGAGGTCCCTCCAAGCCTTTTCTTCTCCAGGGACAAACAACCTAACTCCTTCAGCCGTTCCTTATAGAGCAGGTTCTGCGGCATTTGGTCATCTCCATGGCCTTCCTTTAGACCTTCTTCAGTCTGTCTCTGTCTTGAATTGTGGAGACCAGAACTGGACACAGCCATCTAGGTGTGGCCTGACAATTGCTTGGTAGAGTGGGATCATCACTTCCCTTATCTCTGCCAGTAATGCCTCTGTGGATGCAGCCCAGGATCCGATTTCTTCATTGCTGCAGTGGTGCACTGCTGACTCCTGTTCAGCTGCTTGTCCATCAGGACCCTCAGGTCCTTCTCAGCAAGGCTGCTGTGTCAAGCGCTTTGCTGAAGCCCAAGTAAACAACATCCACTGCTCTCCCCATGTTGACAGAAAATGTTGTTCTGTTGTAGAAGGTGATCAGGTTAGTCTGGCATGATTTGCTTTTGGTAAATCCATGCTGGCTTTTCCCAATCACCTGCTTCATTTGGCTTTGGTAAAGCTAGACTGCAACCTGACTTAGTTATCGCTGTGGTTCTCAAATGTTCTCTTGACACAGCAGCCTGGAAAACCTGATTATTAGGAAGTTAATAAAAGTCCTTTTTGAAGTTTTGTTTCTTAAGATACATACTTTCCAACCTGTTTGGGACTGGGGCGGGGGGATTTTGAGGTTTTGGGTTTGATTTTTTTGTAAAAGGCACACAGCAACTGCTGTTTTAACAGTTCTGTTACATAGATTCTTGCCCTTCATAAGTAGTTGGAATTTTAGGTCTAATTTGAAGCAGGATTCTAGCTTTATTCTTTGCTCTTAACCATTTTAAGAGATATTTTTAATGTAAGTATTGGAAATAATATCATAAGAAATGTTCAGTAGACAAGTAATACTGTGTCTTAAAAACTGGTAGAAATGTTCACTGTTTTGTACCGTTTGAGGCCTCAAGTTTGCCCAAATGAATTTTTGCCAGTTCTGTAGTGTACCCTTGTGATCACTCACAGCCCACTGTACTAGGTTTCTGATTTTGGTGTGTTGGAGAAGGTGAAAATAGGAAATAATTACTGACACAGTAGATGCGTTTCAAGGAAGTTTTTGTGACTTGGTCTAATTTTTTTTCCTTGTTCTCTAACACGGTTTGTTTCTTGAACTAGCATCTTAGAAATTAAGGGATGATACTACAGTTATAAAATGCAATACTTCTGATCAGATAAACTTTTTGTTTGATTTCTCTAAATTTTTAGAATTCAGTATTTAACTTGCAGCATCTCTGTTAACAAGAAAGTTGATGGTGCCTACATTCAGTACGAGATAAATAACCGGTCTTGTTCATGAAATAGTCTCTTCTTGTTTGAAAACAAAGAGCAGAGGAAATGTTGAAGATGCATGAGCTAGGAACATTTGCTAAAAAAGAATATAATTGTTTGTGATGTTAAGGATGTTGTCTAGTAAGTACTACAGTCATGATTTACTTTCTTTGTTCTCAGACTTCCTAAGACAGTGCCAGGTTTTCCTTTTAAAAGTTCAGTAGGAAACATTTGAAAGGGCAAGAACAAATCCAGTGCCATTGGGGCTAAAGTCTTCTCACTGGAAATGATGGAGATTGTAGTGCAAATCATAAATAATTTCCCTATTACAATGTTATATTAATTTTTTAAGGAGCAAATTTGGCAAATGTTATTCTAAAGTGAAGGAAAATTGAAAAAAATATAGAAAGTACCAGTGTATTGAGTGAAGTGGTAACCATGCAATTTTATAAATAGTATTTTTTGCAGATACCAGGTGATAATGAAACCTTATTTTCTGTAGATGGATATTCCGCTTCCTTGCCATCTCCCCACTGAATCAGTTTTCACGCGAGCTCTGTCTGTCGCAATGACTTAGTTACCTCTTGGGTTTCTTGCTGCCCGGAGTACTGCACTGCCCCAGTGCTGCCTGGCTCTTTCCCTTCCTCTTCCTCCCACCTCTTGCCTTGTGACTTCCCTGTGCTGTAATTTCAGCTCTGTAGCTTTCCACAGTCCCCCTGACTCCCTTTCCTGGGCCATAGAAGCTACTCTGCCTTTCCTCTATTCTTTCCCTTTCCTTTTCTGTTTGCATCCAAAATAGAGCTCCATTCTCTCTCTCTGCCAGCACACTGCCTGATTTGTCACTTACATGAGCCTTTTAGGTAACTTTTACTCCTCAAAGATTGCTGATTGCACAACAGTAAAAAAAAAAAAAAGAGGTTATTTTCTTTAAATTTGTTTTGCTACCCCCTTGTCCCTTCCCCAGTAACCTCTTGTCAAATCTGTTTTCACCTCTGTTAGACTTAGTGGCATTGTTCTGATGTGCGAGGAGTTAACTTGTTGAAAGAACTGTCAGAAAAAAATGGATACAAAGCAATTACTATATCATTGTCAAAATAGGTCTCGGAAGCTATACGTTCTGTAAATGGGCAACCTTGGTTGTTGATGCTAGTGACTGGAGTTGTATCAACAGTTGAGAAGTGTGCTGCTCATTTACTTTGCAAATTTGATACAAGGTCCCATACAGATGTTTTTCTTGTGTGTACAGAGTAAATTGTAAGCTACCTCTAAGAAGAGGGCAGGTTTTTGGTTTTGGTTTTTTTTCCTATCTGAAATGACTTGATTTTGTAAGGTTTTGATCAAATAACTCTTTCCTAAACTTAGAAAAAACCTGAACAGAACTGTAGCGGGTTTTTTTTTTCTTTTGCGTGTGCTGAATTAGAGTTGGCAGTGTATTTTAAATTTTTTAGACGCCTTGTAGGTTCCCTTGTCTTCTTGACACAACCTTCTTCCTGCTTCTTAGAGTGTATTTTTATTCTGAATTGGCCTCAGCAGACTTAAAGCTGCATTGGTGTGAAGAGGTGTGCTCAGTCCTTTGGTGGCAGTGAGCCTTTAGATTATGTCAAATCCCATCAACTGGAGCTGTAGTAAAAACAATTTCCTCTGGGTGTGGAGGAGCAGAAAATAACCCGTTACAAGTTATTGCAAACAAAACCAACCTTTAAATGATTACAAAAATTCATTTCCTCTAAGAAATGTAGTTAGCTGGTCCCTGCTAGTGTACATGTGAGACATTTTTAAATCCTCTCAGGGTTCCCATAATATTCATGATGATGATTCAGGTGGGAAACACTGAACCTGTAAACTACCGAAGGCATAAATACTTAAATCTGTCCCAACTTCTACGTATTGAAATGAGTTTAATACTAAAGTTTTAATTGTGTTTAACAACTACAATTAGATCCCAGCCCAAATAAAATGGTGTTTTTAAATTATTGTAATTTTTTTTTTATATTTAAGAGTTTGGGGTTTTTATGTGCCCTTAAGTTATTGTAGATTGTTATTGGGTATTATTCACTGTCTTACCCATTTAAATTTATGTAACTATATGTGCATCATCTAACTCTACAGATTGAGTGCTGAGGAATGTAAGCTGTCCAAAAAATTGAGATTTTTCTTCTTTCTGGATGTTCATGTGAACAATTTTATGGCATTCCTGTTCCAAAACTTTCTTTTGTTTAGAGTAAACTCTGTAACACCACTTCCTCTTAGGTGAATCGTGTGGGGAAACTCTCTTGGGTTACAAGAGGATGGGGAGGAAGGGAATTTTGAACAATAAAAGTAACGCAGAATATTAATACTAATTTCAGAACGTTTGTTTGTAAAAAATGCTCGGTATCTCTGAATGTTCTACAAATTTTATAATGCTGGTTTTGTGATTAAAAAAATGTATTTCATGAACAGCCTGTTTATAGTACTTGCATACACATAACCTGTACCCTGTGATAAATACAATACGCTGTTGGCTTAGTGGCTCTCAATTGATGTGGTGGTTTATTGAAATTTCTGGTCTTTATACCTACATATGTATTAAAATAATGGATCTAATTGCTTCAGTTACTATAAGGTGTGGTTTGCGTTTTATGATATTCCCCCCCCAGTAATACATGCTGTTCCCTCTAACGGTCTCTTTATATTTGAAAATAACTGCTTCTGAGAGAAGGGCTTTTTATGCACTTAGTTTTCAGCCACGGCTTTTTCAGTTAAGGGTGTGGCTTTTTCTGACAAAGTTGTGTTAGAACAGACTCTTGCATAAAAACACTTATCGTGGCAAAAAGTCCTTTGACATTACAGCTTATCTTGGGGGCTGTAGTACACTACATCTGTATGGAAGAGTCGTGGGTATGATGACAGTCTTAAGTTTTGTCATTTTCTACTGTCTGGGCAGCCCGTTGTGATTTTCAGAGTGACTTTACGGTTTATAGAACCATTGGCCATTCCCCAGCGTGTGTTCAGCTTAAATGCTCAGGTTCCTTTTATTTATTTATTGGTATCCATATTACTGAAGCTCTTACTGGGGAGTTCATCATGCCCTACTCCCAAAGGGTCTTCAGAGGAAACTCATAAATAATTTTCAATGGCTTGTGCAAAATGCTGTCAAACACATCTGGTTTTAATTCAGAAATCAATACCTTTATCATCAGTAGCTGACAGCCATTAAAATAAACAATTACTATTACAGTTACATTAAAAGTGTTAATTACTAGACCATGGTGGGGGGATGTCATTAAGTTTGGGCATCAACAAAACTGAACTATGAAAACAATATTTAATCTTGGATATAAAATGATCACTTAAACCTTGAATTCCCTGTTAAATTATTGCCACTACATAGTGGTGAAGCAGTAATAGCTTCCCAGGATTGTCCTGAACACCGTCTTATACTTGGGTGAAGGAGGAATACAACTTTGGCAAGACACTGTGATACCACTGTACTGTTGCCTGTGCAGTCTGTTAAGAGACCAGCTTCTTTCTGATGTGGGTAAGAAACTGTGAAGAGAAGTAACTATGTGTATAACTCATTTGGAAATAGCTTTTGGTACTCTGAAAGTAAGATGGAATTAGTGTAAATAATTAAATGCAAAATTATGTTTCCAGATGTGTGTACACTCTAAATAAGACTGCACATACACACATACACGAGATACAACATTACACTTAAATACATTCTGGAAGTTGAATGCTTCAGCCAGTAGGAGTGGGCTGCTGTTCTCTGCTGATGGCAGTAGTGGTAAGCGTGGACTTGATAGTTTTCTTATGGTTTGCTTTGAAGTAAATACACATTTGCGGCTATACTCAGCAGAATGCAGTATAAATTCTGAACTACTTGAGCTGTTCAGTTTGTCTTTATTTGTGAGCTTGCCCTTGTGCTGTTTCGAAACTCTCTGATTCCTTGTGAGAAGCAGAAGTTGAAGTTCAGACTTAGATTGGGAAAAGTGAACTATTATGGTGAGAGAGTAAGCTATGTGTTTGGATCTGCAAACTGTCATTTTCAACAAAAAACTGGATGTCGAGGCATCAGGAGAGCTAATAGAGCTCAGATGAGGGCTTCTGGAAAGTGGTAGTGGGCCTTCAAAGGCATTTTGGGGGTATGAAATGGGCAGATGATGCAGGCTGGAGGTTGTGATGAGGAAGAGAACTTAGAAGGGTGTGTGTGTTAGGTGTCTGAAGCTGCCAAAGGAGAGGTGGCTCGTTTGCTGTAATTTCACTTGCTTAAAACTTTCTAGGTCTACCTTGAAATGTTCTCCATGCGGTTAAAAGCATTATTTCTTTCTGCTGTACTCTGCTATATTTCTTTCTGAGTGGAGGAAAGCCAGTAATTAAAAGAAGTTAGAATAATAAAGATGTGTATATGTGCTTACTTTAAAGACAAAAGGAAAAGAAAAAAAAAATCCGACTGACTTTTAAAGCCTAAACTGATTGGTTTAAAACAAAGTATGTTAAACGGTGCAAAGATATCTGTGTTTGTTTAGCTATTCAGTGGGTGGAAATCACTGAGCATCTAAAACTCCAGTGTCTTAAGTGCTAGCATAGATTTTGATAGTAGTATCTTCTTCTGCAGAGTCAAGGAAAATACTTTTTGTTCATTGTGTTCAACTGTCTCAGTTCAGTGATTTGTTCATTCTGAAGTAAGAAACCAGTTGAGGTTTGAAACTTGTTTTCTTATGTAAGGATTAAAGAGGATGAGATCTGCTAATTCTGATGTCTTGAAGTAGATCATTTTCTTCACTGGAATAACATAATCTGCATTTCAAAATAACTTATGTAAACTTCCCTTTTCTGTGTGGATCCATAACTGAGGTGGCTTTAGCTAATAAATATGCAAGTAAATTCCTAATAAAATTAAATTCCACAAGCAAGTACAGTTTTAAGACAAGTCACTAAGAAGAGTACTAAAAATAGTGAAAGAGTAGAGATGTGTATTAAAATTTACTAGTTATAACATGTGGAAGAATAATCGTTACTTAAATGAAGATGCATACAATCTTTCCTACTACATAGCCAAAAGAATTGGAATGACTTGATAATGCCAGCAGATTTTAATGGTATTAATCCTTGCAAAATGGGAGATGCATCATGAAATTGACTTTTTAAATCAGAGCTCCCCTTACAGTGTGAACCCCAAATCTAAATTGGTATTACTGAAATTAGTCTGGTTTGCCTTACTGGGACAGGGAGCTAGATCCTGCTACTTTGTTCTCTTTACCTGTTCTTCCACTTCCAGGAAAAGACCTACTAGCTTTTATCGGCTCATTTTCTTAGTAAAGTTGCTAAGTGTCGTGATGGCAAGGGGTTTCAGCCTTGCCTATTTTGTGTATAATGTAAGTAATTACAGTTTGCTGAACTGGCAAGCCATTCAGAGTTCAATATTCTTATTACAGTTTTCCAGTTCAGTGAAGTACAGTTTGTTAGTGACATTTTGTTTAATCATGTACGATATGCAAAGAAAATAAAGCTTTTCTGAAAAAGCTCAATTTTAAATTGATATGTCAGGTGATCAGGAATCAGAGTTTTGAGCCTCAAAGGTGTTGCAAGGGTGGCTTTATTGAACTGGTTGCTTGTCAGTGGAAGGCTTCAAAAAAAATCTTCTAAAAAGGATTTTGGAATGAAGGTTATGATATTATGTCCAGAAAACTGGGATAATGTTACTCAAAGGGATTCTTGTGACTGAAAAAAGGATGTGTGTATGAGCAATACCAACCGAGTTTTCAGCCTTTCTAGTAGACACATGCGATTGCTGATTACAACATGTAAAACTGAAATGAACCTTGGCCGGTGGGTGGGGGGGTTGTGTTTGTGTGTGTGTGCTTTCCAGATTCCAAAACCCACATGCTAATGTGGTGATGCACATGTTGTTGAATGAACCTAGAATAAATATACTTGTGAAAAGCACGCCTTAGGTTGTAGAGTCAGTATTTCTGCCTTCATCTCCAGAAATGTGTTCGCAATCTGAGCATATTTTTGGTGGGGTTGATTCTTCATATTAATGAACATGTGTAATTATGTTTTCCATAACGATTTAAATTCTGATTTGTAGAATATTTTCATTATGTCTGCTTTAATGTTTTAAGTAAAAATAAAAATGCAAAACCAAACCAAAATAACCCCCCACAAACCCAAACCAAAACCAATGAGTTTTGACCTCATGTGTCTTGAACTTTGCTGTCATTGTTGGTGAGAAGTTTTGAAGGACTTCCAGTGTTCTGAAAATCAAGCTATGTAGACAACTTAAGGAGCTGATGGTGGTTTAAATGGGAACTCTTGTATTAGTTTTGTGTAGCATGTTTGTGTGTAGCATAGTTGACTTTGCGTATATGTTAGCCTACTTTTCTAATCTTATATATTAAAATCTTTTTTCTCCTTTAAAATATTACTATCCAATTGCATAAACAATGGTTTTTGTATTTGGGAAGCCATGCTAATTTTAGATGGATTTGAATTGTTGCTCTGAAACAAGAAATACATATGAAGTTCTTAATTATTTTCTTGCTTGATTTATTTATTCCTCTTCTCTGCCTCCTCTTCACAGGTTCCTTAAAACTGTGCTATGAATGGTGATTCTGGTGTGGGGGTGGTGACTTCACCACCTCCAACAACAGCCCCTCATAAAGAGAGGTATTTTGATCGAGTTGATGAAAATAATCCAGATTATTTGAGAGAGAGGAATATGGCACCTGACCTTCGCCAGGATTTTAACATGATGGAACAGAAGAAGAGAGTCTCCATGATTCTTCAAAGCCCGGTAAGAAAAGAAAATGCTCTAACTTTAAAGTGATACATTTAATATCTCTACTTTTAATATCCCTATGGAATTGTAGAAATTTGTGGTATCTCAGATCCATTTGATCTTTTTTCTGGTTGGCCTGTCTTCTAAAGTTCTAATTGTAGCCTAATTTTTCCTCACATTATCTGGTTGAATTTTTATTGTCTACTCATGAAGCAGCTCTTCAATCTTGCTTTGAGAATTCTCTGTGTAATCGTCAGCATTTTTTCATATTGTCCATCTAGTCCTGATCAACCATTTCTTAACTTGTTTCATATATTCAGTATTCATTTAAACACTTAAATTAGGTACCTGTTCTAAGAGTAGCTTATACAAGGGAGGCTTGTCCTGTGCTCGGTTTTTCATGCATAATTCTGACATACGAAATATTTTTGTATATATCTTTCTGAAAAGGTGCACAATAATAAACTATGAATGATTGAAATGTAATATTACAAGCCGTTTCCCTCAGGGAGAAAGTACAGAATGCAAAATTTCTCTCATAACATTCGTTCCTTTTGTAATAACTGATGGGTGACTTTAGATACAAAATATTTCATAGCAGGACTTCATTAGGAATAGGGATGTAGTGGTATATTATTTACAGGTTTTCCATGTGAAAACAACCCATTTTATTTAGATTCACTTAACGGTTGGAATACTTTTCTTTCAATACAAATTCCAGTGTTCTTGTCAAAAGCAGCAGCTACCAGCAGTAGTAAAAAAATTCTTGTTTTCTTCTGTTAAAAGTTAAAACAAACAAAAAAACTAAACCAAAAAGAACAAAGCAACCAGGAAGAAAGTGAACAACCCCTTGTTTAAACATATTTGTAAAATTCAGTGGCTATTCCTTCCTGTGTTGCTGGATGCCTTCTTGGCACTCAGTTCTCTGTAAGCCACACTGGTAATTTTTCTTCTCTTTTCTGGTTCTACTTTTATTTTCATATTTGGTGTTCAAGTCTGTCGTACATCGTGCTTACTCTTCCAGAAATCCATATAAGTAAATTCAGTGGGTTTTGGTGTTACTCGGAGAGAGAATGCTGGAATTTCCATTAACAAAAATATGAGTGACTCGTATCATTTGAGCTGCAGAGAGCAACATTTGCAAGTAACAGTATGCACCAGTAATTTTGCCCTGAGCTGTTTTTTAGAAGAGGTATAGGATGTTTCCATCAAAGTGCTAAAAAGAAGCTGTGTATAAAAGTTTGAAGTTCATTTGAACATGCTTAACGACACGCAATGTCCTGTTGCTAGGCTTTTTGTGAAGAACTGGAATCTATGATTCAGGAACAATTTAAGAAGGGGAAGAACCCAACAGGTTTATTGGCTTTACAGCAGATCGCAGATTTCATGACAACGAATGTACCAAATGTCTACCCTGCAGCACCACAAGGCGGAATGGCTGCACTGAACATGAGTGAGTACATCTGAATTTATAATAGCTGAATTCTTTATTTCCTTTTTTTTTTTTTTGAAAGGCTTAAAATGAAGGCAGTGTGAATGAAATGAAAAGTGCTGTGAGGTTCAAATGTGATCCTGTTCTGCTTACAGGAACATTGCAAGCATAAAATGAGTTAATTAGTTTCTAATGCCACAGTGATATGCATTGTGATTCATGTATATAATTTATATCAAAAGCTATTTCCTGTATGGTATCTTAATTGAAAAGTAAGCCTGATAAGTCAGCACTAGTAAAAAATTTAAAGATTTATATTTTGCTAATGTTTACCACATGGATTGATGCAGGAAAATGAAATGCTCATTAGTAGTCCAGTAACAGTGAAGGTCGTTAGAAACTAATTATTTTTGCCATTGCAATACTGTTTGCAGCTTTCTTCTCTGAACTGAAGCTATAGACAAGAAACTCCAGCAGGCAAAACAAAGCAGGAAAACAAATACCAAAATGTACAAATGCACATACACATAGGTTTTGTGTTCAGATAATATAAATCCTTGCCTGTGCTTCAAAATAATATCTGTGGTTTAGACTTAGCATGGCCTGGTTCTGCTTTATTACAGTTACTTTTAGCCACGTTTCTAATTGCACTGTAACTAGAACTACAGTATTTGTAACTATTTACCATAATCTCTAGCTTGTACTTAATGTTTCCTAACTAAATGAACTTGTGTGCATCTTTTCGGATATATAATTCTCCTTTTCAGGAATACTAAATCATATATCTCAAAAAATGGAATATTCAGGGTTACATTTTTCTGTTAACAATGAAATTGTATTTTACAGACAATTGTTAGTTTGAGAGAGGAAAAAAAATACTTTGCTAAGGAGCCCACTGTCACATTAGCACTAATGAATATTAGGGAAGGAAACAAGTGCTGAGTCTGCTGAAGATAGAGACTTGTCTGAGACTGTCATTGTGTTTGTGGAATATAAATTATGACATTATAACAATTAAAGTTTGCTATCCATTTCTTAGGTTAATATGTTGATATAAACCAGTAAGAACAACCACTGTAATAGTGGTGTGTGGTGTTAGGTGTTAATTGAAGTTGAAGACAACCCCCCTTGTACTTTTTTACCGCTTCTCCTTTTCAGGTCTTGGCATGGTGACACCGGTGAATGATCTAAGAGGATCAGATTCCATTGCTTATGAAAAAGGGGAGAAGTTGTTGCGATGTAAATTGGCGGCTTTCTACAGATTAGCAGATCTCTTTGGCTGGTCTCAGCTTATTTACAATCATATAACAGTGAGTATTGAATCAACAGATAACTGAACCAATTGTTTTAACATACAAGAGAATTGCTTCCCTCCCCCATTAGTCACTTTCTCTTTGTGTGGAAGAGGAGCAAAGCAGTATTGAAAGCAGTATAATAGTGAAGAGATTTGTCATTACATCTCAAGAATAAGAACTGGAACAGCTTGGATGTCAGCTACCATAGCGTGGATAGAGTCTTAAGAGAGTGTATGTGAAAGTTCTTATGATGAAATTAAGATTCCTGAAAGACTCAGTCTTTTAGTATCTTAAATGCTTTGAATAATTGTATGTGTCATTCTGCAAGGTTATGTCTTCGTTTTCTTGCTAAGTACTGAAATATCTTATTAGTCATACAGATGAATTTTATAATTCAAGGTACCAACCTTTTGGAAAAAGAAGCCATAGTATTTCTGAACATGAGTGAACTACTTAGTTTAAAGCAGTGTGCCAGCAATTTTCCATGTTACTGGATAATTGCTGGCATCCATAAAAATAATGACAAGGAGGTCAAATCAAGGATGTTTTATATGCCAGAAGAATGATCATGAGTCTCATGAGTAAAGTCACAGCTGTGGTGTGCAACACAGTCAATTGTTTTCCTAACAGAGCTTAATTGTTTTTTTTTTTTCAACACTGTAGAGGTTGTCCTTTATGTATTTTCAGTTCTTCTAGTTACAGCCTGAATGAGATACGGTAATTTTACTATTACTGCTTTTTGAAATTTCAAGGTATATTATTTGTGAAGCCAATGAAGATGGTAAACGAGATGGGTAGGCACAGGATCAAGGCGATGTTGGTTAGAGCATTTGGTCCTTTCAGTAAGGGAATGTATCCAACATAATGGTTCTTGTAAACAAATCTGTGCCGCCCCGTGATTTTTCATACATGATGGGAGAATTCATTGTGTAAAAGGGACATTAATGCGGTAAAAAGATTACTAGGCAAGCGGGTTTGGAGATGGCTTTCTGGTGTAAAGTTCAGCCCTGGGAATGTTTATGCATTTAGATAAAAAAGTAAATGTAATGAAGAGCAGCATGCCAAGGGAAGTGGTTAAGGAAAGAGCATGTGATTGGGGTGGAATGCCTCAAGTTTACTCCCTTGGTGGAGGTAAAGCACAGCAAGATTAGATAGTAGTGATACCAGCTGAGGTGGAAGATAGTCAAAGCACTTGGAGTTTGAGATTCTGAAAGTATTTTTAGACAGTTTTGAAGGGCAAAGTGGTACTGGAAAGCTCTTAGTGGTTTGTCACTGGCAATCCTAAGTTGTCATTCACCCATCTTTTAGAAACTCCTCCAGTGAGTAGCATTCTAAAAGGTGACTAATAGATATAACGTACCTTCAGAAGCTGATCTAGAACAAGGTTGTTATATTTACAAAATAGTCTTGTCTTTGTTCTGTATACCCTTACATTTAGTAGTGTGGTAGTAAGACACTCCTTTGGAATGTGATGAATGTTTACCACTTCATGCAGAACTGGAGTTTGACTCCAGGTTTTCAGTTTTTTGTGTGTGGATGCTGTAATTACTAGGTGATTGCATTCAAGTTAAAAGCTGCCAGTGTACCTCTGACTTATAAGAAAAGATAGAACAGCCTCCTGTGAGGGGCATAAGCCTGTGTATTAGAGGAGAAAGGAATTGTGAGAGTGTGAGAGCATATGCCAATCTGGGCATATCAGGGAATTGGGTGGAGTATCTTTGCTTTTCTGGATCTTTATCAGTCACTGACAGCTGCTGTGTGTGGAATTGTTCAGACTGGTGTAGTCCTGACACAGAAGCAGAATTACAGAGCATCAAGAGCTTTCATGTCAAGTACAATAATGCAGAGTAAACTTGGGTGCCTCCAGGGTTAGGCAGAATTTGAGATTACAGGCTTACAGAAGGTACACATCATTCACCAACTCTTGGTTTGCTTTGAGGGCATGAGCTGTTTATTTGATATAGTCTTAAAGTAAGGTGGTTTGTGAGTCTTGCTGCTCGTTTATCCTATGTTTGAGCTTTCTTACTAGCTTTTGCGGCATTTTGAGTAATACCTGTTCATTGTCTTGCATAAATAAGTAAAAGATATTCCAGATCATTTAATTTCCATAATGGAGAACTATTTTGGTGATTCATAAGTACAGGTTAACTTAAACTAACTGGTGCAGTATAAGGCTCTTAAGCTATAGCATGTTACCAGCTGGTTGTAAAGGAAACTATATTTCTACTTTCTAGAAGCTTTTGGATGACTGATCAACTACTTATTTTAGAAACTTTTTTCCCTGCACTAGAGCTGTATTACAGTATATATGTATGTAATGTTGCAAGTAGTAGAAGACATGAGGGAGCATAAAGTAGCTGCATCTTGGGGAAATGAAAAACTCATAAATAAAAAAAATTAAAAATTTAAAAATATTTAAAAAAAAAAAAGTGGGTAGACTGATAGCAAAATAGGGAGTTGTCTCATACGTCCAGTAAAACATTTGAAGCCTTTTACTTCTCCATTGAGAGACACCTAAGCTACCTAGCTGTCCTGTATTTTTCGTTGTACAGACTTTAAACAGATACATCCCAAGATGTGAATGGTTTGAATTCAGAATTAGTTTTGTATTCTAAACTCCTGATTGTGTGCTTTAGACAAAAGAGCAAAAATATAAGTGGCAGTCAGGATACTTGGTAGAAAACCTACAAGTGTGCTCTGCTGCTCACAGATGTCTCGCCTGGCACCAGCAGCAGCGATGAAACCCTTCTCAGCATCAAGATGTTTTAGATCTGTGGGCCAAATTCTTGCGTTTTCTCACATACTTCCATTTCATACCTTCTGTTTTACTGCGACAGAAATACAGTTGGAATACAAGCTCATTGTTCTAAAAAAAACCCAGTAACCTCCCTCGCTCCCCACTCCCTTCCTTTTATCCATAGCAGTTTAGTTGTCATTACCAGTAAGGATCTAAGGATTTAGTACCTTCCACCAATCTGAAGGACTCTGATATATCTACCATGTGGTTTTGTTCAACTTGAATTAATTAACTGTGCTGTATGTTGATTATCTGTTGTAGCATACACGACAGTCATATTGCATATGTTGTTGGCATACTTGCCCATTCCATACTCTGGAAGTGAAAGTAACTTTCATGGTTTTGTGCCACCTTGTATGCTTTAAAAGTAAAAGCCTTTAAAATATTCTTAGTAACTTTTGCTCTTGTTTTATCCTTAGGCCAGAGTAAGTTCTGAGCAGGAGCACTTCCTCATTGTACCTTTTGGACTCCTCTATAGTGAAGTTACTGCATCTAGTCTGGTAAACAATTACTGTTTTTCACAGCTGTTAGATACGAATAGCTGAATCTGCCTATCTGTGTATCTGTCAATGTTTAAATTGTGTCCTAGAGAATATTTCACTGTGTCATATGTTTAGAATAGTTTTATTGAACATGGTTGGTTTTTGTACAGCTGAGGTATCTCGGAGAGATTTCTTTGCACATGTTCACTACCCACTGTCCTGCAGTTGATCTAGTTGATCAACAACTATACAACAACTAACAACAATAGCAGTTGATCTTGTGTTGCTCTTGACACCTTAAGGTCCCAATACTCCCTCTCAGCTATCTGTGAAGTTGGCTCTTTCTTACATAACTCCATGTTAACCATCTGTAAAATTTTAATTGAAAAAGCTGTAGAAAAAGAAATGGAGAAAACTTAGACTTGCTCTTTCTTGCTTCTACAAGACTTTTAGAAGAGTAAGGGCCACGCTGTGGGGGTATTTTGTGTATTTTGGTGTTTTGGTTTGTTGGTTGTTTTTTTAAGGTGTTCTGCTTTTATCTCTATCAGGAATGTAAGTACCTTGAGAATGAAGGTTGCTGAAGGTAGAGAAATGCACACACAGAGTAGAGAGCATGTTCATGCAGAAAATGGCTAGCAGTGGGATTTAATAAGAAGATAGACTACAGTGAGGAGGTATATAGCATAGCCAGATCAGCATGTGTTGTGGTTTAACCTCAGCCAGCAACTAAGCACCACACAGCTGCTCACTCACTGCTCCCTCCCACCAGTGGGATGGGGAGGAGAATGAAAAAAAAAGAAGGTAAAACTCATGGGTTGAGATAAAGATAGTTTAATAGTTTAATCTGTAAAGTTTGCAAGTTTCTTGTATAACCCTACCGTAACTCTCAGTGAGTTGCAGCCATTTGTCACAGCTCTCTCAGTAACTTTTGTCAGCTTCTTGCACTGTTACCTGTTATGTGGAACAGTTTTGTGTCATATCCAGTAGTCCCTGATGTTGTCTTCAGTTAGCTTAATCTAAAGCCAGGGCCCTGGTCACCTACCTACAGCACATTTTGACACTTGTTAAAATAAAATGCTGAAAGAAATACAGTTTTAGTGTTTCAATGGTAGATGTTGAATTAAATCAGATTTTTGGCAGTCATGATTGATTTATGAAACTAACTCTTTTCATTCCCAGGTCAAAATCAATATTCAGGGAGATGTAGTTGATCGTGGAAGCACTAACCTGGGAGTAAACCAAGCTGGTTTTACTTTGCACTCTGCAATTTACGCGGCTCGACCTGATGTTAAATGCATTGTTCATATTCATACACCAGCAGGGGCAGCGGTAAGCCCACTTTTTAGTTTGTCATCTGTCCTGTTCCCCCCACTCAAGTGGAAAATAGGTGGGTCCCCTTAATCATAGATTTGCTTCCTTTCTGAAGGGCACAAAGCCTTTAAGTCTGCCTTCAAACATGTGGTTCTGTTTTAATCAATCACATCCTCCTTATTTGGTTGTTATGTGAGTGGTCAGACAGTAAATTGAGCTCTATAATTGGAAAATACATATTTCATATTTGTGTGTCCTTTACCACAAAAGACCATATCTTTTGGCAGTGAGTCATGAGAGCTTTAGCATATTTTGTTGGTTTTGTAAAAGCACAATTTATCAAGGTTTTCTTAAATATTTGAAACTTGTCCAATACCTCTCATTAGAACAACTGGTTACAAGTCAGTTGTACCTCTTCGGAATTTTTTGAGAGAGTCATCTGGTGACTTTATTTCAAAGTTCACATTCTGATTCTTTTAATTTTTTTTTAAACTGATTAACAGCAGTGATACAACCATTTTAAGGATAAAGTATTAGATTCCTACAATTGTGAATTATAATGTAGTCTTTAAAAATGTTCCTTAACTTTACCCGCAGTGCTGCAGAATTACCAGTGTCAAAGTTTGTCACTAAATTTCTTCTTTTTGGAGGGGGGGGTTGGAATAGAATCACTGAGTGGAGTGGAAGGAATGAAGGATACAGTTGATTTGGGTGGTAGGTTTTTTTTTCCTGACTCTTTTGATTTTGGTGTTGAAGTCATGTAAAAGCAGCCATACTGAGTCAGACCCAAGATCAATGTGACTTTTCTATCCAGTCCAAAAGTTGTGAAAAATAGAGGCTTTAGGGATGGAATCTAAGACCACTATGTACATGTCTGTACGGACACATACATAAAATATATAAACATATTTTTTTATCGTAATTCTTATCATTGTTATATTTTTCTAATTTTTTTTCTGATGGAAGAAATTCAGTTAGTTGTTTTAATATTTCTCAGGTTTCTGCAATGAAGTGTGGTCTCTTGCCAATTTCACCTGAAGCGCTTTCTCTTGGGGAAGTAGCTTATCATGACTACCATGGGATTTTAGTGGATGATGAAGAAAAGGTGGTTATTCAGAAAAATTTGGGGCCTAAAAGCAAGGTCAGTATTTACATCTAGAATTAAAGAAAAGTATATGTGTGGGCATGGGGGAGGCATGTTCTCTAATCAAGAGCAAGAAGATACGTGCCTTACTGCTGTTAATTTTCTTTGCAATATCTCTTTAGGTCCTTATTCTGAGAAACCATGGCTTAGTATCAGTTGGAGAGACTGTTGAGGAGGCTTTCTACTATATTCATAATCTAGTGCTTGCCTGTGAGATTCAAGTAAGAGTTTTAGTGTATTATGTGATACTAGTCTGCTATATTAACCTGCAAACAGATTAATAGTTGCACACTTTACTGCTTAAACTCTTGATCTAAACTAACATGGTGATCTGTGAAGTCTTTGTTATGCGAGGATGTTCAAAACCTTAGTTTAACTAGCAATATTTAAATACTGTGTTGGAACCATCGATTTGATACATACTGCCTATTAAAACAGAGATATTTTCGAAGCCTTAAGACAAGTTTTATGCAAGTAGGTTACTTTATTTAGCTTTGAAATGAAATAGATTTCTTCTCTTTTGCTGATGTCAATTTTTTTATTTTGGGGTATTCCCCGCCCCTCCCCCAAGAAACTAAAAGATGACTTTATTGTTTTTAAGGTACGTACGCTGGCCAGTGCCGGTGGACCTGACAATTTAGTGCTTTTAGATCCTGGAAAGTATAAAGCCAAGTCTCGTTCCCCTGAGTCTCCAGCAGGTGAGGGTACCGTATCCCATCCAAAATGGCAGATTGGTGAACAGGAATTTGAAGCTCTTATGCGAATGCTTGATAATCTGGTAAGGCAGACGTTTTTGTCTAATTGTTTTATATTATATTGTATAAAATACTTTAAAAGCTGCAATAAGGGACATTGGTAAAGAATGGGCTGCATGTAGTTGGGATAGTTCGTACAGCCTGCAGCCTGTTCTTTCCCAAAGACTAAGGGCCCCCAGGGGAGGGGACAACACGAAAAGCATCACAGAATGCTTCAGGTGTCCTTTGTGCAGATAGGAGATTTAGTTCTGTATTCATTCTGGTAGTTATCAGTGAGATGAGAGTGGATCCTTGCGTGATTTGGCACTTCCAAATGAGAGTACTACAGTGCTTGCTGCTCCTTAGTCTACGTCGTCCCCTCTGTACTAGAACCTAGAAGAGGCCAAAAGACAGGCTTGAAATCTATAAAAGTCTTCAGATAAAATGGTTTCAGTAAAATCCCACCTGCAGTGAATGACCAGTTACTAACATTTGCTGCTCAGCTTTAATGAGGAAAGATGATACCTTTCCTGTTAGAAGGCTCCAAGTGGTGACTGTAGACAGTGGTAATGAACATATAAAAAAATTTGGTCACTGTAATAATCATAGTCTTTTGATTTGTGATTCAATTAGTCATTTTCCTTTGTAGACCTAATGGTGTTCTTCATGGTCATGTGATGCATATGCCCCTGACAGGATCCACACTGATGATGCTCTCTTAAAACACTATCCATCACATATACTATGTAGTAAATAACAAGGTTTTTTTCCCCTTACGTCAGTGTCCTATCTGTAGTATGGAGAAAAAAAATGCAGGCTACTTCATGAGTAATTTGAATATCTAATGCTTTGATATCAAAGTGATCGGCTATAACCTTAAGTCAACAGAAAAATTCTAATTGATTTTTAATGAGCAATAATGAGACTATTAATGTAGTTGGCTATGGGTAATGGGCTCCCTTTATCACTCACTGACTGGTACCTTTGGTAGATTCAGCTGAATTTCAGTTTCTCTAGGGACTATCAGTTTTACATTTCTTACTGCAAACAGAAAGCAGGATCACAAAGGAAATAGCATTGTACCTGCTAGGAAGGAGTGTAGGAGTAGAAAGGAGCTTTCAGTCATCCAATACAGGCCCTTACTATTACTAATAGCCACATATTTTACTGGATAGTTAACTACATTAGGCAGTAGATAATTACTCAAGATGTGCTTTGATTGTTAAAAGATGGAGCAGCTGCCAAGATAATGCCTCAGCAGTGCTTAATGCATGGAAAACCTGCAAAGAAAGCAAAGTCCACATACTCGGGACTGAAGTTTCTTTAACAACTAGCTTTATCTATAAAGAATTTGAGTGCTTTGGGAGGTAGGCTATTCACACTGTTTTTCTTTGAGCCACACTGAAAATAGTTTGCTAGTGGAAACTTCTTACGGAAACTGTTAAATGTCCTTTTTGTATGTTAAATGCTGAGCAAAATATGGAAGAAAGCAGGGGAAAACAGGACTAGTGTATTATGGATGATAAAAAGGGAAACAAAATATAATTTGGAGGGAGTATGAGAGAAAAAACAATGTAGGTAGAGAAGATCAGGGAGAGGAGAGAGTATGGACATAAAAGCAGCATTCTTGAAGCCTTCCCTTGTATGTGATATGTTGAATTCCAGATGTTAGAATGCAGAAGACATCTTTTTATCTGACCTGCATTTTGTATCATACACATCCTTTTTTATGTCCTTGTTTTAGAATTGTGAGAAACAGTCAATAGATTTGATTGCAGTAAAAAAAAGAAAGTGTAAATGAGTAGCTGGAATATGGTATAATGAAAAGTCGGGATTCTGTGTTTGGACTTAAATGCATCTCCAGAGACTTGAACAATTACTTGAGCAATGAGAAATATCAGGAAAAACTTGGAGATGTAGAGGACTAATTCTGCTGCTCTGCTTCTTCAGGGTTACAGAACCGGCTATCCATATCGATGCCCTGCTCTGAGGGAGAAATCTAAAAAGTACAGCGATGTTGAGATTCCAGCTAGTGTCACAGGTTACTCCTTTACTAGTGATGGCGAATCAGGCACTTGCTCCCCCCTCAGACACAGTTTTCAGAAACAGCAGCGAGAGAAGACAAGGTGGCTGAACTCTGGCCGAGGGGATGATGCTTCTGAAGAAGGGCAGAATGGCAGCAGTCCCAAGTCGAAGACTAAGGTGTGGACGAACATTACACACGATCACGTGAAACCCTTGCTGCAGTCTCTCTCGTCCGGTGTCTGCGTGCCAAGCTGTATTACCAACTGCTTGGTCTGTGCCTACCTTACTGTTCATAGTTAGATGATGTAGAGCAACTTGGGGTGGCTGGCACTTAGAGGCTTTGGGAAGAAGAAGATTACTCTGCTAATTCTTTTCTTCTTTCTTAATGTAAAAAAAACTAAATGTGTTTTACTAACCACTTAATTTGGCTTTGATTAGATGTGAGCTGTAAAAATCATCTTGCTTGTTAGTGCTTAAAACTGCTTAAGACTTTGGAGCCTCTAGTTTTCTTTGGCTTTTCAAGCTAATGACCAAACAGATGGAATCATAGTTTTGACTGAATAGGTTCTGCATTTAAATGGTTTAATTAAGGACAACTGTGTTAGGGAACTACTAATTCTATCTGCATGAAAGCTTTTCAGTTAAAACAAAAATGAAACTAACTATTCTGTGTACTTTTGTACAAGTATGTATAAGAAAGTCTAACTTCTACCCACTGTTACATGTACCACCTGAATTTGCAAGCCATTTGCAACCTTCTGTAAGTACTAGAGGGTAGAATTTCTCATTCTGTGAGAATTGATTTCAAAGTGTTTTAAGTGTTGGGTTTGTGTGGGTTTTTCTTCCTTAAGCAGTTTTTCTTATCTAGTTTCTCAGCTCCTCTTCCTGTCCTGTTTACTATGCTTTTGTCTAGCCCAAAGCCTCTGAGTGTTCACAACCAGCTGCCTTCTGCATGTAGTGTTGCATGTAAGTAGATGGCCATAAATGGAAAGTCTTTCCTAAAGTATCAGCTGGGTGCGGCATGACTAAAGTGCAGCTCAGGCCATCAGCAGGCACTAATCAATAGATTCTGCAACTGGTGGTTTGTTTTGTTTTGGTTTTTTTGTTTATCAATGCTGCTTACAGTTAAATTTTGCACTGAAAGATATGTTAATTGAAAAGCAAAAGTATCAAATGCTTTCAAATGGACATCAGTAGCTGTTGGTGTGTAACTGTGGTTTTGGTAATTTCTTGGGCATATACAGGACATCTAAAAAGTAGGCAGGGATTTGCACATGCACAAGCTTTTGTAACGGTTTACTTCAAGCTGAACTATAGTAGTTCAGTAGTACTTCAGTAGAGGTACTACGTATAGTAGTAGTATGGTTACAGGTGAGTCTTAAAAATAAACTCATAGTACTCATGAAAAGGAAAAAAACCACACTTTTTTGTTTCCAGAACACCTCTTCATTCTTTCTTACCCCTACAAAACTAAGCTTCTCCTCTGAATACATTCAGAGTTCTCTATATTTTGAATACTTCTATGGAATGATTACTCATGCAATGCGTGTACTGAAATATATAGTGTTAACATGTAGAAAGCCCTGAAAAAACAGAGGATCTCTCTCTCTCTGTGGTATTTTTATTCTTTTTGGTTTAAGAAATTAATATATACGTATATTGTTTGTACTATCAACATTTTACTAAACTCAGCTGTAGTTTTGCCTTCATTGGAAGAAAGCTTAAAGATATGCATATGTTTGGAGCAGTTTGCGCTTTTCAACCTTAGCTTACAAAGTAGGTAGTATTTTATATTTGAAATTATTAGTGCAAGATTGAAGGAGAATTCCTGCTCAAACTAGTCTTGTTTAGTGATATACTGAAGCAATAGAAAATTTCATGCAGTATAACAGGTTTGTGTATTTAAATTTTTTAATGCTTGTTATTAATCTAAAGAAAAAGTGGCTTGTTATGTTGAGGTTGGTTTTATATATGCTTTGACTAAAAATTATCTTTAATAAAAAGCTGGAGTAGTTTTTATCTGAGAAGATAATCATCAGTGAGTATTTCACAGCTCCATGTTCATTCCATTTTTTACTTTATAGTTGCAAAACATTTTAAAATTCTGTTGCTTTTTGAAGTTTGACGGTTTCTGGCTATCTTATTGTTTCTTGAAGTTACTCAGGAAAAAACGCATAGCATTTGCTCTATAAACAGGTTTGCTTTACTTTTCAGTGCATTTCCTATGTAATATGATTGGAAATTAGGACACCACATATAATAAATATATTAAGGTAAAAGACTTAGTTGTGCATCAAATTAAACAGAGCTCCATACTAAATGCACTGATCAAATAAAGCAACCTTCTATGAAGAACCCATGAAGCGCTTAAAGTTTGTGTTTGGGATATTTTTGTAACCTTTTGAGCTATGAGTTATAAAATATTCGACATCACCAAACTGTTCCTCTAGGTTGCTGTGCTGATACAGCTATTTATTTGTGCAGAAACTAATTCTGGAAACAGAACATTTTGCTGAAGTAGCTTGTTTTAATGCAAAACTTTGGTGATGCCCACTCTTGCTTCACAGTACAGAATCATTCACTAAACCTGGTTAGTGACATCACATTGCTTTTCATACTTCTGTCATCTTATGCTTTAAGTTCGCTTTGATGTTTGTTGAGTATCAGAGGATTGAATCAATGATCTCTCTGTCTCTCTTGTGCTATTTTGTAAAAACACCCAGTGCAGAAAATGAAAATGGCAATAACAGGGATTTAGAGATCATGTCTTAGATCATGCTGTACTTCTGCTTGGCTAAAGTATAGTGTCCTTTTTAAACAAATACGAACTCCTTGTGAAATTTCTGATAAAAATGTCCTCAGAAATAAGTAATTATATTGGATTTTTCCTACTCCTGTATTAATATGTCTCTTCATAAAGGGAGAAGTAGACTGTTTTTAGAAAAAAACACAGAACACTGCAGTTGTCAGTGTGATCAAGTGCACAGAAAACCAACTTAAAAACCTTTCAGTCTCCATAATCTCTGAATTGCACGCAGGTGTAGTAATTGCATCATTTTGGGTGGATGTTATTTGCAAGTTAACTGGCTCTCTAGCTTGTTGTTGTTGTTACTGGCTTGACTTAATAGAATGATTCTGATATTTATAATTGTATCTGAAGGTACAGTTTATATTATTGAAGAAGGAAGCAACTTAAACAGTCTTAGGAATGAATAGAAGAATATAATCATTGGTTCAGTTCTCTGCTATGTATAATGCATGATCAACTGTTCTGTAAATTTGCTGCTCTGAGTGTCCATAGCCATTGCAGCAATTCTGACTGTTCAACTGTTCTTGATATTACAGTGGACTAAAGAGGATGGACATAGAACTGCCACCTCTGCGGTCCCCAACCTGTTTGTTCCGTTGAACACCAATCCAAAGGAGGTCCAAGAAATGAGGAACAAGGTTTGTAATAGCAGTAAAATAACTTTTTTTTTTGGTCATCACTACAATTAAGTTGTATGCTTGTAATGAACTAACTTACTTTTCTATAGTGAAATTTTTAGGGCTCAATAACACAGCTCTGGTATCGTCCTGTCCCTTTATAACAAGATAGTGAAACAATTCCTAAATATTCTGAATTCATCTTGGAAAAAGATTGTATTACTCTCCACTGTATGAAGACTTGCATTGTCCTATATTTTGTAACTGTCAGACCAATTGCTGGAGATATCTGAAACAGCCACCACTGAATTTATGGTAGTAATTCTGTTCCCTTAGATCATAGTTTTGCATTAGTGACGTGTTGTCCTGTTTTGGTTTCACGAGGTGAATTTTTAGCCTAGACAAAGAAGTCTGCGAGTATCTCTCCACATTATATTTTATTATATTATAATAGGGTGTGATTGTTGCAGAGATTTTTTGGGCCTTTGGAACTGCATGTTAATTTTTTTTTAAATGACCTAGCAGTTAATTTTCCAGTCTTCAGATTTCAGATCTTCTTGTCACCAGTATACCAACAGGAAAGCATTGAATGCATTGGGGCTTTTTCACTTTATTTCTTTTAAAGTATAAAATATGCACTGGTATCTTGTTACTACTTAGTAACTTGTTCTGGATAGTTTTGCTGCTTCTGATGGCCATATGGAACATGGGAGTTAGCATTATGTCACAGGAAAGTCTGTGTGCTGGGGTACTAGCAGGAATACTGACTTGCACTAAAATGTTTTATATAAGGCTGACAGAGCTTTTGCTTTTCCTGGCTTGGCACAATAAAATAATAATCACTTGAAATGAGAAGTCTGGTGAAATTGCCAAGAAGTTTCTTGGTGTTTGAAACACAAATATTGCTGTATTAAAAACTTGAATGAAGTGACTAAGAGGAGAGAAGTAAAACTTGAAACTTTTTACTTTCCTGATGACAAGAAGGGTAGTAAACTAGAAACAAGTACAGATGATGCAGGATCTTCATACTTTCTGAAATACCAAGTATTAGTAATACCTTGTGTTTCTATACTTGTATGCATGCATTTTTATATAAATTGAATGTCCTTTTTACTTGTAAAGTAGAGGTCTTTCAGGATGCTTCCTTTTCTTCATTTATCTTAGAATTTATTTCTAAAATATTCTGGTTCTTGTTCCAAGTCAGTTGTTAGGAATTCTTTAGCTCTGTAGGATATCTAATTTAAATAGATAACATCTAATTTTAAATACCCAGTTTCTGTTCCCATCATCTGTATGGAAAATCTGAGAGGTATTTAGGATGCAACAAAAGTGATGCATTTTAGTACTGAGTGTCAGCTTATGCATAGAAAAATATTCATACGTCCTTTTGAGAATATGGTCCTGACTAGATGTAAGAATTGAATGTTGTGCAGTGTTTTACAGTAAATTCTTCAGGAAGATAATATTGTGGTGCAATAGGCTAGTGACAGAAACTTGTAAATGACCAGTCAGATGCAGTAGACTTACATAAAGATGTAAGTGGTTCTCTACTCTCCTCAGTGTTATTCACAAACTGAAAGTGTGTGTTATCTATCTGTAGAGTTTTAACATGAGCCAGTACTAAAAAGCACAGGACAGTACCTAAAGACTAAATTCTGAGAAATGTGAGGAAACAACTAGGAACCTGAGCACATATCAAGTGGTGTTTATAAGCAGAGCTTTATTTGATGTGTAGGACCATAGCAATCTACACTAGTTGCAGCCTATTGGCAGGTTCACCCAGTCCTTTTTTAAATATGAAAATGTGGTTAACTTCTCTCTGTTGTTCATGTGACTGTATTCTGCTGCTTTCCTTTACAGATCCGAGAGCAAAATTTACAAGATATTAAAACTGCGGGCCCTCAATCACAGGTTCTTTCTGGGGTAGTTGTGGACAGGAGTCTTGTACAGGTAAGAGTATAAAATGCCTAAAACTATTAGCTTAAATTTAATCTACGATATCCTCTGCTTTCACCTAATATATCACTATAAAATTATTCTTTAATTGGCAGAGAGTAACTGTTTATAAGGTAAGTCTTAGAGGTAACACCGTTGTCTTTGCGAGAGTGCTCAGGATCAGAAATTTAAGAGGCTTCAGCCATGTAACCCAAGCATGTCTGCGGAGGATGCTTGTGTTTTTTTTTTTTGCTGAATGTAATGCATGAAATTCAGAAGGCTTATTTGTACGAGTTAGATTCTTCTTCAAAACTAGTTGGGCTTTGTGACAGCTTTTTGTTTGTTTGTTTTCCAGGTTTATGTATCTTGAAGTATTAATACTGGGCACAGCAGGCTCACTATGGGGCAGTAGTGTTGTGTGTTAAATATGTTTTATCATGCTGCATTATATTTTATTTGAAGAGTAGTTTGGAAAAAAAGCTATTAAACGTCAATAAAAGTTAAAAGCAGTATATCTGGGTATACAAAAGACTTTGTCTATGAATCATAGCTCAAAGCAAAGTAAGAATTAGAGCTATACAGTTATACTGTATAGCTGAATGACTTTAAAGCTCTATATATCTGAGTGCTTTAACTGACCCAGATAAATATTTTCTGATATACTTTAAAAAGTTTGGCAAGTCTTATCATGACTATGGCATTATTCATGTTGGGTGTCATATTGTGTGCATGTCAATTCATTGTCATTTGCAATTTTATCTACCAGTTACCGTTTCTTTGCATGTTTTTAGCAACCGTCATAATGCTTTTGGTTGATGTTTTAAAGCCTGGGCTCGGTTTGCTCTGTTTACTCAATTTACTGTTGCAGGATGCTCCCCTCTCAGACTGTACGGAATCTATTGAAGGGCTCGATCTCACAGAGCAGGCCTTTAGTCCCGCTAAATCTCTGTCTGTTAGAAAGGTACTGCCCTGTCATACTGCTCTAAATACTGTTGTTCACCCTTCATTTTACCTCTTCCTTACCCTGACCTTTTCCTTCTGTTAGCTAATGATTTGGTTAGAAAAGTAAAAAAAGGGGGGGGGACGAAAAAAAAGGATGGATCTCTAAATTGTGTATATGCAACTATACAAGTAGTTACTTTACCCTGATAAAGTATCTTTTAAGGATTTTGATCTTTTTCATTGTCTGTAGAGGCTGGTGAGGAAACACTTGATGTTAAGGTGCTCATTAGATTCTGCATATAGTGCGTTTCTTTGCGCATGCTGTTAGTGTTGAATTACTCTAATTTGAGATCCATTTTGAGTTAGCTTAAACTCAGCTTGATTACATCAGTGTAATTCCAAAGATATCCACATGTTCAGAGTGCGCCATACTGACAAACACGGTCAACTTTTGATCCTACATCGCTAGAGATCTTGTTTCCTTAAAACTTCCTGTGGTTATCTACAAGAGTTGCTGAGTAATGCTTCACACTTCAAAAATCAATTGGCTTTCAAACATGTAATCATGCTTCTGCTTATGTAATATACTTTAAATAAAGAATAAATTCAAGAGATGGGGGGGGGGTGGGCCGTCCTTTGAGGCTGAGTAAACAGGAACAGTTTGCACATTGGAAACAATCTGTCCTTAGCTGTGTTTCTCGCCTAGGTTTTGAAGGAGTTTCTTAGAGGTGGTCTAGCATGGAAGCACAGTGTGTAAATAAGCATCAGTGTCTCTTCTGCTCCAGTATTTTACCTAAAAGATTCTTAAATGGGTTTAGGTCATGCCTAACATCTCATTATCAGAATAGCTTTCCCATCAAAAACCCGAACACTTTGAATTACATCATTGTTGTGAATCTCATGACTTTATAACACTTTCTAGTGTAATGAGCCAGTTTGTATTGTAGATAGTTGTATCATAGTAAGAATTTTGATAATGATGTTTTTCAGATTACAGTTTGGTTTATCCATATGCTGAAAGGAAAATTAATAAAATACTATTTACAGATTTAAGATGAAAAATAAAACAAAGCCAAATTCTTCCAGGCAGTGCATGCCTTTTATTTTCTGCGTAATAATACCTTCGAAGTGGAAAATTATTTTTATGATAGTCATTCGTTGGTTATCACAACACAAGCAGTTTCTTTCACCAATGATGTGTAAGATATCTTTCAAGTACTACTTTTGAATAATGGCATCATCTTTCTATAAAACTAGTCAAATATTTTACATGGATTTTTGTAGATGGCAAGGAGCTAACAAAAGGTCTATTGGTTATATGATTTTGCCTAGTATAATGTTAGGGTTTAGATGTCCAAATAATATGTTTCCTTTTTGTGGTGGTGTGAAAGTGCTTTCCTGCTGAAATTAGAATTAGTTTTGTGTAAAATTAGATCACAATGTTAATTACAGTAGGAGTCGCCTATTTCATAATCTTTATTATCTTAATATGGATTGTGACCTGAATGCTTAATAATTTCCTGTTGGGGGAAGAAAACCCACAACCCCCCCAGTGAACCAAACAACAAAAAAACCCACCAGAGAAATTTCCTAGAAACTGTATGCCAAAAATCAGTTGTGTATTATGGACTAAAGGAAGTGTAAGCAGTCTTATGATGCCCACATAGACTTCATGTGAAACTTTGAGGAGACCTGTACATCAAGGACTTAAGGACTTTTAGGTACCAGATAATTACTAGTTCTCAGTTGACAAATTCTTTGACACTCTATTATGGTTAAAGTAAAAAGTTCCATCTGATTGCAGTAATGCTCAAAATATATTATGTTTTCAGTTAACACTGAGAGTTATATCAACACTAATGAACACTGTTTCGGATGAAAAACATCCTGTTTGTGTATGGTATGCATGTAATGCTTGGAGTCTTCCGTGCCTATGGCTGCAGTAGTAAATACTCCATTTTGCCTTGTCATTTGCTTTGTCCATGTTCTCAGAAGTCCTGGCCATGTTACAACACAAGCTGCTTGTGCATGATGTAATTTTAGTCGTGTTACAGACTTGACTAACTAAGCTTCTGCTGCAGTCTTGGCTGAATGAGATGGAATGTTGGTTACAAAGACCATTCTGCAATCTGATTTGAAAAAAAGTAAATTCACATGAATTTCCAAGAATATTAAGTACAAGGGAAATGACCCATTTCCTGTCTCTTCCTTTAGAATGGAAATTTTGGGGCTTTGTTTTTCATGAAGAGCCTCTCAGTTCTGCCCCAGAGGTGGCACTGTGTTTTAATGGCGACTTCTACATGAACAGTACTTTTAAGAATCTTGGTTTTTTTGGATAAAGGCACTGCTTTAATGACAGATTGTGTTAAGAGAAATTGTTAACTCTAGACTATTATTATGAACCTACTGTCTGATTAAGAGAAAAATTGGCATGTATAAGGTGCCAGTTTTGCTCATATCTATCCCTGTGAACAAGATGAAGTGCTTGCCTGCTAAGTGACGATCACCTCCTAGCAATTTTGATTTTTCTCTGAAAGCAAGATTTGGTGGAGAAGTTGCAAAATGACTTGATAATCTAAAGTTTCCTTGTAGGTTGTGTGAGATACAGGTTTAATACGAAGGTATATTGGACAACATTAGCTATAAACGACTTTCCCTTTGTTGGATCTTTGCAGGGAGAGTATGCGCCTACAAAATTCTCAGGAGTGAAAATATATTCTGTTCATGAATGTAATCTGTCCATTATTTCTTACAGTGGAGAAAATGCTGTTGATATTCAGGCGCTTACACATGCAATCAAACTTCAAGTAGTCATCAAAATTAGTAGTAGAATCAGCAAAATAATACCAGTATCAGCATAATCCAGATGAAGTCACTACGACGTTAGTTTTTTGCATGTCATTCTGTGTGGAAACAGAGTGACAGTCTTTTACATGGGAATTTATTCCCTCTCTACAGGCTCTCTAATATTGGAAGCAACTCCAGACCAATTTTCTTGTTCTGTTTTCCTGAACGTTTATAGGAATCTCTGAATGGTATGGGCAGGTTGATAGCTCTGCAAAGTCTTGTCTATTTTAGTGTCACATTTAACAATCTAAAATGTGACCTGTACTGGTTTTTTTTTTTTTAGTCTTTTATACTCATTTTCCTTCTGTCCCGTGTTACTCTCTTCATTTTGAGTGTCTGTTTTTATTTGAATTCTTGAAAGGCTGCTCTGTGGCCTATTCTGTGAAGTAATGCATCTCTACTTCTTTGGTTTATACATGTTTTAGAGTAATCATGTTGCAGAACTTACTAATAAACTACTGTGATTTTCCCCATGGAATCAGTACCTCTACCCTTACAATTTTCATAAGTGGCCTTTGAACTGCTTCCATATTTTTGATACAGAGCAAAGCTGGATGTGTTAATCTGGAAACAACCTTTAGCAGATCAGAAGTTTGCCTTTCTGGTATCTCATTAATTTTTCTGCTTTTATGGTCCAAAAAACATAAGTGTTTTTACTTTGTAATGCTTACTGTCACTGCCTCTGATCTTTTTCAGTATTACTTCTCTTGTGTCAAAGATATTCAGCTAGTAGAAAAACTGTTTTGATTGTGGGTGTGGTTTATGTGTGTGTTTGGTTTTGGTCTGTTTGTTGTTTTTTAAATTTAGTAGATGTGGTAAGCTTGATGCGCTGCTTTTATTCCCAGTAGTTAACAAAGGTACACTCTTGAGGAGAACGCATAAGGCCAGTGCACTAGTCGTCTTGCTGCAAACTGCATGTCTTGCTGTTTCTCATTATTAATTCAATAGGCATTCAGTAAAACTGTTTCATGTGAAAGTTGTTCTACCTAGTCATTTTGGATTTAACTTGCAGACAAGATTCGAAGATTCTTAAACATTCCGGCGATACCAGTGCGCACTGTGTATGTCTTGTTCCTCTGTTGCCTTTTGTAATCCTAGAAAACTCTAGAAACACTGCCTGAGATCAGTGCTTTGCAAGACCCTGCTACTTCTTGAGTTTCAGTTAAAACGACTTATTTTGTTTGAAGGGTGGGCAGAGATAGAGGAGGAAATATAAAACTGCTATGGGCACCAATTTTCTGCTATCATTAAAAGCTGGGACCAGTAGCGTTGGGGGTCTTTTACGTTTTCTAAAAAACAATTAGGATTTGTACAAAGCTTGATGTTTTTGTGACTTTTTAATGCATTATCCTGTAGTAAAATCCGTGACTGTCAAGGCAGAGGTTCTATGGTATTGAGACAACTAGTGCTTCATGGCAGTAGTTGAGAAAAGGATTCTGACATTCTACTGACATTCTGCCTCTGAAACGAGAGTTCATCTTATTTTATGGCAAAACAGAGGCCATCTATAATGTTTTAGAGCTGTTGCTCTCCAGCAGTTTCTTTCAGGATCTTAGTGGAGACTTGTTACGCTGTTTGTTCCTCAGTATTTCTGGATGGCGTTTGCTTCCTGAAGAGCAGCATAGATTCTAACAACCAGCTGTTCTTACCTCCCTGGACTGCTCTAGACCAGATTTCTGGAGATCTCTCATGAGGCTTTCAGAAATAATCTAACTGCTCTTGCCCTCGTTCCATCTGGACATTCTTGTCTGACACCTTTCTGGTGTTGACAGCATGTCCAAAGCAGCTCTTGGCATCCAAAACAGTACTCGGTCTAATTTCATTTTCAGTTTTACGGTGAAGATCTCGTGCTTGTCCGTCAAGTATGGACATAGAATGGAATGTTTGTGTCTCTGTTCAGGTGGTATTTATTTTTGAATTGTGCTTTCTAATGCTTTCTTCTAAATATGGGTACCAATAACATTTGAATATGAAGATGACTTGGGCCAATCAATAACCCACACAGATTTGGTGATGGGATTTGGATACCTCTTTTCAACAGTGAAGACAATTCAGATATTACAATGACACAAGGCACAGACCACACATCAGTCTTTTCCAAACTAGTGTCCATAGAGTTCTGTATATCCAATGAAAAAACTAAATGCTTAAGTCACTTGAAAGATACAGCAGCTATCCAGGCAAGCATCTTCTGTATGAAAAAGCCAATGGCTACTGAAGTCATTAGCTTTACTATATGATTAGAGAAGAAAAGCTAAAAACCTTAGCATTAAAGAATCTCTGATACAGCTGCTTTTGTCCATTGGAACTTACTGTTCTTAGCATTGCTAATGTTTTACTTTTATTTGTGTAACTTTTTATCTGGCTTGTATGACAAATGTTATAAATGTAAATATGCTAACTTGTATAAGATTACAGTTAACTTTACTTTAAAATTGCTTGTAATAAACTGTTGATCTGGTGTATACAGAACACGTACAAGATGGCTTTTTACTATAACATCTGTTAGATGTTATGCGGTAGCTACTAGAAATGGCTTTTCCCTTAGTACAAAAAACAAACCAACCCACAAAACAACAAAAAAAACCCCAAAACAAACCACAAATAAAAATCCTTATGAGCTGAGTCCTGTGAACTTCTATAGGTATTCTGTGCCCAGACTGCCATGCAGTTGGGGCTGGTATCCTGTTTCTTTTGTGGGGAGAAAAAGAAAATTGATAATTCTGTGACTTAAGATAGAATTCAGTTAGACTGTTTGGGTGCTGTTTGATTTACTGCTTAATGGTGGATATTCCCTGGTGGAAGCACTGATGTGTCTGTAAGAGTAATTAATGAGACCTGTTTTCTCCTTTATATTAACCTGTTGATAAAATTAAAAAAAAAAATCTGTAGTAGGTTTTTTTTAAATCTAAAAAAATTAATGTAGCATTTTTCAGAATATCTTCTTGTTTTGTTTTTGATTGCTTTGTAGTCTCTGTACTTCTCAGGCTCCTGCAAGTTACTGCCCGATTGCAGATGTATCTTAATTTTCTTTTGTCAGGGAGAACTGGTGACTGCGTCAAAGGCAATAATTGAGAAAGAATATCAGCCAAAAGTCATAGTGAGCACAACAGGACCAAACCCCTTCAATAAGCTCACTGATCGAGAACTAGAAGAATATCGCAAAGAAGTAGAAAGAAAGCAGAAGGGACCAGAAGGTTGGTTTCTCTGTGTGTGTTTTTTCTGCAATAGACTATAATAACAGCAAGTTTACTAATTGGAAGGTGGGTTACCTGCAAAGGCCATGGATAAATTATCCAGCTTTTGTGTGTTTCAGTTTTTCCAGTGTGAATTAGAAATTTAAAAAGCATACTGGAGGTAGAATATGTGATCTAAATGTTAATGGAGTATTCTGTAAAAGGCATAGATCTTATTTTAAAACTTACCCTAGCAGACGAACTGGAGTGTTTAGTATGGCCAGTTACTGCTGCTATTGTGAAGTTGAAAGCTTGAAACTTAAGTCAGAAAAACTCTTTAGGTACTGCAAAGTGTTGCAGAATGTTCCACTTTGTTTCCCTTTGCGCTAGAGATAGAGAACAGCATCATTCTCTCACCCTAGACTAACTTGTTGAAAACTGTGGATGTGGGAAATCTGTTGAATGGTGAAGATACAGAACAACATTTGATTGCTGCTTCAAAATGGCACGTCTTGGGGACTTCCCCTAAAACGGACTTTCTAAATTTTCACAGAATTACGAGAGAATTGTGCTGTAAAAAAGAGATCATTACTGCATCTGAAGCGGTTATCCTGCTTTACTTCTCTATAGTTTTAAGGGATGATACTTAGGATGCGCATTTGTTGTTAAGTTTTGAATTCAGATGATGCAGGAACCAGAAGTGCCATTTATTTTGCAGTGTGCTCTCCCTGCTTCTGCTTTTTGATAAGGCAACACAGGAGCCAGTGTAGACTGTTACATGTTCGGTTAATCAAGTATCGGGCTGTGTGGGGTGGGATGCTCTGCTGTTATGCCTGTATAACTGCGTACGTTTATTGTCTCAGTAACATTGCTACATCCTTCTTAGATAAGCTATCAAAGTATGGAGAGACTGTGTTACTGAGACAGACACCAGCTGGGGAACAGAGTACATTGCTTAGAAATCAGACCATCAGTGAGCAAAATACGTCAGATAAAAAATCTCTGGATTTGAAAGGCAGATCCAAAACCTTTCAAGGAACAGATACGAAGACTTTGCAGGATCGTGACATATCATCACTGTCTAAATCTTTAGATAACACTCAGTTTGCTGCTGCATGGGTTTCTTGTCAGACCACGCAGCAAGTCATCACACATCTTAACCGAGAAGAGCCAGATGGACAGAAGTCCTCCCATAAGGAATTTCATACTGCAGTGATCAAAGCATTAAGGTCCAATCCTGACCTTTTGGCTGAGGCCTCAGGTATTACTAACATGGTACAGTTGGGCTTGCAATCTAAGGAACAACCTCTTTACCTACACCGTTGGGAGATTCTGTCAGTTGACTCTCGTCTGTGGGACTGATTGCACTTGTAACTGTTCAGGTGAACTGTATGGAACAATGCTTTAATATTGTTCTCTATATACGGTGTACTCCTTATTAATGTTTTCCTTTGGATATAGGGCTGTTTAAACCTGGAAGCGAGGGGGACCCTCCTTACTAATAACAAATTCACAAACCACTGTGAAATCTGTTTTGAATCATTTACTTACTGCATGTTTCTCTGATTACTTGTGCAGTCGTCTTTTCTTTTGGGATGCAATTTTGTTTACTCCAAGTTTCAGCAATACAAAGCAAGCAAAAGAGAGTTACCTTGTGTAGGTCTGATAGCATTTCCTTCCCCCCTCACCCCCCCATATTTGCTTATACCTTCCTTTGTGGTTTTTCCTCACAGCTTCCTTTAGAACAGCATGATAAAGCAATTCATAAACAATTACATTCTTCATGTCCTCTTATGGGGCGGGCGGGATGGCCCACACACCACAGAGCTCAACTGTGACTTCAACAGTGTTTTTAATATCAAACTATCACTTAATTCTCTTTTGCTTGTTTTGGTGTTATTTAATATCCTGGCAGAATTTTGACTCAGAAAAATGTATTTGTATCCTGTCTGTATGGAGCAAAAGGACACTTTGGTTTTCTCACATGCTGAAAGGGTTTGTCTGCCTTTTTAATGTCTCTTTGTCTACATCTGCAGAACCTTCAGAAGATGGCAGACAGCAGAAAGAGCGAAGTGCCCCTGATCATGCTGCAGCTCGCACTCCTCCCAGTACGCCAATTAAAATAGAGGAAGGTATGTTCTTCTGATTTGAGGGCCAGGGGAAACCAGTAACTGCATCATTAGTGACTGACGCATGAAAATATATGAACTAGTATCTAATAAAGGTAAATTATTTCTTGTATTTTATTTTTATACTACCTAAAATATATGAAACTGAACTATGAGTATAATAGGAGTTATGTTTACAATAATAAAGAAGTGTGCATTAATATAAAGACAAAATTTCATCTCTTTATAATTGCCTTGTCATCTCTTGGTGTTTCTCAACTGATTTACCCTTTTGTACATTTCCTGCGAGAAAGACTTGCTCTTATGAAATGAAATAGTGTCTGATGCTGAACCAGACACAAATTTAGATGCTTTGGTATATCTTCTTCACTGATTGCACATTTCTTAAGCATTATTGTACTTGGATTACACCTCAGTAAATATTTTTTCCAACTCAATTTGAATCTAAATATCACTGTTTGCTCACCTTAGGTGGTAGTCATAACTAAAATGAGAGCAGGGCTGGTAAAGTCTACAATTTCCTCAAAAAAGGATAAAATAACAATCTTGAACAGGTGTAATCTAATTTTTGTCTTGTTTCCTTTACCTTGTACATTGGATATATCACTTGTCTGTTAGTCTTCCATTCACTACTTCATCTCATTCTGTTTTCTACAAGAATGGTTGCACCATTCTTCTAACTTAACACAATGGCTGTGATGAATGCATAGATTCTCTACTTGTGCTTTTTTCTTCTTGTGGCTGCGTTACAAACAGGAGATGGATATGCTAAAGAGTACCTGTTACCATAGTAAGTATCATTCCATAATCTGACCTGCTTATGTGCTTTGCTTCACTCTTGCATCTTTGTTTTCTAAGGTTTTTTTTGTTGGATTTGCTTTTTTTTAAAGCAGGCTTTTTCAGTTGAGATGCTGATTTCTTTAGTTCTTGATTTCGTTAAACTCTAGGTAGTTACAGATCTTACATTAAAATGCACTCCCCCTTTAAAAGAGACTGTGACAGTGACATCATGTGTTTCCATATCTATATGTCCGATTCCTCAGTTTCATAAGGAATAGTCTGAAGTTGTCTTTCAGATATAGCTGAAACAGATCTGGGAGTTTCTGCTGCACCAGTTTGCTGCTACCTACACAGCTTGGACCTGGTAATTAAATGGAAGAAAGTTCCTAATCTGTTCCAGTGCAAAAGTGTTACCACTGCCACTGATTTAAATCTACCCAGCAGGCTTCTGCACAGAAGTGGATGTGGAACTACTCCTCTGTTGTATATGTCAGCTGTAGGGAAATTCAAATTCCAGCCAAGGAACAGCAGCAACTTCTACAGCTGTTTCAGCTAGATCTGCTGGGCTGCATCAGATTATACTTTAAAGTAATACGGATGTTTGGCCCCTTCCATGTGTATGTCCTGTTCTATCTGAAAGTCAGCGTGTTTGTCATCGATATGAAAGTCAAACTACATTGTAGACAACTGTGTTGTTACTAATGAACCTGAAAATTCTTTTAAACTGAAATTCTTTTAAACTTTTTGTTCCACAAACTCTTCTAGTTGTGTAAGTTTTAGAGTACAAACATAAACTTATTTTAAGAGTAAATGGAAGTCTACGCCATGACAACTTTGGCAGAAGTTTTGTTGAATGACAATGTTCTCTGTATACAGCCACTTCTCAACCTTTTTTCCTCATATTGTTTCTACTTAAGTGTAGCTGAAGTCAGGAGAATGTTTTGTGTTAACTCAGTTATAGCCTAGTTTGTATGTTTGTCCACGTTTGTGCTGGGGAAAAAAAAAAACAACCCTAAACCTTTTATTTCCATAAGTAATGTGAATTGTAAACATACACCAGTATTAATGTTACTTCTCAAACTCTTATGCTACAGTATATGTAAAGGGAGAGCATGGATGTAGACATGATTATTCTAAAAAACTTAGAAATTTTGAGGTACTTGCTGAGTTCTTAAACTGTAAATAGGTTTTGCAGCAAGATGGATTTTTAAACCTTCCTAGTTACGTTCCTGAAATCCATCAAGTAGAATAGCAAGACGTTTACATATTGTACACTTTATCGAATGTGGAATTTGTAAATCTCCCTAATTCTGGTAGAATGTTGCCCTTAGCGATCTAGATAAACAGATGTTTGTTCAATTCCAGCATAATGTTAATCTCTTTAGTGAAGATGATGGTAATTTGACAAATTGGGAGGGATAGCAGTCCTGGATTAATGAGTTATAAAACTGTTTCTATTTATCCAATGCTTAGGCCAACTGGCAAATGCTGTTTGCATGCCTCTAGCTTCCTATTCTTTAAGAATTTATAATCCCTTTTTTAAAACTTTAAAACATTCTTTTAAACTTCTTTTAAAAAGATAAAATAAAACTGACAATCTACTGTGGTGCCTATTCTAAGAACTGGGCCAGCTAATGAATAGAGCAGAGTATTTTCAGCTGGAGGGGATGTACAGTGATCATCTAGTCCAGCTGTTTGACCAGTTCAGGGCTGACCAAAAGTTAAAGCCTGTTGTTAAGGGCATTGTCCAAAAGCCTCTTAAACCCTGACGGGCGTGGGGCATCGCCCACCTCTCTGGGAAGCCTGTTCCAGCGCTTGATCGCCCTCTCGGGAAAGAAATGCTTCCCGACGTCCAGCCTGCACCTCCCCTGGCGCGGCTTTGAACCATTCCCATGTGTCCTGTTGCTGGATCCCAGGGAGTGGAGCTCAGCCATGCTTTCAGTTAAATCCTGAAAAGTAAAATGAAATCCAAAAAGAGTGTAGTGGTAGTGAAGAACTGCAGGTGGTACTTTTGACAAATTTGTCTCGCATACGTACACGGGTTAAACTAGAGCTTCAGGAGGCAGCTTGTAATGCACATAATTGCTTTCTCTTTTTTTACTCTGTTTTAAATCCTGCCTGCATTGTAACTTTTAAACTGCTAACTTGTGCATTCTGAGTGTTTGGCACTGAATACTAGTGTGTTTTGTTTATTTAACCTATTAGAAGTTCATGATGCTGTAGGCAAAACATGTTGGGTTTTCGAGTAGGTATTCACAGCACAGAGCCCCCTCAGATACATTAGAAGATTATTAATCCCATCTGGCAGAAATAAAAAGAACACTCATTGTCATTTCCATGGGAAAAATGAGGAAGTATCAAGTATTTTCTGTAAATTCTTGTGAAAGCCTTCAGTCCTTTCAAATTAAAATGAACAAGATTTTAAAAGGGGAAGAAACAGTTTGCCTGCCTTTTGTGCCTGACAATGCGTATGGCCTGGATTTTGTTCCAAATTCCTCTTTATGTAATATCAACGGGGACGTATTTGGCACAGCTAACGAGGTCCTTCTCTGCTACAGTGCAGTGATGAACATCACAGGGAGCTTTAAAAAGTGCTCGTTGTTAAACATAGATACACAAAGAGGAGCTTTAAACAGAACAGCTCTGAAGCACAGCGATGTTACAGTTGAGGGGGTAGTGGTAAAGTTCCCCTTTGGACATAAAGTTATCACTAGACTTTTGATGTTTCTTTACCCGTGGGTGAGGTTTGCTGTTAAATATCACATACATCTGAAAAAAAAAATAGCTGTGTCGCCTAACCTGCTGAGCTCATTTAATTTGATAGAATACATGGACTTGACTTACAGGAATCCATAATGTATACTCATATCTTGCAAAATAAGTGAAGCCTTTGTGATAGGAAATATTCTGAAGGAACATCTGTTAGATCTTGTGGAAGAATATTATGAAAATCCAAGCATTGTGATTAAAAATTGGCAAGCCAACGGTTTAGAAATTGATGGATTTGCATGTATTGGATCACTGCAAACCAGCAGTTATTTTTATGCCACCAAAAGAAAAAAAGAATCAAGATACAGAATTTCATGACGCTCTCTTCCATGCCAGTGAGAATTGTAGGTTTAAATCCTGTTTACTGTACCAAAATCTCATGGTGCTTGCAAATTTTATGAATAAAACATGAGAGAAGTCTAAACAGTTACTTTCTTGCTGGTTTACACCCACATGACGGAATTCAGCTTTATCTGTTTTGTGGTAAGAAGCTTGAAACCAACCAAAACTTTTGTGAATATCTTATTTCTGTCTCTGTGCCCAAAGCTAAAGGAGAACAGACCTATTACAAAGGCTTTTATGCAGAGTAAATATATTAGGTTTTTTTATAGAGAGCGCTCACCATCAACTTGCTTGGCTTTCTCTGTTCTAGGGACACTTAGGTAAACTAACAGTGTCATTGTCTGTCCGTCCACTAGAGACACAGCAGGACCAGACCTACAGAGATGACAGTGACGCTGCAACTTTCAAGCAAACCCTCCCAGATCTCACCCCTGATGAGCCTTCAGAAGCACTCGGCTTCCCTCCCTTAGGAAAGGAGGAAGGGAGATGTGATGATGATGTGCCCAAAAGCCAAACGGAACCACCTGCAGTGGAAAATAAGGAACCTCAGTCTCCACCCGCTGAAGAGCCAGTAACACCAGCAGCGGAGGAGGGGACGGCAGCTGATGCAGGTAGCGATGAATCTCCAGGGAAGTCCCCATCGAAAAAGAAAAAGAAGTTTCGCACTCCTTCCTTCCTGAAGAAGAGCAAAAAGAAGAGTGACTCCTAAAGGCCAAACACACTGCAGAAACACTGTCATATTTTAAAATTCATTAACCACTAGAATGTACCAGATCGTACTGAAGTGTTTTGTCTTATTAGGTACATGAATGCAGCAAGTAATCCAACCAGCCCCTCAAGTTATGGCTTGATTGTTTAAGGTTATAACCAGAAACTAATGTCCAAAAAGGTGCTAATCCTGTGTTTTCAGCAGCTGCCACAGATCTGATCCCTAATTTGTAATCAAATGTGGAAGGCATTCAATCACTATTTTTAATTTAAAGCCTGCACTGCTTTAAGAAAGAATTAAAAAAAAATTCACAACTAAAAATAAAACACACATTGCTTACCACAAGAAGTGTTCTTTTCCAATATTCTGTTCCAAGTCACAAGTAAATTCCTTCTTAAATTCTGACTTTTAGAGAGGATGCTTTTGCAGTGGTGATTTCAAGGGAGTTGTATTCCTGGACTGACACGTAAACTTCTGCAAGCTTGCAATTACTGATCATGTTTTAGTCAAGCTTTGAGGCTGTCCGGCCCTTCCTCTCTTCCTCCCCTCTGACTATTGTAACAAAATGAAGGTGTTTTTCACTTTGTTTTATTTTATAACTGGCACTTGAAATCATCTTTGATGTCTAGGACTGAAATAACTGTTGTGTGTTCCACTCATGTTGTGTGTTGAAAGAGCCCAATCTTTTTATTTTTTTCTAGTGAGTACAGTTTAAGGGAAATTTGTCTTTCAGTCTTGCCTCCCTAAGAATCATTTGTAATTTGGCTGTTAGAAAAGGTTAAAAAGTAACTGTATTACAAGTATATCAGAAGTTTTTCAGCTGGCACTGTGGTGCAGTTGTGTGTTGGGCCTTAGCACGGGCTTTTTGCACCCTCTTAAAACCCCCTTGGGTGCCCATGCAAAGCTGTTGCGTATAAACCCCATTTGCGGCCTTTTGTGTTCCTTCCCATCATAAAAATGTAAATGCATTACACTGAATATTTAACCTTTTGTTATATTAATTATTTTCACTTACAAAAACTGGCATTTCTTTAATATTTCTGTTGCCAGCAGTGAAGTACAGAAATCCCCAGTAACCTTAAAGGTGTGTTTTCACAGTTCGCTCTAAATGTTTAATATGTAGCATGGCAAAGAACATGACTTTCACCACTGAATTCACTGTTTTCCAGTTGCTGCCATGCTTCTGTCTGTCACTAATCGTAGCAGTAGTTTCAGATCAGATGGATAAAGCTTGCAGGAATTCTCCAGAAACCATGTGGAATTGCCCCTGCCGAAGGTGCAGCGGGTTGGTAATCCTTCCTGGTTCCTGCTGCCAGCATTTCTGGCTTTAACAGCAGAGAACGTCGACACCCCTGCGTGGGAGAGGGCGACACGCAGTTGTGCAGTAAGTGTGTGTAACAGAATCCGGTGTAACCTTTTAGGACAATATTAAACGTTGCAATTGGTAAAATAGCAGACTGATGCCTTACATTCACGCAGCAGAAAGCATCAAGCGAGCAGCAGGCTGAGCGGTTGGACGTGGCTGCGGATGAACGAGGCCTGTGCTAGGATGGGAGGTGCTGATGCTGGGGGAAGCAGCCCAAAGGAGAATTGGAGCCGGAAGGCTTCAAGTGAGGGAAGAGGTTTCGGGGTGGTGGTTGGTGTGGTGAGCGAGGACAGGTGGCCCATTGTGGAGGGGGCAGAGGTACGGTGGAGCAGAAGCTGTGGTGAGGCAGTATGCGGGAGAGGCCCCCGAACAGTGATGTTTAGTCCAGACTGCATGGCGCGAATGGCTTTCCGCTTGTACTTTAACCTTGTATGTCACCTGTACACTAGGAAGCATACAGTACTTATTTTGCTAAATTGTGTTTTACTGCAGGGTTGTAATTAAATGACTGCTCTATGTTTCAGTTCTTTAACGGACTCCCTCCATTTATCTTGGCCACATATGCAATGACTCTTAATTTCTAATTTTGTAGTTTGTTCTTTTAATTCTTTGTATTACAATATGAAATGTAGTCATGTATGGTATGGTTACACACTTTGGGGCAGAAAAAAAGTCCTGCATTTTTTTTTTCTTTCTTGTATCATTAAGTTCTACTCACAAATAAAACTCTTAAAAAAAAAAAAAACCACAAAACTTTTCCTGCTCTGCTTTCAAAACTTGTGCAGTTTTATTCTACAGGTGCAGCCTGTTGACTTTTATTAGCTTGCTCTTTTAAGGATTAATGTGTTAATTAACGATTGCTTTAGTGTATGGGGCCTCCATGCCAGGGGTGGCTGGTGGTGGGCTTCTGGGCTGGCGTCCTGGACCCTGCTTGGGCTAAGCCAAATGGCTACTGTAGTTCATTAGTGACTGGACTAGACAAGTGTACAGTGTAACCATTTATTTGTAACACAAGAACAACAGTGCTTGGTCATCAAAGAAACATCCCACAGTACTAGAAATGAAATATAAAATATCTCTCTAAATTTAAGTGTATACATACTAAAAACAGTCCACCTGTGCTGAAGTGTCAGTTGGGCTCAGAAAGCCTGTAGTATGCTGCTCGCTTTTGTTTTTGAGTGTCAGGTTTTCAGGCAGCTGGTATAGCTTTTGCCAGGTCTGCTGAGCATCGGCAGTGATCTCATGGCAGTTGTGCAGAAACTACCCAGTATTTGTTCTCTGCTGCCCAAAAGCAGCCTTGGGGGCAGAGCTTTGGCCTGGCCTTTGATGATGACAAAGGGAGAGAAGCAGAGGAGAGCTGTGTGCGCTGCAGCGCGGTGGTCAACAGCACTTGCTGGCAAGTTGGGATTGCGCTGTCCCATGATGTTGTCATGTCAGGCTCTGCTTGTCTGGTGACCTTAATGCTTTACTCTGTTTTGGTTTGGGGGTGTTTTTCTATTCTCAAAGTTAGCCCAGCTGGCTGGGAGGCCAACTTAAACCTACCTGCTTGTGGAGAGCTGTAAGAATCCTGAACTCTCTTGTTGCAAATGGCTGTTGCCTGTCCCTTTCCAACAAACCAAAATCCCCCTCCTCCTCCTCCTATCTGATCTGCAGCATCTGTGCCAGGAGTCAGGCTGTGTAGGATCCTTGGGAGCTGGCGATAGTCCTGTGGTTACTTCCTACTCCTCCTTTCTCTGCTGTTTTATCAAACCAAGTAAAACGAAGGGGATGAGGAACAAAGCTCCACAGACAGTGAAGCAAACCTCAGCCCCTGCCAGCCAGTAAACTGCAAAGGAAACAAAATTCAGCTTGTTAGTATACTTCATCTGTGTAAACCAGCCTGCCAAGCTGCTGCTCTCAACAGCTTCCACCTGGAGAACACAGAGCTGCTGACTCCTTCCCTTGCTGGCATGCAAGTTACAAAGAGGAGGTAGCTAACAAACAGCAGTGCTGGTGCCCTTCCAACAAACCGGCATGTTGGAAGTGGGTATTTTAAATAGGATGTTTTCATTCTTGCTAGTACGGAAATGGGGAAGTTCCTATTCATGCCTTCAGCTTTAGCCACAGGGCGACCACTTAACACTCTGTCCCCAGCACCTGCTCCGTGGCTGCTCCTGAGAGCAAAGAGCTTTACTTGAAGGAGACGATACAAGCAAGAGACCTTGTGTGAAACAAGCAGGAATCCAATGCCTAGGGAACAGCTGCTGGCTTTGCTCAGACTTAACTTTAGGTGCGAGTTCAAGCTCTGACTTGCTGCGTGGCTGCTTCCCTTTTACCCTGTAATGGCTTGGGGGAACTGAACCCAGTGCAGGGCCTAGGGGCTCTCCTCCTTAGGCACAGTCTAGGCTTGGCCTTAGCCTAGGGCCGCTAGGCTCTCAGGGGTACCTGCTGCTGCAAAGACACCTTCATGGCTCCAGAAAGTGCCGGACTTCCCCTTCTGCCCCACCTGGGTGCTGTGGGCCCAGAGTGACGCTGTACCTTGGCAACGTAAAAGCTGTGCTCACCTGTAGCCGACAGGATTGGTCCCAGGGCTCTGGCAAGGGCACCTAGGCTCCTCAGGATCCCCATGACACGTCCTTTCTGGCTGGCAGAGCCTGTGCAAGCAGAGAGCCCTTACTCAGGCTGGAGGTTTTGCTTGGGGCAGGGAAAGCAGGCACAGCATGGATGCAAGTTAAATAAGAGCCACATAATAAAGTGACATTAATGAGCAAATACTGACTGACTGACTTTTATCCACAGCAAGCACAGTAGTGCTGGCAACCAACTGAACCAAAGCTAAAGAAAGAACTGTGTCATTCCCAGCTGGCAACACAGCAGCATCAGCTTTACAAGGTTCCATAGCAACCAGTGCCACAAACCCAGAAGGTTTTGGAAGGTTTGGAAGGTTCCTTGGATTATCTTTTCTAATATATCAGGAATAAATTACTTTACTGCTGGCAGCAATGGCTGGTGTCTGCTTCAGAGAACCCCAGCCATTCCTGCCTCAGTGCTGTTTGTGGCCTTTGCCCACGATATTAATTCTGTGCCCACTGCTCCCCATCTTTTTAATTGCAAGGTTGCTTCCAGTTTCCCCACAGCGTTGGAATGAGCTATGCTACACAGTACAAAACTGAAGTGTGATACTGGTGTTCACACCGAACAGGCTGTTGCTGTTTGTTAGCTCTGAAACTCTCCATTACAGAGTGCTGACAGTTTTCAGAAATGGGTAGAAGTCAGTTTTGAGTTATCCGATGCTCCCTTGCAGGATATTTCTGCATTTCCCAGGGTCAGGATGTTGCTTTCCTATCCCCAGCAGTCCCACTGAGCTTCCCTTCTGCGAAGGAGGTTCAAGGAAGGGAAGGGACTGAAGGCTGCAGCACCTGCAGCATAATAGCAGTCATGGATTGCTGGCTATATGGAAAAGGGGCCACACCCAAGCAACCGGGAAAGGCTCTTTTCTAGGCCTTAGCCTCACTCCTGCAGGGGTGGTTGCCACTTCAGCGTGACATACATACAACAGGGAGCGGCGGGCCACTGTCCACACTTCTGCTTTCCTGGTTAATGCATCTGGGGGGAAAGAAGCCAAGCAGTGGCCAGAGTCACTGTTGCAATATTCAGAGCCGAGGTGAGCCGATGCCATGAGCGCTCCTGTCGACACATCACTAAACCTGAGGGCAGTTCTGTGTTTGTCTGAGACAGGCCTATACAAAGGTCAGTTATGCAGCCAAGGGCTGCCGCTTAAAGCGGGACAGACACTCACCATAGCCTGATACCACTGCTGACAAGCACGGGATAACAATGGCCGCAGCTGGAAAAATCCACAGAAGAGACTGTCAATGAGCTCAAAACAGTTACAAGAACAATAGTGAAAAACATGTGGCCCAAACGCGTTACTACTGCAGAGAACTATGCTGAGCTCTGGGGCACTGTACCAACAATGAATCATCAGGTTTAATCCAGTTCAATAATGAAAACACCCCCTCAAAGCCAACCTGCACGAAGAGCCCAGAGCCCCAAGTGCTCTGAGCAGATGTTTCACATTAATATCTCTCATTCCATCAGCCCACAGGAAAGGGGCGGGTACCCGCTGGTTTTCCAAATCACTGTGGTCTTGTCAGGTGGAACAGGGACATATTTCAAACAGACAGTGAGGTGGTTGTACACAGAATCACACTGTCCCCCTGCGTATGGCTTTACCGTACTCAGGGATGAAAGAGGTAGCTACCTTCTGTCTTGGGGAAACAAGACCATCAAATCCAAGAAGAGGTTACAAAATAGCTGGACACAAAAGCCAAGAGCTGTTCAGCAATCACTGCCCTCTTACTGAAACAGGGTCCTTTTCTGCCAAGAAGGATGTGCTTTAAGCATACAAAGCAGAATCTTTCCTGGGAAGGAAAGAACAACTGGAGAGCAGGGACAGACATGTTGCCTTAACTGCAGGCACACTAACTCCTGGGGCAGAGGGAAGAAGAGGGGCCCCTCCAGAGGCACTTCTAGCAGGCTTAACTGGGGAGGAGATGGGGTCTTCTATCGAGGTAAGAAGCCTCATCTCCCTAGGCTCCAAACTTAGAAGCACAGTTGCTTCTGTGACAAAGAAATATTAATACCTCCTCTCATCCCTCCTCACTCAGGGGGCTTTCAAAAATCAGTTAATCTGTAGAGAAGATGTAGATTTTGAAACCTGTCAAACACACAGCTACTAAATAGATGCATTTTGTGGTTTACAATTTACTTTTAAATCAAGCTGCATCATGCAGAAGAGAAGTCTTCTACCTTTGTAATTAGTCATATTTGAAGCTTCTTAACAATAGTTAGCAGCACTGGGAATATCTCAAATCTCTTTTCAGATAGGCACATCAGTAGATGAATCCAACTTCATTCATAATTGTTTCCCTGAATAACAGCTTACTTTGGCAGGATATTATTTACATAAACACTTAAACATCTTCGAAAACCACTTAGCAGAAACAAGAGGTGGAGTTTTGCTCCCTCTCTGAGCTAGCAGCTTGCGATGCAAGAGAGCGGAGCGGTGTCCAGCCAGCCCAGCCCTGTGCCACAACACTGATTCACCCTCACTCTCTCAGCCTGAACGCACACTCCGGCCTCCAGCTTCAGAGCCTGCAGGTCTCTTCAGCCTGTTGCCTAAGAAATAAGGCAGCCACCACAGAAATATAGAGGGATGCTGTCTCCCTTCTTTTCCTGAGTTATTCAGTGAATATTTTGCTTCTAGGACTGATGAGAGGGAGAAAAAAAAACACGCTTGAGAGCTCCCCGGTGAGACAGGACAACAGGCACACTGGGGATGCGTCCAAACATCACCAAGGCAACTTCCTGTGATACAAACAGCATCAGAAAAAGCGCCAGACACTATTTCTTCCATATTTTATAAACAGAAATGTCAACTTTCTGTTACTTACAGTTTGACATTAGAAGTGCATCTTTTTTAACGGGGTGGATAAATAGATGAAGAAAAATTATTTGTGCTTAGCTGTCAGTGCATTTTGAATAGCTCACCAAAGGAGTACAGCAACAGTCCAACGCTCAGCATGGTCACATTTGCAGCCCATCCAATTAACAAGAAAGCTGGAATCAGCAACATAATAGCCTGCAAAATGAATGAGTCACACAATTACATTTAAGCCCTGCTTGTTAAAGCCTAACTCTAAGTGTCCTGCCAGTTCTCTTCTGCTGATGGGATTACATTTAAGCTAGAAGCAGAAAGCCCCTTCTTCCCAAGCAGACATTTCAAGTTCAACTGGAAAGCCACACATCAGCAAGGTCTTCAGCTTTCAGAGTCCCAAAAAGGGAAAACATTCTCCCATCTCCAAGAGCTTGGACTTCAGTTACCCTGTGATGTCTCCCTCCATACAGAGCTTTTGCAGAAGAGACGGATAGGTTAAGATCTGCTGCGCGTTTGATAAAAGAGAGTATTCACTCCCACCGTCTCGTTTTGAAGATTCAGTTATAAATCAGCTACTGTAATCACTGTGCTAAGAGAGGCCACCTTTGCCGTATGATCCAGATTCACAAACAAATCGCCAGAAGAACTTCAGCAAAAGAGGGAACTCCCACAAAAGCCACATACATGCACAGGAAGAGTGCCCTGGGGCCAGGGGGTTTCTGCATAGAGCACGTGGGTGAGTAAGAAATGATCAGCCCAGAGCAACTGAACTGAGCGTTTCGAGGTAACTACACTTCTCAGTGCAGGGAAGAGGAAGGACTACAATAATTAGTGGGGCAAACCACAGTTTGCAATAAACTGCAGTGCAGTGACAGAAACACAGCAGGCTGGCAGAGCACACAAAGGAAGCTGATGCAGAGGATAAAGCAGTGCTAACATAGCAGCATGAGCTTTCCTTCCCAGGGAAATGCTTCCTATGTGACACAACAAACATGCCATTAACTTCTGCCTGCCAGGGAGCAGAGTGGAGATGGTTTCACCAGCAGAAACGACTTTTAAGAAAAGCTGAGTCAATTCACTGGAATGCAGTGCAGTTTGGTCATCTTTTTTACCCTGCCACTGCTGAAATCACACTGGCCTCAAAATAACGTGTAATAATCGATGGAGACTTTAAGAGCCCGAGCATAGGTATTACCAAGCAGCCAAGAAAAGTTCAGAAACACTTGAAACCTGCTTTATTTAGTTCCACCCACAGATGTAAATGGCAAAACATATCCACTTGTCCCACAACTGTATAAGATGCAGGGAACTGTTCCCTGTCATCCCAGTACAGCAGTGTCATCACCTCTATGAAGAAAGAGGCAAGCAAAACAAAGAAATGCACACTTTTGTCAGTGGAACTTCCCTCTGAACAGTGGTACGTGCTACTGTTACATGTAATACTGATGATCACAAATGGAAGACTGGAGGAAGACTCTACTTCCCCCTGCCCACCAGTGAAATATACTCTAGGGGAAGCCTGTCAAGCATGTAGACAGCCAGACTGATGTCCCTGAAAATAATTTGCCAGAAAGAGTCAGAGATCAGCCCCGAAGCAGCTTTAGTAGTTTCAATGTCTGCACTGCAAGAGAAATCACTGAAACTAAGCATAATCTTCACAGCATTTTACCTAGCTTGCACAGACACTCTGTCCTTATTCCCTACTGCAGTTATATATATGAAGAGCTCAGTTTCAATAATATCATAGCTGATATTATAAGAGACTGCTCTAATATTCCAAAGTTTAGTTAGACTAATAAGTGCCCAACAACCAGGGTCTTGAGAAGTCATTTAGCTGGATTAACGAGACAGAAATTGGTTTTGATTTGACAAATAGAGTTTATAGCCTCCAACTACCCTTTGTTGCACTGTAGATTGAAAATTAAGACATCAGATTTGTGGGGGAAAAGAAAAAAATTTTTTTTTTTTTTTTTTACCCTTTTTACAGCTCTGATTTCATTTCCTGGCTTGATTCGGCGAGCATAGCCTCCCTGGATCACAGCCATTGTTATTCCAATAAAGAAAAACATCTTGCCCTGCTGCATGCTAGAAGGGAGGCAAAAACACAGATTATGGAGTCACACACAGAGCATTCCACCCTGGGATTCACAGGTTCAGTGTAGACCCTTTCCTGAACCAGAGAGAGAAAATGTTTTTTGGTGCTCATATGAGCAGTGCCAAGCTCTTCATATGCTGACATTCGTTTCAATGGCAGGCAGACAGCAAGAAGATAAACCTCTGAGGTCTTACATAGAGATGGGACGGCTGCTGGCAAACGCTGCAGTCATCTCTAGCCTGCTATGATTTAGTTGTTTCTAGGGTGGCCCACAAAGAGTCAACACACTAATTACCCTGTGCCATGGAAGTCTGTGCATAAGCACAGGAGTTGACTTCCAAGGAACAAGTGTTTTGCTTTCCCACAACCATTGCCACCACTTTTGCAGAGTTTGATTAAAGTTACCAAGGCACAACAACGGGCACTGACATGGCGGTGATCATGTATTGCACCAGGAAGCTTGCAAAAATCACTCCCTCCACCCTTAAATATGTCTTCAAATTTCCCTTTCACCTCTCCTATCTACTAAACTATGTGGATATTCTCAACTAAAAGTTCTCACCTCCATAACAAGCTTGATTGTCACACAACGTGTACTGTCGGCCTGAAGTTGTATATCTCACTACATGGCTATCCTGAAAGGACTGTGCCGAAGCAAGCTTAATACCCTAGAAAGCCTTTCCTTGGTGTACACACATTAGTTAAGGCACAAACCGTAATGAAAGACTGACAGGGAAACATGAGACAAAATCCCCGAGAATTGCTCAAAGGGAAGGACACACATAAGGAATCAAGCTGTAAGATCATGTTCCTGGCTGGCAGGAAAAGTATTTCAAGCTGAGCTGCTGTTAGTGGATTCTGTTCTCTTTCTTCTCTAGTGTTTGACTAAAGCAATTCAAACTCTATGATGTAATGACTGCACACCGTACGCAATGCAGAACTCTGATGAGCAAATATAATCACATAGCTATCCCTCCATCCTTTGCCTTTTTGAGCTTCAGGATTCGTCCTGATACTGAAGAACTCTTCTCGGCTAGAAGAGAAAAGGTTTTATTGTAATCAATACAACTAGCCCAGCTACACATATTTCAGGAGCTTTAAATTTCATCTTGTGTATGGATTTTCTCTAGTTATTAGAAGTTGTCGATTCAATATTTCCTTTCATGATAAACAGTGTGCCTGTATTTTCATAAATTCCTCCTACAAAGCCCAAGTATCACTGAATGCAGTGGTTCCTTTCTGTGTGTTTTTACTCACCTCATAAATCCTCTCTTGAAAATAAATGAAGAGACCTTAAATCAAGATGTTGGAAAATATCCTAGACAAAATATACAACATTTATCTTTTAAGTGTGCTATACCTGCTGAACTGGAATCTCTGGTGAGTGAGAAAACTCAGTGTATACTCCAAGCCGGAAAACAGGAAAAGGTACAGGAAATAAGACAGGCCCAAGATTTTGAGATTCTGAAGATCTAAACAAAAAAACACCAAGGGGAAAAAAAAAAGAGAGAGAAATATGGTGGTGTTTTTCAAGCATAGCTTGAGAATATAACAACAATAGTAGAGCAACATTTATCAACTGTACAGGGAAAAGTTCTCACCTCAGGCGCTCATTTTAAATATCCACACAAGACATGCCAGAAAATTACTTCTGCCCACTACGTCCCTTCTTATGAAGGGAGGAGAGCCAAAAAGACTAATTTCTCTCTGGGTCACCCAATCCAGCCCCTCTGCCTCACCTATACTGAGGTTTATTTCTTTATTTTTAATCAGTACCTACATTCCACCGAATACCTTGATGCCACTCTTGGGATGATATTGGCTAAAGCACAGCATCCCTTTTTCTAAGCTACAAGTGGTCTACGGCAGATTGCCATACTTGTTTTTCTGCCAATGCAGGCTTTAACAGGTTTTCCCCTAAGTGGCAAATATTACTCTATTCCTGATGCAGCAGCAAGGAGGACTGAATGGTAAATTGGTGTACCTGGCAAACACCGATTTATTTTCTATGGCTTAAATAATTTCATATAGAGAAATGGCCAGCTTAAATCGTACATCTCCAAGTCCTGAACGGAGAAATAAAATTCCAGTCTGAAGTTTCCTGGCAGCTTGGATAAGCAACCTCACATCTCCCTTACTCGTGCCTTGATCTATCTTTTTAAATCACTTCACTTGCTGCAGCTTACCGCATGCTGCAGCAAGTGCCTGAAGAAAACGCAAGTAGCAAGTCAGAAATCTTCAAAATACTAATCTCTAAAACCTTCTTTTGGGAATAACAGGATGAGCACCCAAGGGAACTTGCAAATCCTAATTTAGTAGGGCGGGTTGTAATTGAAATGCTGCTTCTGAAATCGTTTGAGTACAGTTTTCACTTAGAAACCACTACCACATACAAAAAAGACATACAATATTAATATAAAAAGTCAGCTAACACTTACTCTGCTCTGAAGGGGATTCCTTCCCTCGGGTGACTGCAGAGAACTGAAATAAAGCCAAGGGACTGAGCAAGTCAACTGCTGCTTGAAATCCAGACGTCACAGAAGAGACCTGATCAGAGAAAGAGAGATTTATTTAAAAACCTGACATAACTACTACTTCAAGGAATTGACAGTAACAGTCAAATATGCTTCTACACCTACACAAGTTATCTGAGATGAAACAAGGCAACTGGCAGTGGGGTTTGAGTGACCCCCAGTAACATCACAGACTTTGTGATCACAGAACTGGCTGCAGCACTGTAACTAGAAGGTAGAGCACTGATAGCAGCTTTCACTGAAGGCAGAAAACAGATTCTTCCTTGGGTTCTTAAAAAGCAGAAGAGGCTCATTCTCCACAGCCTGAAAGTGGCTTTATTTGGTTCACTTTTTGCATCATCCCTCATGTCCAATGGGCAAATAACAGCACATCTGCCTGCAAGTTCATGGGAACCTGTGGATTTGCTTGTGTGCTACAGGTCTGAACATACGTGTAGCACATCAAACAATGGTCTGTTTTGGTACTGGTTGTTCTTCTAGCCATCCAGTGACACCTCCTGGAGAAGAAAAGGAAACTATAATTTTTAGAGATATCCCTTGGAGAAATTTTAGAGAGGTTTCTAGAGACATTCTGCCCAGACACATTGTGTGGCTTTTTGAAGTGGAAAATTTATTTCATAGCACTTCTGGTCCTTGTACTCCATACATCTCAACCCAATTACGCCTCTAGTGGCACTCTCTCCTGCTCCTTATCAAAAGGCAGTTAGGAGATGCTTATTCTTTCGTCTATAGAGAATTAAATTTTTTAATTTGTTTATTTTTTATTCTAAGGTATAGAAAATTAAAGAAAATGCTGAAGAAGAAATAATGTCTAAATTCTTAAAGAAACAATCCCTTTTAAAGTAGGAGAATTTGGACTGACACTTTACATGACAGTCACAGGAAGAGATAAGACAGACTCAAGAATCATGAATAATCACACTTAGTATTTCACATCTTCAAAGCACTGCACAGACTTTATCTGATGAGCTTCCTTCTCTTCCCAGATAGGGAGGGAGCTATTACACCCTTGAGGGCAGAGATTAAAGGTCAAATAATGAGTGGAACTTAATCTCGGTGCGTGACCTGAAGACTCATTTGGACTGGATTTAATAAAGCTGTAAACAAATCTACCTTCAATATGGTATTAACATGACCCATCTTGTTTTGATATTCAGACCTTCTGAGTATCCAACAGCAGAGCTCTGTAGACCCTTAGTCTCACAACAGCAACCAGTTCAATATACCAGGCTGGTTTTGCATAAAGCTGCTGACCCACACAGAATGAACTAGGATATTTATTTCCCCTTCCACTGCATGTGCTGCAGAGAGTAAACAGACACTCCCAAGAAGAAGTTTCCTCATGCTTTCAAAAGGTCTGTAAGAGGATTTCCTGAAGCTAGCTTGTAGCAATCCTCAGTTCCTGCATTTTTTGGCATAATGGTGTTTGTACTACAGCACCCAGAATCTGGTAATAAGCAACTCTCTCCAAGCATGTTTGCCAGTAATAAAAAACCCTATAGTTCGTACCTGTTTTGAATTATTATCCATGTCAGACAGGGTGCCACGCTGCTTTGTACTACAAAACCGATTTTAATTTGGTCCAGAGAATATACGTTATATATGTGTATGTTTAAAGCCTTAAGTGTTTTATGAAATACATACATGTATTAGATTTTTTAATATGCGTGTATGTGTGCGCATGTAAATTTCTTTTAATTTTTCCTACTTTTGCCCTAGAAGCAGTAGTCTAGAAGTAACTTCATCTACTGACCAATAATGAAAACATTCCCCTAAAACTGACAAAAGTGTTTCACCACCTCCAAATAACAAAGCATACACTGCCAATTTCAGTGTCACCAGCTGCATGGAGTTTAGATTCTTTGCAGGTTCACAATCCACAACATCTAACTTTTATTTAATTTCCATGCTTATGATTTATTACTCAAAAATTGCTCAATTTTATTTCATGATCGCCCCAAAAGTCACCTTAAATGGTAGACATTTTTCACAGCGTCTTTTACTCTGTTTTCATCTAATGCAGAGAAACTAAGTAACATGTCTTGAAGGCACAGAGTCAGTCCAAATCAGGAATGCATCCTGGGCCTTCCAAGCTCCAGCCTTACCCTTCAAATCACACGCTGTTCAGTATGCATAGAGCAAAAGCCTTGTTCTTCCGTAAGTCTGCTAGTGATGCTGCATAGCCGTACACACAGTCCTTACACGATCAGCTGCACACCAGAAAATAAAAGTAGTAAAAGCCTCCCTCCAGCAAGGCAGTCTTGCCCGTGACTAGCTTAGCTAAAAATTAACTCAAAAGCTCTTAAGTGGGACAGATGCCACTAGAGATCTTTCTAGTCTTCCTGTCTCCCAAGCAGGTCACAGCAGGAGCTGTTTTGGCCACCTTGCATAAGACCAGTGTCTCTGACAGGTGAAAGGCACAGTTCTCTGATCCCCTGATAAACTTGTGGAACAGTTGAAAAAAAGGGGAAAGAGGACAAATTCTGTTCTCTTAGGATGAAAACTCATCCTACAAGTTAATTCCAACATGAATGAATGTGAAATACTTCATGTCTCCTTTGAAAAGAGGACTGATAGAGAAACAAGAATATCATGAGAACACAGCATATTTCAAGGAAACAGATGTCTGATCCCCCGGCACATCCTCCTACCGGTTATCATTATCATTTCCCCTTGTTTTACAGCTTTGTCCTTCCAACGCATCCACTCCTATAATCCAGTAACACCTGCTCCACCTCAGCCCAGCCAAGTTTCAGAAAGGCAGCCAACATACCTGCCTTTCCTCTGTCATCCAGGGGCCAAGAAAACTGCTCCCCTCCCACTCAAAGTGTGAGGAATTACCCAAGAAAAGAGCAAAGCAGCCTAATCAATGAACACCCTAGGACACATAAACCATATGGGCCCACTGCCCAGGTGCAGGCTGAAAGGAGCAGCACAAAAGCACTAACACCAACAGCAATCACCAGAAGCTCCAACGCCTGCCAAACCACTGTCTGAGCAGCACTCAAACACTCTGTATTTTGCATGACTGGGACCTGACCCTGAGAGGCACCTATTAATCCACCTCATGCAATACCCACTGCTGCACAGAGACACAGCCCCAAAAAGCAGGGACAGAGCATTCATTTTCTTGTAAAAATGCAGTTGTGTTGGCTAACACAGACTAGGTTATCAGATGAACTCTCAAGAGGATAATAAAAGTGGGAGGGATGTATTCGGTCATCATACAGTCCTACAAGGTGCTGAAGCCATTTATCCCTCTACAGCAAAGGAGGAATTGTTTATAGAACACAGATTCGCTCTACAGCACTCTCCTATGTCAACATGTTGCCACCACCCCAGAGTATGGAGCTCTGACTGAGAACAGGGTTTTATCCAGAATGTTTAGAAACAGCCAAATAGGAAAAAGGAACAGATGACATGGAAGAGCTGTTAAAAAAACAAAATAGCTGCAGTGCTTGGGAAAAATAATGTGAGCAACCAATTTCACATGGGACACAACCTGCTGGGAAATGCTCAGGGAAGGTCTAAAGTTTTGCTGTGGTAAAAGCATTGCAGACAGAGGTTTCCTGAACAATTCTCAATGTCAATGGGTTTGGCTATCCAGAGACCAAGCACGCTTCAATGGCTGAGTGCTGCTTAGAAACAAGGGATGATAGGAAACATCCAATCCAGCTGAAAGCCTCAAATCGAGTGTCACCCAGATACCTAGGGCTGAATTCAGGCTTTCCCACACTACAAAGGAGACTATTCCAAGACACTTTTAATCAGATATATCTTGGACAGCATCCATTCACACAATATTAAATCATAATGTTAACTAATGTTTGGCCCCATAAATCCAAACAGTTGCTGAATTTTAGCACATACAGGTATTTTGTATCTGTGGAAGACAGCACAGATCAGAGAGGAGAGTCATTTGCTACTTTAGTGTTCAAAACAATCAAGCAAAGAAAAGATAATAGTTAAGAAAATTTCTAACACATACCGGCTAAATGAAAGAAAGGCCAGTCTCTGATGCATGTACTTTTATGATTAGCTGAAATTCCTCCCCAGGGAGCTATTGTGATCATAGATGAAAATTCACCTTCTCCCTCCCATGTTCCCATTAGGTTTTGAGAAATTTTAACGTACCAAAACTAGCAATTAAGCAGACATGTTAACTATAAAGAATTTCTCATATTACACTGGGCTAAGAGATGGGACCATCATGTAACCACTTTGACACCAGCCTGAATAATAGTATTTAATCCTGGTCCCAGGAATGAGCTAAATTCCTGAGACACTGGCTAAGACTCTTCTTCATTGTTTTCAGTATTTCAACAGTTCTCAAATCCTGTTTTTGCAAGAAACACAGATGTTCAGATTGATAGTCTATTTACCCTTTTTTCTTTGGGAAGCGTCTCCGGAAGTAGGAAGAAGATGAAAATTAAATCAGCCACAGCAAAAATGAGTGCTAACAATGCTGAACGAAGATAGAAGACTTCTCCTTTCTCTGTCTCCATGGCTAGGTAAGCTCCGATCATGGGACCCAGGGTAAAACCAAGGGAGAAAGCAACACCAATCATTGCCTGCAGCGATACAATGAACACAAACATCTAGTTTTAGACACCAGTCTGTTCAGGTTGCTTCGTTCTAAAACAGTTTGGATTCCCTAGCATTTGCGTTAAAGAAATGCAACCAGATACAGAACCTAACTACTCTGAAGATGTAGGGAGTGCACAGCAAAGAGCACTAAGTGTGAAAAACCCATTATTTCCAAATAACCAACTTTATTTGCTGTCCAGTCAGGAAAGTGGCAGGAAAAAACTGCAATGTGGTTATGACTGAAAGGAAGTTGGGAAGGGAAATAATGATTCTCATCTCAGGGACTACTCAGCCAGCAGATCCTTCAGCCACAGGACACACTTTTGCAGTGTAAAACTGGAGAAAGGAGGACAGCGCCATGGTAGGGATTCATAATGATGTCTACAGCTTCTAAAACGCTTTGGCAATTTTTGTATTTAGGAATTTATGTCTCATATAGCAAACAGGCTGAGAGGCTTCCCAGAACAACCTGAATTTAGTGCAGGTACTAAAGGGGATTTATTAACTAACTATGAAACCCGCACACAGGAAAAGAGGTAGGATCTGTACATGCTGCATGGGAGCTTAAAAGAGCACTGATTTGAGTCATCATCTCAGTGTGACTGCTTAAGAATACAACAGTGCAGGATCTGGCTCATTTTCTTTAGGAGACATTCAAAGATGTATACCCACACATGCAGGACCCAAACATGTGTCATCCCAAAACACGATCCTCCTGCTTTCCTGAGTCTATTTAACTATACCTACAGTACTAAACTAAACAAGGCCAGGGCCCACTCAGGTGTCACCTCACAGTCTCCAGTGTTGTTTCAGCCTGCCCAGCTAGCACTCTCCCAGTGGCCCATCACAATTCAGGAATGGCATCAGTCAGATGCTATTCTCTTCCCAGAAAGCAGAATGAACATGCCTACTCTGCTTTGGAAAAGGAGAGAGTATAGCCACATGGATGTGAGCCGGGCTGAACTAACTTGCTCTCAGGCCCTAAATATACGCCCTGACCCATTTTATTTACTAGTGCGGTATGGCTATCCCACTCCATAAATAAAAATATATTTTGGCTCACCAGAACTATGATAAATTCCTTCAAAAATGCATCCGCTATCACTGTGAAATCTAAAGCTTTCCCTTCCCAAGAAGGGGCTGTCCCGCAATAGCAGCTTGTAACAATCTGCTAAGAGAAGTTTGAGGCCACAAGGTTTTTACCAGATAAAAGATCTAACTGGTAATTCACAGGCAAAGTCCAGCCTGCAGGGTGTTTCCCATCTGGGCCAGGGCCTTCTGGAAGAGGACAGGGCAGCTGTTCATGCTACTTTCTGCTCAGTCAGCCAAATGCCGCATCGTTTACCTGCTGAGCTCAGGTCCTGAAGCCACTGGTGCATCCAAGGAAGTCAGGAGGCATGCTGTGCTGTGCAGAGCTGTTGCACTTCCACATTTTGGGAAGGTGAGAAAAATGGTTTGTCCTGGAACTGGTTTCCAGCTACCAAAATTGGGCCATAAAACCTTTTGATTTCTAAGCTATTATAATCAGGATTACAGTTATCAGTAGGAGTAACAGTTGTAACACACAGGCAGCTTTTCCACCTCTAGCGCATCTGTGTTTCACACGTAGGTGAAAGTCATTGACAAGTAAAGTCTAAGAGCTCACCAGCAAAATGATCTGGCATCTTTTCAGAAGCAAGGTAGTACATAAAGTCACATTTTCACTTGATCAACAAATACAAACCTGAGGAAGCCATTCTGAGTCCCTGAAATCAATTAAAAGTTACTTAGAAAACCCAAACACATACCCCACAGGTGTAACTTACCATGCCCTTGCTCCGTGCTTTTGGAGAGTGCAAGTCAGCAATTATAGCTGTGGAGAGGCTGACATTCCCTTTGCTTATTCCACCTACGATCCTGGAGAGCAGAAAAACGCCAAAAGTCCTAGAGGCAGCCCATAGTGCGTATGATGTTATCAAACCCATCTGCAGAAGCAAGAAAGGGTTCTTATAAAGCAGAGCAAGGCTGATCTCATTTCTGCGCATTTCCCAGCTAAACATTTGATTTTTTTGTTTGTGTTTTTTTAAACAGTTAGTTGAAAAAAAACATGTAACAAATGTCTGAATATACAGATACTGCACTATGTCCTGGACAGTGATATAAAAGAAGCAGAAACAAATCCATAAAAGCTTCATATAAATGTGAGATTACTAATAAAATTACAAGAGCAAGGAAAGTTCAAAGAAAGCTAAATCAGTCCTGGGCACAAAAACACTTTTGCGCACCCTGCTGCACTTGTTTTCAACTTCAAGAGAATTCTAAGTTCAAAATAAGAAGAATTCACAGTTCTAGCCCTTCATAATCAATTATAAGCACATGTGCTCTTTTAATTCCCTCTGTACAAGCCTACAGGATAGGGGGATTTATATATAATTTGCTGCCAAGTTCACCATGTATGTATGCACTTTCTCTGCACTGCTTCTGTAATTAGAACCCCATACTCTGACCAGCAACAGAGAAAACCTTTTAGAGAGGGTTCATGTTCACAAGAAACACATCTTACACTGCTATATAATATAGCACTTCCTAATCAACAATCCCCAGGCTCTGTGAAATGGGTCATGAAGAGATCAACCCTCATTAGTCACTTGGGGAACTAAAATATACAGGGATTAAGGCTAACGTTTGTAAACAGGGCATCTGAAGTCATACTGCCATACGCAGGGGAAAGGGACTTTGGAAAATCCCAGCAACAGATGGGTATTTTGGTGCCTCCTATATACAATTCTGGATCTGGGAAGCTCAGCTTAAGTACCTGCATTTGGAAGTGTGGCCAAGTGACTTGGCAAGAAGCAGTCAGCAACCATCAGACCTAAAATGTTCGATTTCCCAACGCTTTGTGCTAACCACAAGACCATAGTGCCTTCAACTGCAGATTGAGATGGCATGACTAAAATCAAGATGAGACACATACCACCGTCATCAAGATGACAGGTCTTCTGCCCAAGCAGTCTGAAACAGCGCCAGTGAGGGGAGAGGAGAAAAACTGTAGAATGGAAAAGATTGACCCAATCAGACCTAGGAAAAAAAAAAATTAAAAAACCAATCTCATTAGACTTGCTGACTTCATCTTAAGTACAAAGACAGCCAACCTGTTCCAGACCTATCACTCCATTATGTCCTTTAAAAGTATGCAATTAGACGTAAAATAACAGCTATAAAGAACAGCTTTGCCTCTGAAACTAAACCACCCACACAACACCGACCTTGCATTGCTGTTTAACTGAGGTGGCAAATACAGACAGACCAGAGTAACAGGCACAAATTGGATGATTCGCTGGTTATTTCACCTGTGAGAAGGGGTTTGAAACTCCGTGGTTATAATGGAATGCTGATTTTCCAATGGTTCCCCAACTAACTACATAAATTTTCTGTTCTTAAAGCAGAGATAATGAAGCTTTAATAGTCACAGTTCTTTTAAGATTTTTTGATTGTTCGAACCTGATTCTGTCACACTTAATTAGCTTTTCTTCCTTTCTTATCATGGAACAGAGGACATAAACACTGTTGTTAGTGAGGCCCCCTAAGAGGTAGGAGTGACTCCAACAGACTCCAAGAGCCTTTTGAAATCTGCCTCCAGCTTCTTTGATCTTTAATTCCTCTTTTCTCTTGCCATTTCTATCTTGACACACCTATTAATTTGCACTACACTCTCAACAAGCAGGCAAAAAAATGCCTTGTTGTAACAGTTTTTCCTCCAAAGGAAAAACTAGGTTATATGTCTCAGATCATTCAGCTATCAAAGCTTTAAAAGCCAAGGAGAGAGAGACCAGAAGTTCTGCTCCCATCAAGTTTGAGGGGGGCAGAATATTGATACTGAACACCTTGGGGAGAACAGCTGCTTATAATAGCTCAAAATGCCAAAAAACTGTGTTAAAAAACCCATAGAATCATAGAATAGTTTGTGTTGGAAGGGACCTTTAAAGGAAATCTAGTCCAACCCCCCCTGCAATAAGCAGAGACATCTTCAATTAGATCAGGTTGCTCAGAGCCACGTCCAACCTGGCCTGGAATGTTTCCAGGGATGGGGCATCTACCACCTCTCTGGGCAACCTGTGACAGGGTTACACCACCCTCGCTGTGAAAAACTTCATCCTTCCCTAGTCTAAATCTACGCTCTTTTAGTTTAAAACCATTACCCCTTGTCCTATTGCTACAGGCCCTGCTAAAAGGTCTGTCCCCATCTTTCTTATAAGCCCCCTTGAAGTACTGAAAGGCTGCAACAAGGTCTCCCTGGAGCCTTCTCTTCTCCAGGCTGAACAACCCCAACTCCCCCAGTCTGTTCTCACAGCAGAGGTGTTCCATCCTTCTGATCATTCTTGTGGCCTCCTCTGGACCCTCTCCAACAGGTCCATGTCTTTCCTGTGCTGAGGGCTCCAGAGCTGGACGCAACACTGCAGGTGGGGTCCCATCAGGGCAGAGTAGAAGGGGCAGAATCACCTCCCTCGACCTGCTGGCCGCAATCTTATAGATTGGTAGACTGGCAGTTTATATTAATGAGAGACAAATTTTCCTCCTTGTATTTCTAGCACTGTAAAAGCATCCAGACATGCCAAACACTTCATAGCGAGGGAGCAGCAAAAGCAGGGCTGTACCACACAGGGGAATGAGCCAGGAGCTGAGGGTGACCACAACACTGGCAGTGCCCTCACCAACCAGAGCGCAGTCGCACGCGATCCAGATGGGATGGGTAGAGCAGAGTGCCACTAGCAGGGTCCACTGACAGTTCCAGGCAAGGCAAGAGTTATACATCAGGTCCATCCAGGGAGTCCAGTCATGACCAACAGAAGACAGGGTCACAGAAAGGAGTGGAAACAAGACTACAACATAGGTCCATTCATGAGATAAGATACCTGCAGTGTAAGTCCAAGGTCCATCCAAGAGGCAGGGCCAGAGACAGACCTAGAGACAAGGTTATACTTACGATGTGGCTCAGGCAAGGCCCAGGCCTGAGCTGAAATACAGCCCCTGAATCACTGGGCAGAAAGTGTGTGGGTGAAGGTTGGTCACCGCAACCAAGTCTTGGTGCTCTCAGGGCCTTCACAAGGACAGGGAAGGTTTGTGCTCTGAAGAGCTTGCAGTCTAAGCAAAGATGAAAGAGAGCAGAATATATCCTGCACTGGGAGAAGCAACAAGAGGATCTTGCAAGTATCTTTCCAATCCTATGCTCCTTGTTGTAGATGAAGGCAATGAAGGAATGCAGGCTGCAGGAAGACTGCAGTGGCTTCTACTTAACATCACAAGTATAATGAACCTTTCCACCATAATAATTTAAGGTGCAATCAGACAAGATGGACTGAGACAGGAGCTGACTACAACTAAGATGGCTTGTCCACCTTCCCCCTGCTTCTGCAGCCTTGTTCAACTCTCCAGTGAGCTAATTCAACTCAATCTGGCAGAAAATTAATGGAGAAAGGGAAGGGGAAGAAAAAGTCTTCTGCTGGTTTAGCAAATTAGATGGATCATTAAGAAAAGCTGTCAAAGACAACGGAGGAGATGGAGTCAAATGTGACAGTCATCAAGTTAATTCAGCCACCTTGTCTGCACCCTCACTGCCTGTGGCTGCCAGGTAATTAGTGAACATTCCCATCACCACTCAATACTGCTTCTAAATGCTTTTCTCCCAATACTTTTATCCTAGAGAGAAAACACCAAGGGATACCAGATTCCTTTGAGACAAGCAGTGTCGATTTTATTTGCATGTTCCCAGTTAGATGCTATATTTTCTTCAAAGGGCAAAAGAGTCAGTTGGACTCCTCTAGAAGGAGCAGGGAGATTTCTCCTTCCCTTTGAAAGCACCTGAGCCAAGTCAAGGCATCCAGCACCCCCAAGAATATAGGGCACAGCAGGTAAAAGGAAAGGGAACAAGTTGGACATGACTCTGAGCTCCCAGCCCCTTATTTAAACAGAGTCTGACATAGCGAGAAGGAACAAGGAGGAAGCATAAAGTCAGGCCTTCAAGGAGACAGAAAGCAGTTTCTGAGGGATTAAAGACAACCGTTTCCTACAGTTGTACTGGGTTTGCGTGGCAAGGTTTTGGTATGGGGGGCTGCAGGGGTGGCTTCTGTGAGAAGCTGATAGAAGCTTCCCCTGTGTCCGACAGAGCCAGTGCCAGCCGGCTCCAAGATGGACCCGCCGCTGGCCAAGGCCGAGCCCATCAGCGACGGCAGCAGTGCCTCTGGGGAACAGAGTTAAGAAGGGGGAAAAAAAAACCCAAACAACTGAGCAACTGCAACGGGAGAGAGGAGTGAGAATGTGAAAACAACCCTGCAGACTCCCAGCTCAGGGCAGGAGGGGCTCCAGGCACCGGAGCAGAGGTTCCCCAGAAGCCCCTGGGGAAGCCCACGGGGAGGCCGGCTGTGCCCCTGCGGCCATGGAGCTCCACGGGGGAGCAGATCTGCACCCGCACCCAGGGAGGGCCCCACGCCGGAGCAGGGGGATGCCGTGAGGAGGAGGCCGTGACCCCGTGGGCAGCCCACGCTGGGGCCGGCTCCTGGCAGGGCCTGTGGTCCCGTGGGGAGAGAGAGGAGCCCCGGCTGGAGCAGGTTTGCTGGCAGGACCTGGGACCCTGCGGGAGCCAGGCTGGAGCAGCCTGTTCCTGAAGGACGGCACCTGTGGGGGACCCGGGCTGGAGCAGCCTGTTCCTGAAGGACGGCACCCGTGGAGGACCCGGGCTGGAGCAGCCTGTTCCTGAAGGACGGCACCCGTGGGGGGACCCAGGCTGGAGCAGTTCATGAAGAACTGCAGCCCGTGGGAAGGACTCATGCTGGAGAAGTCCATGGAGGACGGTCTCCTGTGGGAGGGCCCCCAGGCCGGAGCAGGGCAGAGGGTGAGGAGTCCTCCCCTGAGGAGGAAGGAGCGGCAGAGACAGTGTGTGATGAACTGACCACAACCCCCATTCCCCGATCCCCTGTGCTGCTGCAGGGGAGGAGGGAAAGAAAATCGGGAGTGAAGTTGAGCCCAGGAGGAAGGGAGGGGTGGGGGGAAGGTGTTTTAAGATTTAGTTTTTATTTCTCATTATCCTTCTCTCATTTGATCGGTAATAAATTAAACTAATTTCCCCAAGTTGAGTTTGTTTTGCCCGTGATGGTGATCACTGAATGATCTTCCTGCCCTTATCTCAACCCAGGAGCCTTTTGTTACATTTTCTCTCCCCTGTCCACCTGAGGAGGAGACTGATAGAGCAGCTTTGGTGGGCACCTGGCGTCCAGCCAGAATCAACGCACCATACATTCAAAGCCAGTAATCTGACTGAAAATGAGCACAGAAATAACATGCCTGCAAGGACACTGTGGGAATATAAACTTTCTAATGTCTGTTAAACCCCAAAAAACTACTTTAAATAGTAACAATACACTCACACTTATATTCTAATGAAGTCTTGCTTTTGCCTTTTGCTTATCGTGCGGGAAGCCCCAGCTCACTAAAATGAGAGGGTGTAGTCATTTCCAGTTAAAGTTAACCCAGACACCCTCACATCTTCATACTCTGAAATCCCGTTTTTCTAACAACTCTCTAGATCACAAGGAGACAAAAGAACCTCTGGTGTGTAATATGACATATATGCTGCTGTCACTATTCCCACTGAACTTCACCCACACCAGTGTCCTAGTGACAGGAAATGCTTCTGGACCCTGCAAGTCAGCAGCTCTCCTGCTTTTAATAGGACTAATGAGATTCAGAAGCCGTGCTGCACTATAGCTGCCCAGCAGGGAGGCGAGAGTTGAATTCCAAAGCTTCTAATTCTGGTGTTTCCTACTGATTGATCTCCAATCATGTGCAGATCAACTGTGAAGGGGGAGTAATTTCTGTGACTATGCAGGGTCTAGCACAGTAGGCTCCCGACCCTCAGCTGGTAGTCTGACAATAAGGAACGGCAGGCCTGTATTTCTGTTGCAGTCTGTAAAACAAATTGGGCAAGATCATAGGATAATTCAGGTTAAAAGGGACCTCTGGAAGTCACCTACAACAACTGCCTGCTCATAGGGTCAGCTACCAGGTCAGACCAGATTGTTCAGGGTTTCATCCATTCAGGGTTTGACAGCCTCTGGGGATGGAGACTACAAAACCTCTCTGGGCAACCTGTTCCACTGGCCACCCTCACTGTGAAAAAATTCCTCTTTATTCCCAGTCTGAACCTCCTTTGCTTCTACTTACACCTGTTGCCACTCCTCCCACCACACACCACAGTGAAATTCCTCACTGTCTTCTCAGTAACCTCCCCATAGGTATTGGAAGGGTGCTAATAGCTCCAGGATGAACAAGCCCAGGGTCCCCAGACCCTCTGTCTTCCTGGCCCTCTGCTGAACTCATTGCAGTGTATGAATGTCTTTCTTGTACCAGTGGACCAAAAACTGTATGCAATGCTCTAGATGTGGTCTAACAAGCGCTGAGTAGAGGGGGACAATTGCTTCCCTCAATCCACCAGCTCTAATTCCATTCATACAGCCCGGGTGCTGTTGGCACTTTGGCTGCCAGGGCTGGCTCATGCTCAGCTTGCTGCTCATCAGGACCCCCACGGCGCTGACAGCAGAGCTGCTCCCTGCCAGCCAGCACGCAGCCTCTACACTGCAAGGGACTGCTCCTTCCCAGTGGCAGGACTTTGCACTTGTCCATACTGTATTTCAGACGGTGGTCCCATTCCTCCTGCCTGTCTAGGTGTCTCCAAATGACAAGAGATGGGGCTGTCCACCTCCTCACTGCTATCAGTGTGGTGAAAACAAAATCATTTATAGCCTACTGTAAGAAACATTTTCTGTTAACACAGTCTAAAGTCTTTGAGTCTAAATCTAATAACAGGCAAGTATGCTTTTTGTATTTCTTGTAATTTTCCTCATTGTTCATCATTCCTCACATCAACACTGCAAAGAACCTGAAAACAACAAACTATTTAGGGGTGGGGTGTCTGTTAGCTTGTTTGTTTAATTTCCATACCTCCAAACAAGACACTGTTGTATTTCCGCTCTGGAGGCATCCCAACCATCACTGCAAACCAGTCCACACCACGCTGCAATGACAAATAGAATCCATCCTGCAAAACAGATAGCTGGGAATCAGGAAGACAGTTTCTGTTTTATTTTCAAAGACAGCATCAGAGTTTAGTGAACTAGAGGTAATGTTAGATGATTCCTTCCCTCCTCCTCAGGAAAATGTCCTCGTTGATCAGTTGTCATAGGCTAAAAATAGCTTAAATTGTGAATGTTAACAGGCAGCAGATAATTGGGTGTATGTGTTTGGGTGGGGTACATCTGAATTTGCACTTTTTTAAACCATCAGGCCTGCTACTTGCTAAAAACTTACCTAAGCAAAAGTAGCATGTCCTGAGTCCTTCGATTAATGAAGCAACATGAGACACACTCTATCCCTCTGCACATACACTATTAAGACTGGGAGAACCAGGGACTTTTAAGTCCAGAAAGAAGAGGTGGTGCGAAAAAGAATGGTTCCTGAAAAGAGAAGGACGACTTGAAAATAAGAAGTAGGCCCTGAAAAAGTGAAGATCTTGGCTATAGGAATATAGGAAGTGGGGGAAGATCCTGGAGATCAGAGTCCACGGTTAGGGTTAGAGATAGGGTTGTAAGAAAGACAAAGGCTACAGCTGCAGTTGGAGTGAGGTTAGAAAGGGGCTGCAAGATAGAGGTGTGGTCTGCAAAAATAATTCTCCCCTGACAACATCTTCATCTTGTCCATTAACACCTGAGAATGGTAACTGTGAGCAGCTGCATGGCAGGGAACCAAAACAACTCTCTGCCCTGCATTCCCAGACCAGCAGCCAGCTCCCTGCTAAGAATGGAAGTTGAGACCTAGTGAACATGAAGCTGGGGGTAGGAGCAAGAGAGTGTGTGAAATACTTAAGTAGGGTAAAAGCTTTTATCTCTTTGGTTCTTAGATAAAGCCCAGTATGCAGATCCATTATGGATTATCATTTACTCTGTCTCACCAGTAGCATCAGTGTAAGTCAGAAATGCACTGGTAATTACAAGGACTAGCCCCCAAGAAATACCTGAATTTTCCCCCAAACAAAACCCTCATTTTAATGAAAAAGCAGGAGGTTCACAAACAAATTCAGTCCATACACCATTCAAATGGGCTGGATATTATTATTCTGCCTACAGATATTTGGTTTGCCCCAAGGCAAAGGATTTTCCATCCTTCCCTAAAGATCTCATACCTAACATTTTCAACAGGCTGACTTTCTCCATTGCTTACCTCAGTCTGGCTATAATAATCAAGGATGGAAGGAAACAGTGGCAAGATGAGAGCGAATCCCAACAAGTCAATGAAGAGTGCCAGGAAGACAATTGTAATAACACGACTGCAGTTCTGTTCTTGCTTGTAATTGATGGAACTGCTGCTGGTTTCTCTCTCTCGCAGGGCCATGTTCCCAGGTGCTCTGCTTCTAAAAAAAATTACATTTATTCCCAGTCCACAGGAAGCATTTTGCAGGGCTTTCACAGAAGTATCTTGCTGATTCATTCTCACTTTCTACAGACTTCACAAAAATAAATAGAAGCTATGTTTATATTAAGCTACAGCTATATTAAGCTACCTAGTTTTCAAGGGAACAGGAACTTCAACTCTCTAGTCTCGGTTATTAGCTCAGCACCAAGTTTGCCCATATCAAGAACAGGCTACAAAGGCAATAAGATAACAAACTCTTTTATAGGAGCATCCAAATAAAACACAGAACTAAATTGGTTAACACGTGAGCAATGCTAATACAACTTTCCTAAATGTTTTCGACTCCGCATTACAGTAAAATAGATAAGGGCACTCTTGTTTTGAATATCCACATTCAAGTAACTAATAGATTATTTATGCCTTCAGTGTACACTAGAAATGACTAAATCAATAAGAATTTAAAAAAAAGAAAAAAAGGTAGACTTCTAACTACTGCAGAAATGCTGTCTTAAAGATAAATCCTGGAGAGCAACAGCAACTCAAAAAACAGCACAAGAAAATTTTGAAACTTGAAATATTTTTTTTCTTTCATTCTTTCAGATGACAGCCACTGCTAGGCTATATGAGTTGGGGCATCAAGTGATTCAGGCAGCGTTTTAGTTTGTCAGAAATATCAGAACTATCAACTTTCTTTGATAATACCCCAAAACTGTCTTAAAGAACTAACAAGGCTGCAGGCCATATCATGTTCAGTATTTAACAAATCAACGAGTCAGTCCGTATCCTGAAAAAAACTCATTTGCAACAGATACCAAAGTCAAGGAGTAATACACAAAACATGAAATTGCAAACTTCAGACTTGTAAAACATTACAGTGTATCTCAGTCATAAAACAACCAAATTTACATTCCCTTCTACTGCAAAATGCCTGAACATCTGTTGCACCAAAAGAGTAAAAAAGGAGACAGGATTTCACCCAAAGTCAATCAATACCAGAATATCCATTGACTTTGATGAGTTAGGATTGAAAACACTGAGCAATTCTTAATATAAATTCTATTGCAGACAAGACATACTGTATCACGTACACAAGGCACTGGTGCATATAACATCATATTACACTAACTGAAGATCATAATCAGCAATAAATACTAATTGTGACTTTTTTTTACCTGCAGATTCAGTTTACTAGCACTGAAGCATTATTAAAGTTCAAACACCCTGAGGTAAACATGGAAGGGGGCCATCTGCAATCCATTTATTAAACTCTTAGCATAATGCTCTTAAATCTGCTAGAGAACAAAGCAGTTTGATTATGTTCAGGATCCTTTTATTTAAAATGGTAAGTCATCACTGCTACAAATATTTAGCATTATTTGTTTATCCAAGTGATGGAAGAGCATCTGGACCCGCAACAACCATTCCTTTAAACAAATCCTCCCTGGCCCTAGGTCTGTCCAGCCAACAGTTGAGGGATGGGTTCATTGTGGCAGATTCTATCTTGTTTTTCCTCACAATTTGTTTATTCATCCATTGCATTGTATGTCCAAGCTGAACTTTATTCCAGGGTTATTTACACCGGGTAACATCCTTTACACTTTACTGTCATTTCAGCTAGCGTGAGGCTTGAACCTATTGATGCTAGCACTGACCTTTCACTCTGCTCCATTTTCAGCTACATGGTTGCAATTTCCCTTACAAAATAACCCAAGGTACTACATGTTTCTGCCTTTGTGCTTCATCAGTTTTTGTTGTTCAAACCTCTCCATATTTTTTGGTAGGCAGGAAACCACCAAACATTTTAATAGGTCCTGGATTCCGTCAGCAAAAACAAAACACTTCACTGTGACATTTGAGTTCTGTGAGACATGTCTGAAGTGGCGTGAGTTTAGGGAAGTTGTTTCTCT